>NC_042619.1:128781638-129093721 GCF_901001135.1 Rhinatrema bivittatum | reverse complement strand
AAAAGGGGGGGTGGCATCGATGAAGTGACCCTGGGATCGTTAAAAAGTGTCTCGGGCAGCGGTGGCGGCGACCCGAGTATGCATGGCAGTGACTAACAGCGTGTGCGTCAATGGCATGCATCCGGGTAGGGACGGCACCGAGGAAGCCCAAGGAAAAAAACAGTGCGTAGGAGGAAAAAGCCTGGTAGCACTGAAAAGCAAAAAACATGGATAAAGGCATCAGGGCACCGTGGGGGGAGGGGCGCTGATGACATATAAAAGCCCAGGGCGGTTTAGGAGGGTCCCGGTGTAGCGATAGGGTATCGACTGCGTGAGGGTACCAGGGAACGAAGGACTTGAAGCTACAGAGGTCCTAAAGTTAAGGAAAAAATCCCTACCCCACTAGCATAAGCAAGCAGAGTGTCACAGAGATACTCGCAAGCTGTTTAAAGCTAACTGAAAAATGGGGGAAGGGAAGGCTTCAGTCGGTTAACAGCCTTAAGATAGTGACAGGAACCGACCGAAAAATAAGAATTAGTACTCACCGAGCATCGTAAAAACGTACGCGGAGGGAGACCTGTGCAGGGAAAAGTGTTTTTTGAAGTGAAAAGTTAAGTGTTTCCATGAGGTAATTAGTTAAAAAAATCCTCACAGAGCTCCAACCGCTATGCTGACTGCAGAGCGGAAAAAAGAAGACTGAGGGAGACACCTGTGGCTCACAGGGATAATTGCAGGCTGGGCATGCTCAGTGCACCCAGTGTGCCAGTGTCAGTCAAAGCTTGTTGAAACTTTGACAGAAAAGTTTTCCGTACAGGGCTCCATCCTCGATGTCACCCATTTGTGAGGACTACCATCCTGCTTGTCCTGTGAGAAGAAAGGATATACAGAACTTTGACCAGCACTTGCCGGATTATGTGACGACATATTATATCAACTTCCGGTGGAGAATTCATTGGGGGCATATAGTAAAGTATACCCATGAATGAGAACTGCAGTATGTGTTTACAAATGCGGTTTTTATGTGTTTGGAACTTGAGCTTCTGATGAATTCATATTAACTTGGAGAAGCATGAAATGTATCTTGAGCTGTGATGCACTAATTTGACCCAAGAATAGTGAAAGGATACATGGAATTTTGAGCAGCAAATATCGGATTATGTGATGTTATTATACCAACTTCCAGTGGAGAATACATCGGAGAAATTGCTTGAGCTTAAGAACGAGTGTGGAGTTTTTGAAAGCAATTTATTTGAAAGACAATATATTTGAAAAATAATGTTGTTATAGAATGTATTTATACTGTTTTATGGGGGGTATGTGATTGGGATTGGAGCAGTGAATGGGATGTGAATGAATGAGAAACAGTATAATATTTTTGATATGTACCATAATGAGAAAGGAAATTCTTGTGTGCAGAACATTTATTAAATGAATAAATAATCAAGATTTGCATTAGAAAGATGTCTTTATCACTTTGTGTTAATTAGTGAGCTGGGTTTAAAGGATATATATGGCCTGTTTTTGGTGAATTCATATTTGAATATTGAACAGGTCCAGTGCGGTCTCTTTTTGGTGTTGTATGTTTATAGTATCATTTAACAAAAGTACCCACGTGTGAAAGGCAATCAGCTTCAATATGATCACACTTGAAAAATGTGTGAGTAATAGAGCTAGTTACAACAGCAGCACAAGGAATAGGTACCTGCATTTGTAAGAGAGTAATCTGACAGAGGAACTTCTTGGCACCTATATTGAAAAATAACAAGCACTATCATCATCCTTTAAAAAACTTAGATCATGATGCAGTTTGTGTGTTGGTTGAATTAATTGCACTCATCTTAAGGCCTACATTTCATTCAAAAAAATCCTCACAAACAGCTGACAAAGGAGAAAGATCAACATGCATGTTAAAATTACCTAATACTGTAAAATCCTAACAGCTTTTAAAGAAAATATGTCCATGAGAGTAGCATAATGAACAATAAGGAATCCTGGGGAACAATATAACAAAATTACCCATGAATTAGTAGAAAACATTTCAAGGTGGGAAACAGGGTCAATGGTAACTAAAGACAATGATAAAGTCTCTTTTGCAAAGATCAAGAATCCACCATCCCTTTTATCTGCCTGAGATTATGAATAAAGCGGCATATATGATTGGCTCAGTAAAGTATATGAATCTAAAAGTCAAATTTGTGTGATACAAAATACATCCAGTTGCCTAGATTTTAAAAGGTCAACAATATTTGGAAGTTCTTGCACACTGACTATCCATTTACCAACTAGATTGGCAGAATGATAAGATCATGATTAGCAGGTGTCAGTACTGAGACAGTGATAAGCACTCAATGAGAACCGATCCCCCTGAACGACTTTCAAATAGGTAGGCCAACACAGAAGCCCTACCCTATAATCATTCGGATATCATCCATCATTAAAACTGTTTACTCAATTATGTCCATAAACTATTTGCTTAACTGTGCCCCTGAACTGAACCCACCCAGAGCTTCAGAGCTTTAAATGCTCACTTGCACTAATTTGTGCACAAAAGAGCATACAAAGGAGCAAACTCCCTAGACTTGCCATTTGAGAGCTAATGCAAGGAATACAGAACAGGATTGAGCTAAGAACAGGTCTGCTTGATCAGGTAGTGTGCCTTCAATTCCTGGTAATATTTCTCCTCCTCCTGGTTCTCTCTCCCCCCCCCCCCCCCAACATTTAAATTTTTATTAAACATTTTTCCAATCAAACGTATAAGTACTCCTGCCAAACATCGGCAAGTTACAAGCAATAGTACAATATAACCTTCTGCAATACATAATCCCCAACCTATTTTACAATCTCAGAACAACCCACCTAATCTCCTCCCCACCCACACAGAAAAACAAGAATAGAGAAAAGGCCTACTAACAGATGTAGCAGCTCCTCAAAGTCAACAATAATATACACCACTATCCCATGGAATATACACTAAACAGATTACAATAGCATGTAATGACAAAGTAATATAAGATGAGATGGAATACTGAATTGTGAAGATGACAGCAAATTAAAGAAAAAATATATATATCTGCAGCAGTATCCAGTCTAGAAAAACTGATTTTTCATCCAGAGAACATAAGGCCCCTAAGATTCCCCCAAATCTTTTCAAAGTTTGACAAGTAGCCATGCTTGATGACCGTAAGTCTACCCAAATAGTAAACTCTTCCCAAGTGAGCAATTATAGAAGCCATAGTTAGCATACCTGAGTCCCTCCATTTACATGCAATGGAAAAATGATTTACCTGTTAATTTTGTTTTCCTTAGTGTAGACACCCTGCCAGATGATGGAGACAGAGCAAGCTGGTATCACAGTATATATGCTCCTGCAATGACCCCAGCCTGCCAGTATTCTTTTCAAAAGCAACTGTGGCCAGACTAGTAAAAAAAACCTCATTAAAAAGTCAACCATAATGGTACTCAATCAACAAATACTAAACTCAAGTAACAACATAGGTACCCCAAGCTAGGGACTGTATGAACACTTACCTGTAAATCCCTTGGGATTTATATCTCCACAGGAGACTACTGATACAATCAGTTGGCAGTCAAGGGCAGGAAGCTGAGTTCATCTGTCTACACTAAGACAAATAGAATTATCAGGTAAGTAATTTCTCCATTTGCTAGCGTGTAGACAGATGGACTCAGGACCAGTGGGATGTACCAAAGCTACTCCTGAACAGAGCAGGAGGCCGCCTGTGGTCCAGTCAACACCACACGTGGAAAGGCTGCATCTTCTCAGGCTTGCACATCCAGGTGATAAAACCTGGAAAAGGTGTGCAAGGAGGACCATGTCGCAGCTCGGCAAATGTTGACAGGAGACAACCTAACCTCCGCCCATGACATGGCCTGAGTTCTAGTGGAATGAGCCCTAACCTGAGTAGGCAATGGTTTTTCAGCATCCACATATGCTGCCGTGACCACCTCTTTATCCAGCAAGCTATCGTAGCCAGCTAAGCTGGTCTACCTTGCTTCCTTCCACCATAAACAAAAAAAAAAAGAATATCCGACTTTCGGAAAGGTTCAGAAACTTCCAGACACCGGACAAGTCTGTTGACATACAAGGAACACAGGAGGCAATACTCCTCCGCGTCCCTGACCTTATCCAGGGACGGCAAAGAAATGGACTGATTCAAATGAAACTCTGAGACCACCTTAGGCAAGAAGGAAAGAACAGAACGCAACTGCAATGCCCCTGGAGTCACCCAATGGAATGGCTCCCGGCAAGGCAAAGCCTTCAACTCGAAAATGCGACACACAGAACATATAGCCCCCAGGAACACTGTCTTCAGGGTCAATAACCGTAAGGAAAGGCTCCACAGAGGTTAAAATTGTAAGGCCTGCTAAAAAATCCAGCACCAGGTTAAGACTCCACAAAGGAACCGGCAACTGCAAGGGAGGCCAAAGGTGCTTCACTCTCTTCAAGAAACGTGCCACATCAGGATGCGACGATAAGGAGACACCACTTACTGTGCATTTGAAACATGTAAGAGCCACAACCGGAACCTTCAAGGAATTAAGGGCCAATCCTTTATTCAACCCATCCTGCAAAAAAATCCAGAATAAGTAGGATCTTAATCGAATGAGGAAGGACACTGCACTCCTCGCACCAGGCCTCAAACACTCTCCAAACCCGCACATATGCTAGAGCAGAACTTCCGAGCATGGAGTAAGGTAGTAATCACTGCAGAAGAATATCCACGCTTCAACAGGCGAGCCCTCTCAAGGACCAAACCATAAGATAGAACTGAGCTGCATCCTTGTGAAAACTGGCCCCTGCTGCAACAGATCCATGTGCAGTGGAAGATGAAGGGAGTCCTCCACCAGGACTCTCCACAACTCCGCATACCACAGATGCCTGGGCCAATCTGGAGCCACCAGGAGAACTAGCCCCCAGTGGATTTCGATTCTACAAATGACCCTGCCCAGCAAGGGCCACAGAGGAAAGGCATAAAGCAACTTGTCTTCCGGCCAGACCTGTATGAGAGCATCGATGCCCAGGGACCATGGATCTCCCCTGCAACTGAAGGATAGAAGAACCTTCGCATTGTGAGAACTGGCCAGCAGGTCTAGGGATGGAAGGCCCCAGGGATCCACTATCAGCTGAAAAACCTCAGCAGACAACACCCATTCTCCAGGGTCCAGACTCTCCCTGCTGAGAAAGTCTGTTCGTACGTTGTCTTTTCCTGCAATGTTTGAGGGCGAGACCATCTGAAGATGTCCTTACATTTATTAAAATTTCTGAATTGCCTAACACAAAAGGTCTAGGCAATGAACAGCTTTACATAAATACATAACATAAAACAGACAGTAAATCTTAAAATGAATAAAAACAAACTGATGGCAATGTAAAAGGACTCAAATACCTCTACCAATTTTACAGACAATGTTTACCTAGAACAAACAATTTTTTTTGTTTTGAATGACCTCATACCAAGCTCAGATGTGCATGTTAGCACGGTTGTTCGCCTCAATGTGCAGGATAAGAACATAAGAACATAAGAAAATGCCATACTGGGTCAGACCAAGGGTCCATCAAGCCCAGCATCCTGTTTCCAACAGTGGCCAATCCAGGCCATGAGAACCTGGCAAGTACCCAAAAACTAAGTCTATTCCATGTAACCATTGCTAATGGCAGTGGCTATTCTCTAAGTGAACTTAATAGCAGGTAATGGACTTCTCCTCCAAGAACTTATCCAATCCTTTTTTAAACACAGCTATACTAACTGCACTAACCACATTCTCTGGCAACAAATTCCAGAGTTTAATTGTGCGTTGAGTAAAAAAGAACTTTCTCCGATTAGTTTTAAATGTGCCCCATGCTAACTTCATGGAGTGCCCCCTAGTCTACTATCCAAAAGAGTAAATAACCGATTCACATCTACCCGTTCTAGACCTCTCATGATTTTAAACACCTCTATCATATCCCCCCTCAGTCGTCTCTTCTCCAAGCTGAAAAGTCCTAACCTCTTTAGTCTTTCCTCATAGGGGAGTTGTTCCATTCCCCTTATTTTGGTAGCCCTTCTCTGTACCTTCTCCATCGCAATTATATCTTTTTTGAGATGCGGCGACCAAAATTGTACACAGTATTCAAGGTGCGGTCTCACCATGGAGCGATACAGAGGCATTATGACATTTTCCGTTTTATTCACCATTCCTTTTCTAATAATTCCCAACATTCTGTTTGCTTTTTTGACTGCCGCAGCACACTGTACTGACGATTTCAATGTGTTATCCACTATGACACCTAGATCTCTTTCTTGGGTTGTAGCACCTAATATGGAACCCAACATTGTGTAATTATAGCATGGGTTATTTTTCCCTATATGCATCACCTTGCACTTATCCACATTAAATTTCATCTGCCATTTGGATGCCCAATTTTCCAGTCTCACAAGGTCTTCCTGCAATTTATCACAATCTGCTTGTGATTTAACTACTCTGAACAATTTTGTGTCATCTGCAAATTTGATTATCTCACTCGTCGTATTTCTTTCCAGATCATTTATAAATATATTGAAAAGTAAGGGTCCCAATACAGATCCCTGAGGCACTCCACTGTCCACTCCCTTCCACTGAGAAAATTGCCCATTTAATCCTACTCTCTGTTTCCTGTCTTTTAGCCAGTTTGCAATCCACAAAAGGACATCGCCACCTATCCCATGACTTTTTACTTTTCCTAGAAGCCTCTCATGAGGAACTTTGTCAAACGCCTTCTGAAAATCCAAGTATACTATATCTACCGGTTCACCTTTATCCACATGTTTATTAACTCCTTCAAAAAAGTGAAGCAGATTTGTGAGGCAAGACTTGCCTTGGGTAAAGCCATGCTGACTTTGTTCCATTAAACCATGTCTTTCTATATGTTCTGTGATTTTGATGTTTAGAACACTTTCCACTATTTTTCCTGGCACTGAAGTCAGGCTAACCGGTCTGTAGTTTCCCGGATCGCCCCTGGAGCCCTTTTTAAATATTGGGGTTACATTTGCTATCCTCCAGTCTTCAGGTACAATGGATGATTTTAATGATAAGTTACAAATTTTTACTAATAGGTCTGAAATTTCATTTTTTAGTTCCTTCAGAACTCTGGGGTGTATACCATCCGGTCCAGGTGATTTACTACTCTTCAGTTTGTCAATCAGGCCTACCACATCTTCTAGGTTCACCGTGATTTGATTCAGTCCATCTGAATCATTACCCATGAAAACCTTCTCCATTACGGGTATCTCCCCCACATCCACTTCAGTAAACACCGAAGCAAAGAAATCATTTAATCTTTCCGCGATGGCCTTATCTTCTCTGAGTGCCCCTTTAACCCCTCGATCATCTAACGGTCCAACTGACTCCCTCACAGGCTTTCTGCTTTGGATATATTTAAAAAAGTTTTTACTGTGAGTTTTTGCCTCTACAGCCAACTTCTTTTCAAATTCTCTCTTAGCCTGTCTTATCAATGTCTTACATTTAACTTGCCAATGTTTATAATTTATCCTATTTTCTTCTGTTGGATCCTTCTTCCAATTTTTGAATGAAGATCTTTTGGCTAAAATAGCTTCTTTCACCTCCCCTTTTAACCATGCCGGTAATCGTTTTGCCTTCTTTCCACCTTTCTTAATGTGTGGAATACATCTGGACTGTGCTTCTAGAATGGTATTTTTTTTTTAACAATGACCACGCCTCTTGGACATTTTTTACTTTTGTAGCTGCTCCTTTCAGTTTTTTTCTAACAATTTTTCTCATTTTATCAAAGTTTTCCTTTTGAAAGTTTAGCACGAGAGCCTTGGATTTGCACACTGTTCCTTTTCCAGTCATTAAATCAAATTTGATCAAATTATGATCACTATTGCCAAGCGGCCCCACCATCGTTACCTCTCTCACCAAGTCCTGTGCTCCACTGAGAATTAGATCTAAAATTGCTCCCTCTCTCGTCGGTTCCTGAACCAATTGCTCCATAAAGCTATCATTTATTCCATCCAGGAATCTCTCTAGCATGACCCGATGATACATTTACCCAGTCTATATTGGGGTAATTGAAGTCTGAAAATACACAGAAGCAAGCCTTGCACTAAGCAAGTATCCAAATGTAACGTGCAAGGAAAAAGTTTCAGTTCCACCACAAAGTATAATAGAAATTTTCAGTTTTAATTCTTACAGTCAGTAGAAAACGGCAACTCCACGTTAGTATACATAAACAGGTATCAGTCCCCCGACACGGTCCCGTGTTTCGCTGGTGGCTGCATCGGGAGGGACCACACAGAATATAAAGTCTAAAATACAAACACACTCAATCAGGGTGGAGCATAACATAAGCGGCTATAACTATAACGGAAATACAATGTATACTTACATCCTTTAATCATATAGTGGAGCGCAAACACCCTCACTATGTGAACACAATTTAAAGGAGAAGCCTTGGCGCCAAAAACAGATGTCATCGCGAGACTGTCAGAAATAAGCCCCGCCCCCTTTACCCGAATAAATGCCATTCAATGTCCTTATTGAGTCCGTGAGGGTGAATAGTTTTTAAGGTGTAAATCCATCTCTGTTCTCTTTTACCTAACATCTCAACATAATCCCCACCCCGGACAGAGGGGGAAACAGTCTCTAAAACTGAAAAGGTAAGATCAGAGATGGAATGACCCGAGGTGGTCCAGTGGGAAACCAGGGGTTCCTCAAGTCTAAGGAGTCTAATGTTGGAACAGTGGGGATTATGTTGAGATGTTAGGTAAAAGAGAACAGAGATGGATTTACACCTTAAAAACTATTCACCCTCACGGACTCAATAAGGACATTGAATGGCATTTATTCGGGTAAAGGGGGCGGGGCTTATTTCTGACAGTCTCGCGATGACATCTGTTTTTGGCGCCAAGGCTTCTCCTTTAAATTGTGTTCACATAGTGAGGGTGTTTGCGCTCCACTATATGATTAAAGGATGTAAGTATACATTGTATTTCCGTTATAGTTATAGCCGCTTATGTTATGCTCCACCCTGATTGAGTGTGTTTGTATTTTAGACTTTATATTCTGTGTGGTCCCTCCCGATGCAGCCACCAGCGAAACACGGGACCGTGTCGGGGGACTGATACCTGTTTATGTATACTAACGTGGAGTTGCCGTTTTCTACTGACTGTAAGAATTAAAACTGAAAATTTCTATTATACTTTGTGGTGGAACTGAAACTTTTTCCTTGCACGTTACATTTGGGTAATTGAAGTCTCCCATTATTACTGCACTACCAATTTGGTTAGCTTCCCTAATTTCTCTTAGCATTTCACTGTCCATCTCACCATCTTGACCAGGTGGACGGTAGTATACCCCTATCACTGTAGTCTTCCTTGACACACAAGGGATTTCTACCCATAAAGATTCAATGTTGTATTTAGTCTCATGCAGGATGTTTATCCTGTTGGACTCTATGCCATCCCGGACATAAAGCGCCACACCTCCTCCCGAGTGCTCCTCTCTGTCATTGCGATATAATTTGTACCCCGGTATAGCACTGTCCCATTGGTTATCCTCTTTCCACCATGTCTCTGAGATGCCAATTAAGTCTATGTCATCATTTACTGCTATACATTCTAATTCTCCCATCTTACTTCTTAGACTTCTGGCATTAGCATACAAACATTTCAAAGTTTGTTTTATGTTTGTATTTTCATTCTGCTTTTTAATTGATAGGGATAAGTTAGAAATTTTTAGCTCAGGTGAGTTTTTAGTTACAGGCACTTGGATTACTTTTCTAATTATTGGAACCTCACTGTCGGGATGCCCTAATTCTAATGCATCATTAGCCAGTTGCGCAATGATGTTTCAGATATGGGAGGCCATATTGACGAGCTAGAGCAGTAGACTGATGAACATTCGGAGCAGCTTTCCAGCCTTATAAAAGTTGTAGAGGGCTTACAAGAAAGTGGCGAAGAGCTGCAAAGCAAGGTTGAAGATCTGGAAAATCAGATGTGGTGCAATAACATCCGGGTCCAAGGCATCCCTAAGAGTAGTGCATACACTGACTGCATCATGGTAGTTCAGCAGATCACTCAAGCAATTTTAGGCAGTGGTGAGATCAAACCGAGTGGAGCCGAGAGCAGTGCAATTGAGAAGGCACAGATCCCTTGGCCCCTCAGGAGACAACTTACTGCAGGATATAGTAGTGTGTTTTCGGGACTTTGCAGTTAAAGATAAAATAATGGAGAAGTCCCAAGCTTTGGGTACGGTAAAATGGGAGGCCAACTCCTTGGAACTGTATAATGATCTCTCTCTTCATGCTGAAGAGGCACCAGGAAACGGGAGAGATCACTTCTGTGCTTACAAAAGAAAATAACCACTACCGGTGGCAATTTTTTGGCCTCATTTACTGTTGGTGGTAAGAGCTATCATCTCAGATCAGTGGAAGGCAGCAAGGTCTTGGTGATGGCTGCCTTAAAGGCTGAGTCAGCTGAGAAAGTGAAACAGGAGCTTTCCAAAGACCTGATGACACCAAAAAAGGATTTTATTTTTTAAGTGGCAGATGGTTCGAGTGGCTGGGAAACGCGGAGGCAAGCATTGAAGAGCTGAACGGACAAGTGTTGCAGAAAATCAGTGACTTTTGCGAGAGGCATTACAGAGCTGTCTTGTTTTCAACATCTGGAATAGGAGTTGGTTTAATGTTTGGCTTCTTCTCTATTATTTTGGATTGTTATAGTATGACTATGTGCCTGTTGGGGTCTCCTGGCGCTCAATACTGAAGAAATCCTGTTTGAAGAAGCAGTCTGTCTTTGGGCCTGAGATGTCATTCCTCCCATGACTTATCTGCTGGGTGGAAGAGGGCAGATGTGGTTGATTTGGTGGCGGACTGGGAGGTGGGTTGTGTGGAAGAGCTGTTGGGGCTAAGGGTCAAGGAAAGAAATAGGGTAAGTTGGGGGTAGGAGGGCAAAAGGGAAGGAAGTGGTTGAAAAAATTATTGCTGTGGGATTTGAATCTGATTTCTCTCGAACACGATGACTTAAAATTTTGTCCTATAATGTCAGAGCTTTAAATACGCCCATGAAGCACAGTCTTCGCTATAAACATGCCACTCGTATGGAGGCAGATATTAATTCAAGAAACTCGCCTTCGACAGGGAAATGAAGGGTTGATGAAGCATAAGAGTTGATTGTGTTGTCTTTGCTTCTGGTTTAGGCAGGCGAACCTGTAAGATTGGTATTTATTCAACAAACATAACCCAGTATGTGTCATTGACATGGACAGAGATGAGAAAAGTAGGTTTTTGTATTTAATATTTAGAAGGGAGGCCCTGTCTATTGCTAAAATCTATGCACCGAATACAGGGCAGGAAACCTTTTTTGACCAAACTGCGTTGAGATTAGCAGGTTTTGCTAAGGGTCCACTAATCATGGGAAGGGTCTCTGATACTTCATGCAGAAATTAATTCTGCCTGGAGGGTGGGGGAAGCTGGCACTCCATCACTGTCGTAAAATGCGGGCTATGATAACTTTAAGCTGGTAGATGTGTGGAGATCTCTTAATCCTTCACAGAAAGATCATACTTGTTACTCCTCCTCACATGCATCCTACTCCCAAATTGATCCTGTCCTGTTGACTCTCGGCTCACATGGGGGCTCTGAAGCAGGCAGGAATTAATAATTTCATTTGGTCTAATCATGCCCTAATTTGTGTGGTCCTCTGGAATCTGAGGCCTCATAAGCAGAAAGAATTCTGGAAAATGAACTATTCTCTACTACAGGATAAAAAGCTTGTAGAAATTAAGCAAGAGATTCATGAATATGGGGTTCTCAATGATAAAGGGGAGGTTACTCAGGTAATGATGTGGGAGGGGCTGAAGGCAGTACTGACAGAAACTGATACAGGGGGATCAAGGAAGAAAAAAAGAAAAGGAGCAGAAGTCAAGGGAGTTGAGAGCAGTAATAGGGATACTGGAGAAGAAACATAAGGATACTGGATCCCTTAAGATATTACACCAATTGGAGCAGGCGAGAGGATTTGAAATCTTTAATGACAGGGAAAATTGCATATCAACTGGATTTGGCCAAACAGCATTGGTATGAACAAGGAAATAAGGCTTCTCGTTTGCAGACATATTAAGTCAAAACAGAAAAAAGCTCAATCGCAAGTTACTCAAATCAGATAAGCAGGGTAAAGTGGTGAATAATTTAAAGCAAATTGCACAGGAATTATGTAGGGAACTATATATTAGAGAGAATGCTATCACAGAGGAGAAAATTGCAAATTATCTAGGTGGAATCACTCTTCCCTGCTTATCTTTGCAGCAGAAAGAGCATATGAACTGAGTGATAACTGAGAATGAGATCCTGAGGGTGATAAAAATGTTAAAAAAAAAAAAAAAGCACCCAGTTTAGATGGCTATACTGCCCTATTCTACAAGAGATTTGAAGCACAGTCGACTCCTTTTCTTACAGCTGCCTTTAACTCTTCTAGTGGACAGCATTTTGCCCCCCTCTACGAATACAGCAGGAATTTCAATCTTGTTGAAAGAAGGTAGAGATAAGAACCTGTGTGGTTTTTATAGGCCAGTTTCCTTGCTGAACCTGGACATTAAAATAGTAGCATAAATTATGGTGGTCCGTTTAGCATCAGTTATTATTAACTTGGTGCATCCTGATCAGGTGGGGTTCATCCAAAGTAGGCAAGAGACAGATAATATAAAGTTGGTGCTTAACTTGATGTGGGTGGTCCGGAAAGGACAAATCCCAGCTTTATTGTTGGCTGTTGATGCCAAAAATTCATCGACTGGGTGCACCGGGTATTTATGTTTTAAGTTTGAGGGGGAAAAATGGGTGTTGCGGGCAATTTCTCCACATGGTTGAAAATAATGCATGAAAAACCAGAAGCCCGTATTTGGCTCAATGGAAATTACTCTGAGGCTTTCTGGTTGAGTAGGGGTTACTCGGCGAGTGTGCCCACTGTCCCTGTTTGCATTAGTTATGGAGCTCTTTGCTCAGAGGATACGGAATCTAGCTGGAGTGCAGAGGATACGGAACCTAGCTGGAGTGCAGGTTGGACAGGATGAGCATAAAATGATGTTTGCAGATGATGTAATATTCACTGTTGGTAAACCCATGTTAACTTTGCCAAACTTAGTTAAGGAGATGGAGGATTATTGGGGGGAGGGGAGGTGTCTGGGTTTAAAATAAATATGTCCAAGTCAGAGATTCTCAACATTAATCTTCCTAGTGAGCAGACTGTGTCAATTAAGAATAGTTTCCCATTCCAATGGGCTAAGGGGAAGATTAAATATTTGGGAGTTCAAGTTACCAGTGGTATCCACCAGATTAGGCAGTTCAATTATGCTCTATTTACCTGAAATATCTACAGGGATTTTATGATTTGGGGTTGAACTGATTTATCTTGGTTTGGGCGCATAGCAACGATAAAGATGAATGTCCTGCCTCGATTGCTGTACTTCTGCCAAACAATATGCTGAATGTGTTACAAAAAAAAGATTCTGACATTTATTTGGAGGCAGAGGTCACCAAGAGTGGCAGAGTGTATTTTATTTCACTTAAGAGAAGGTGGTTTGGAAATTCCAAATTTACTCCAGTATTTCTGTGCAGTGCAGTTACAGTGTTGGTGGACTGGCAAGAAAGGGTATCATTGAAGCCTTGGTTGATTAGAGCAGCATTTTGTGGGACAATATCCAGTATGTCACATACCTTGGGATTCAGCATGGAAGGTAAAGGAAATAAGATAGAAAATCCCTATACAAGATGGACAATGTCACTATGGAAAACGTAAGGAAACCTTTATTTCGTGGAAAGGGAACTCACTCTTGGCAACTATATGTTATAGTCAGGCATTTGCTCCAGGTAGAATTTCGGGAACATTTAGGGACTGGAAAGAGAAAGGACTGATAGTTATGGGCAGTCTGTGAAAGGGAGGAATACCCTTTACAAGATTGCAGAGTGGGTTTCTTTTAAATGGTAGGGATTTCTTTGGGTATTTACAAGTGAAACATTACCTCGAAAAGTTTATTGGGTTGAGAAATATAAAGAAAGCCCCAACTGGTCTTGAGGCATTATTGATTAGGAGAGAGAATTTTAAATGGTTTATTGCTAAAATGCATATTTATTTATTATTTAAGGGTTTTTATATACCGCAGTACGTAAAGAGATACATCACCGCGGTTTACATTTAACAATAACTTAGCAACAGGCTTTACATTGACATTATTAATAGGTATTACATATACTAAAGAGCATATGTGGCTCTTACTATAATGTGAAGGGAAATTAAATCATGAGCTGAAGTAGGAGGGCAACCTCCAACGTAGTTTTGAGGTCGCTACATGGGTTAGCATTAGGAAGCGAATAGTGAAGATATGTGTCAGCCTCCTTGCAGAGTCCATACATAAAGTTTTTACAGATGATATCTTATTCCTCAAAAGATAAAGGATATATCCTTCCAGTTCGGATGCATGTTGGAGGGAATGTGGGGGGTTCATTGGCTCGATGGCACATATTTGGTGGAGTTGCCTGGTGATTAAAAAGTTTTGGATTATGTTTCAATCCCTGGTTAAGGAAGTCACAGGATTGGAGATAACATTCAGTCCTGAGCACAGTTTGCTGAATGCCAAACTGGTCACTCATATGCTGCAAGTGAGATTGCAATAAATTGGAAAAGGAAGCTAGTTCCACAGGAAGTGGATATTAATAAGCAGATGTGGCACATGTTATATGGAAAGGTTAACCGTGATATGGCGAGACAGTTTATCATACCTCAAGATATGGGAACCATTTACTGACTGAGCTAAAATTAAATGCAAGGGACATAAGGGAGGGTGGGGAGGGGGAAGGGGGATGGGGAAGGGAAGAAGAAAAGGGGGAAAAATATAGAAAGGTAGCTAGCACCTGGGATGATAATTCTAAGTGGCTTAATGAGAAACTATGATGAAGATGGATTTTTTCATGTTCAAGAATAGTTAATGTTGAAGCTGTATTGGAAACTGTAATATTTTGAATGTATAATGCATCTCAATTATATGGCTAATAAAAAAATTATTTCAAATTAAAAAAAAAAAAGATTGAGTCCTCTGGGAAGAGTACCTGAATGTAATCCATGTTGAAATGCCTGAAAGCAGAATATAAACCAAATATTTATTGTACCGATCAAGCTGCAGGCCTAATCCCTAAGGTACTTCACTCATTACCCTTTTTTTTTTTTTTTTTAAATTCAGGATGAAGTCCATTTACCACCACATGCTACCATCTATCCCTCAACCAGTTTCTAATCCAGTTCACCTCAGGTCCCATCCCTAGACCGCTCAAGTTTATCAGCCTATGTGGGACAGTATCTAAAGCCTTGCTGAAATCCATCCACATCCAACCTTCTGGATACCCAAACATACAAAAATCACATTCATTTGACATGATCTCCCCCGGTACAACCGTGCTGCCTCAGATGCTACAACCTGATGAATTCAAAATGCTTCACTAGGATTTGCTTCAGAAGAATATCCTCTAATTTTCCCACCACCAAACTCAAACTAACTGGCTATAATTTCCAACCTACTCCATTACTACTTTTGCAAAAGAGGGACATCTGCAGTCTTCCAGTCCCACGGAACCACTCCCATCTCCCAAGATCTATTAAACAAGTCCTTTAGCAGGACTCTGATCCCCATTAATATCATAGGATATATCCCATCTGGCCCCATGGCTTATCTGCTTTTAGTTTTCTAGTTCCACACAAACATTTTCTTTGAAAATGGTATGGCCTCTGACTACTTTGCATACCCCCTTTCCAGCAATCGGTGATTCTTCTCCAATCCCTTCTTCAGTGAAGATTAAACAGACATATTTAACATTTCCTATTTTCCTTCCATACTGGAGAATTATATATATTCAAGAATATATATATATAGATTATTCAAGAATATATATATATATAGATTATTCAGAATAATCTACAAGGCCATTCTCACCATATACAAAAACATCCATCAACTTGCCCCAATTGACCTTCTTTTCCCCCTCCGACTACACACCTCAACAAGACCGACAAGAGATGCTTACAAAGGATCACTTCAAGTACCCCCAGCCAAAACTACTAGACACATTACATTAAAGAAATCGGGCCTTCTCCACAGCCGGTCCCACCTTATGGAACTCCATCCCCCCAGACCTTAGAATGGAACCCAGCCTCTCAACCTTCAAGAAAAGACTCAAGACCTGGCTGTTCTTGCAGGCCTTTCCTAACTCCAATACTATCTAACTCCTAACAATCAATATACATCACCAGCAACATCATTATTAGTTACCTCTTACAATGTAATTATATGTAATTATCTGGTCTTCCTTTTCCTTCTTACTCCAAGTTCTATTTTTCCTTGTTACATGTAACTGCTTTTTCCGCACTATTTGTTCAAGTTTAAGTTTATTTTGCACTCCTGTTTCATGTGAACCAGCATGATGGGACTATTGTCTTGAATGTTGGTATATAAAAAAACTTAAATAAATAAATAAATAAATAAATAAGAAGCAGATTAACAGTCAATGCAGTAAAGTCATTGCCAGCATTGCTTTTCTTACAAAACTACATGAGTATGCAAATACTTAAAGGTCTTTTATGGTCAAAAAACTAATGCATGCCTGGGGTGGCAAGAGTTCAGACATGAGAGTCATGCCAGATTCTCTACTGAATCTTTGGTAGGCAAGAGGAGCAGTTTGTCATTTAAGAGGCACCACTGTTTAGGGTTGTATTTTCACTAGCATTTTTTTATGGTATTATCCATGACTGAGCTAGTTCTCCTGGCAAAATAAACTCCTGAGAAAGGAAATTTGCAGAACAAAATCTTCAGAATCTAATTTGTAGAAGTGCTAAAGAAATGTATAGCAGAGTCAGTTAGGTGTAGCAACTTTTGCAGCATGTTCAGGAAGTATGTCAGAGCAGGTTGAAATGCGAAAGAATATGAAGAGCAATCTATTAGAATCTTTTGCTTCTGCTACTTCAAGATTTCCCTAAATCCTTTCACTCTGACCATTTTTATATTCTTTCCAACCAACAGAATTTTAGAAAGCAATTATACAATAGAAGTCTGTGTTTGGCGGCAAAGTAAACCTCCAAAGGAGGGACAGGTGGTCACCAAATATGGCACACTGGAATCTATGATGAATTAAAAATACTGGAAAAATTGACTCAGTACTTTTGGAAAGCACTTAGATGCTAAAGAATGTTGGTGAGCACGCCATTCCAAATGCCTCTTCCCCACCATCCCAGTTTGTCACAGAGCAATACTCCAGTTTGCTCAACCCAAACCACTCTGGTGTAATTTCATACTTTAGAAAGCAAACAAGGAAGAATGGGCTACACTATGTACTGGCAGATATGCTGATACATACTGACATGGTATAGGAGGCAATGTTCTGTAGTGGATTGAGAACTGGTTAAAAGAAAACAGACTAAAGCTAACGGTCAATTTTCTCAATGAAGAAAGGTGAATAGTGGAGTGCCCAGGGATCTGTACTAGGACAGCTACTTTTTAATATTTATAAATAACCTAGAGATGGGAACAATGAGTGAGGTGATCAAATTTGCTGATACAAAATTATTCAATGTTGTTAAATCACAAGAAGATTGTAAGAAATTTCAAGAGAACCTTGCAAGACTGGGATCCAAATGGCAGATGACATTTAATGTGGACACGTACAAAGTGATACATGTAAGGAAGAGCAACCCAAATTATAGCTAAACAATGCAAGTTTCCACATTGGGAGTCACTGCCCAGGAAAAGAATCTAGGCGTCATGTATATGTTGAAACCCTCTGCTCAGTGTGTGGCAGCGGCGGCCAAGAAAACAAATAGAATGCTAGGAATTATTAGAAAAGGAATGGAGACTAAAACAGAGGGTATCATAATGCCTGTGTATTGCTTCATGCTGCTACCGCACTGAGTATTGTGTGCAGTTCTGGTCAATGTATTTCCAAAAAGATACTGTTAAATTATGCTTACTTGATTTTCTTTTCTCGAGTCTGCTAGACCAGTCCATTACATTTGGGATTTCCCTCCTCCATAGGTTGATGAAGTCAGAGGACACACCTCTTTCATGACCTCATGCTGGGCCATAAAGAAGATGTGATCCTGGTCCAATACCAGTAGCCTGTCAAAGCGAGGTGACCACTAGAAATTCCCCTTGAGGGGAGTTACAGAGGTGAGAGGAGTCTGGGCCCTCCCTTTACCCTGCAAAGACAGCACAGATTGAAGGGCAGAACATCAGCCTTTGCTGTTTAAACTTAACCATCCCCCACTGAGACAGCTGGAGGAGTTCTCAGGAGAGTGAGTAGGGAGTGGCTGCTGGCTCTTTAAATCTCCCAGCAGGGTAGCGCTCTGCTGCCGCCGGTGCATGCCGAAGGGGCGTGAGGCTTTGTCAGGCTCATTCTTTTCTGTGTCGGATTTCCTTTTGAAGATTCCTATTATTGGTTAAAATGGGGAAGAAAAGGAAGGCTAGATTGATAGCCTCCTCCCCCAACTCACAAATACTCCAAGGCCCCATGGATGCACATGTGATCCGGGTGAATGAAGCACCATTGATGTACTGCAAAGTGGAAGCTCTATCAGCAACTTTGAGTCCAAGCGCAGGACCTTCTTCTCCCCAACAGCCAAATGTTACAGTTAACAGTGAAGTGGAGGTAAAACAAACTGTTTACAAGTAATGAAAGTACTTTAATTTACAAATATAACACCCGTAGAACTTATACCAACAAACCTTTCTTACTCTATTGAGGGAAGTACAACTGTGAACATATTCAGAGCACAACCATCTGCTGAACCTCCACCTAATATTACACTTGCTGAACTTTGGGGACTGATATCAAAACTAGATTTGAATGTTTCACAGCTGAATGCATATATGTCATCATTAGTAAATGCACATAGATCTGCTATTGATAAGCAAAATAGGAAAATCTCTAGTTTAGAAACCACTGTGGGCTTAACTTCTAAACATCAGTTAATTCAAAATTCACAAAGTATATATGTTAAAAATAATTTAATTTTACATAGTGAAATTAATATTGAAAACTTGATACGTTCAAAAAATTTACATTTAGTAAATTTTCCACAAACTCTTTTGAAGTCACCATATGAAATGTTTAAGAAATTTTGTTATACAATGATCATGATATTCCTCAAATTTCAAATATCTTTTATTTCCCTAAATGAACTGTAGCTATGGTGGAAGTACAGAATGGGGATCTTAATGTATCTAGTTTAGGAGTGTCCACCTTCCTAGAGGAATCGATATATATCATCAATAATAGAACAACTTTATTCATTTCCATTTTGCTCAAATCGGATAAGGAACAGGTGTTTAAGATTTTTTTTTTAAAAACAGAGATGTTAAATTGTGGTCAGAAAATTTTAAGGTTTCCTGATGTCTCCAAAGCAAAACAGACAAGAAGGAGACAATTTCTTGCTTTGAAGAGTAAAGTTATGGCTATTGGTGCAACTTTTTTCTTCAAATTTCCCTGTTTGTGCCATATTACTTTAAGCAAAAAATTTTATTTTTTCTGACCCATTGCACCTGCTAACATTCTTGAAAGACAAATCTAGTTTAAGTGAGAATACTGCTTAGATATATTTAGAATAAGGTCAAATGTGAAAATCTGATTAACTCCTCTAAGTATTTGTTGTAAGTAATTATGAATGTTATTTTTTCCTTTCCCCCCATATTATATGTTAGCAATGTTGGCTTGTTTTTCTGAATAATATTATGGTGATTTTTGCACTGCAACATTTGTTCTCCTTGCTAAGAGTGTAAACATTTAAAATGTAATAAAGATAAAATTATAAAAAAAGAAATTCCCCTTGTGCCACTTTTTTTTTTTTTTTTTAAATACCTACTACCAAGTACTATGAACCATTTTGAGTGAAGACAAGCAGTAAGCAGAGTGAAAAGCCAGAGGAGCTGAAGGGGGAGGATGAGACCAGGTGTTCCTTCAATGCTGCTAATAGTTCCAATGATTCTCCTCACCCGTTTCTTCCTTGGTGGAATTTGGACTGGTCCAGCAGACTCGAAGAAATACATTTATCAGGTAAAGATAATGTAACCTTCCTTTTAGTCTGCTAGACTAGTCCATTACACTAGGGAGATACAAGAATGATCCTCCCACAAACATCCCTGCCTCAAAGGCAGCATCTATCTTGGCCCATGTAACCACCTATAATGTTCCCTGAGAAGGTGTGAAAATGGCAAATTCCTTCCAGCAAGACCGAGCTGCCTCTGCCCAGGATGAGGCTTATACCATTGTAGCGTGAGCCCAGAGTATCGGTGACTGTTGACCTGACAATAGGCAGGCCAATGATATTGCCTTGATTCAATTAGCTATGGTGGCCCTAGAGGCCACCTACCTTTTTCAGGTGTCACCAAATACTATAAACAGCTTGTCTATTCTCCTCAAACAATTACTTTCTTCAATGTGTCAAGAGAAATCAAAGTATATCTAATCATGAAAGATTGTTCTTTTTTCCTGGCAGCCGTACTGCTGAGGGTTGAAAAGAATTCTGATTTGTACACCTGGAATACCTATACTAGTCTGGGCAAAAATTATGAAACCAGACCTTATGAAATTCCCACATAAGGGTCTCTGCAGAGCACAGCCTACAGCTCTGAATTGTTCCCTAACCGTGCAAGTGTATATAATCCTTGCAGTAGTACTTGATGCACCAGAGATGGTTTTACAGGTCTTGCCCAGCCTGAACTTGGTAAATCTCAAGCTGATATATTATGCAACATATATATGGTATATAACCACAAAATCACACCAGCATTAAAACCAGGATAAACAGCCCAACTGCAAGGAGTTTAAACTTCCCTTCCCCTGCACTAAATGAGAATGTTCAGCTGCTGCTCTGTCTCCATTACAGGGGGACCTTGCGAGACTGGAAGATTGGGCATCCAAGTGACAGATGAAATTTAATGTGGACAAGTGCAAGGTGTTGCAAATAGGGAAAAATAACCCTTGCTGTAGTTACACGATGTTAGGTTCCATAATAGGAGCTACCACCCAGGAAAAGGATCTAGGCATCATAGTGGATAATACTTTTAAATTGTCAGCTCAGGGATCACGTGATGTGGTGGGCTCGGTAAGACGCTCTTACGCGAGCTCCGGCTGCCTCCCCGGTCAAATCGGTCGCCATCCAGCCCATCTGCATCAGAGGTCCGATCCACTTGGCTCTCCTCAAGCGCTTAGCAGCTAAACACAGCTTTTTCCACATTTGCGACGCTGTATGGCTACCAGAACGCTTCGGAGGGAGAAGGAAAAACTGACGGCCCTTACCAACAAAATGGCCGCGGCCGCTTCTGAGGGCCCGCTGGAGGAAGGCGAATCACTAGAAGATAAGATTTCCCAGGCCGTGGTAACAGCCCTCGATGTGCGATTGCACCAACTTTCGGAGCAGATAGCGGACGTTCGAGCCTCCCTTACAGAATTTGACGGCCGAGCGGAGCGGCTGGAGGGGAGACTGGGCCTAGCCGAGGATGACATTGGGGCCTTGGAGAAGCGCGTCGAACTCACCAAACAAGCTGCGGCGAGGGAAGAGAAAATCGATGACCTAGAAAACAGGTCCCGCCGGAATAATCTCCGTTTTATAGGCTTCCCGGAGGCCCTGCCTGAAGCGGAGCTCCCTCGGCTGTTGGAGGCATGGCTGCTGGGTGTGGTCCCCTCTCTGGCGTCCCCGTCTGGGGGCCTGTTCGAGAGAGCCCATCGTGTGGGTCGGCGGATGGATGGCGACGCTGCGCGGAAACCCAGGGTGATTATCGCCAGGTTTTTGCACATCGCTCCATTGTGCTTCAGCATTTCCGGAAAGTGCGCGAATTCCATTATGAAGCCCACCGGATCCTCGTTTTTCAAGATTTTTCCCCTCGGGTGACCTTACAGCGCAAGGCATTTCAGGAGGTGTGCGCAGAGTTATATAAAAAGCAGATTCGCTTCGCACTTATGTTCCCAGCTAAGCTCCGCATTACTCATCAGGGGCAGCTGAAATTTTTTGATTCTGCCACCGCAGCCAAGACCTTTGTACAGGGTCTTCAAGGCCCGGCCCCATCTACTGCGACTTAACGCCAGTTTTTGAAGATTCGGAGCGCTATCGCGGCCATCCACTAACCTTTTTGGTCCTCCAGGAACTTTTCTTTCGCCAACCCTTACGACATTATCAAGTCTGACTGAGATTATTGCCTTCTGTTTGGGCCTGCGTATCCACACTGTGATCGCTATTTATTTTACTTTGGGTTCCAGTTTGGTTTGATGCCAGTCACAGTTTCGATGACAACCCTAGCGGTGGAACCTTTCTGTTTCCGAACGTGGACAAAGAGGGATATTTTGTTTTGATTCTTTTTCTTTTTAGTTTTACCTATTTTGCTCAGAGGAAGCAATCCTGGAGACATTTACAAGTGATACCTGGAGTTGGCTCATTTCTTTATGTTTACTAATTCACTGCTCATGGACTGGGGGGGCAGCCGAGCACATCAGTACTCTTTGTGATCTCACCCGCTTCAGATCGGGGTTTTCTAATACGGGAGGGGAGAATAACAGGTTCGTGCGCGGGGACCCCTTGAAGTGGTTCTCGAATGGGCACTGTGGAGTTTGTTCTAAAGGAGGGAGGGGGTAAAAGGGGTTCAACAGGGGGAATTTTCTGGAACCAGGGGGATGGACAGTTTCTTGACCTGTGTTTTGTGGGGCTCATTTCATTTGTAATGTATTGTCACCCAAAATGTTTGAACTACATGCAATCGCTGGTGCAACTGCCTGTTCTTCTAAGGACTGGTATCTCTGACAATGTGTGCTGGCGGCAAGGCCTTTACGTAATGTTAAAATGGCGGTAGATCTCGTCACTTGGAATGTTGCAGGCTTAGGCACTCCCATCAAAAGAGAGAAGGTGTTTGCCCGTTTAAACCGGCTTCATGCCAAAATAATATTCCTGCAGGAAACGCACATGTTGCCTTCTGAGATTCTGAAGATGCGGAAAAAATGGGTTTCCCAATTGTACTACGCCACAGGGACGTCTAAGAGCAGGGGTGTGGCCATAATGATCCATCAAGCGGTTCCTTTCACTAAGACGGCACTCCTGGAAGACCCGCAGGGCCGGTTTGTTATTGTCAAGGGACTTCTTATGGGCTCTCCAATCCTACTGGCGTCCATTTATGCGCCCAATGTATATGATCATAAGTTTTATACTACATTACTATCACACCTTGTTCAGATGGGGGATTGCCCAATCGTACTAGGGGGAGACTTCAACTTTGCTGTAGACCCGGAGCTGGATAGACTGCCTGTTAGGGGAGGTTATCTCACCAGCGAACGCAGGGGCCCCCGTTTTCTCTGCAATCATCTGGGGCTTGTAGATTTGTGGCGAGTGCTACATCCCACCACTAAAGAATACACACATATTGCGAAGGCTCATCCTGCTCAATCTAGGCTTGATTACCTGCTGATTTCGGAGTCCCTTTTCTCCAAATTCACCAAAGCTACCATCGAAGCGCTGGTGATTTCCGACCATTGCCCGGTTACTGGCACGTTACAACCCGGGGGTCCTGCTAGGGGTGGGAGTTGGCGCCTTCCTGCGTCCTTAGCGTCAGACCCAGAATTTCCGATATATCTACGGGGGAGGTGGCAGGCTTTCTTGGACACAAATGGCCAACATGTAGACCAGCCTGTTCTCCTCTGGGAAACAGCCAAGGCCGTCCTCCGGGGCGATATAATTAGTTACTCTAGCCACAAAAAGAAACAAAGAGATAAGGACATCCTCAGTTTGGAACGGAGGCTGAGGGCACTCAAGAGATGAGTGGGACCATCGGGAGACACTCACCTCCCTATCCAATTTCGGGAGACTCAAACAGCTCTTAATAACTTGTTACATAAAAGAGCGGCGCACGCCATGCGACACAGGCAATTTAACTTTTTCCAATACGGAAATAAAGCTGGCCGCCTCCTTGCCCGTCTCTTGAGAGCCCAGGAGTCCTCTAAATTTATTGCTAATATTCGAAATTCCAATGGGGAGATCAAATCTAGTGCCACCGAGATAGCAGACATCTTCTCTGAGTATTATCGGTCTTTATACTCCGCAGATCCAGTATGTGAGGAGCAGATAGGGGAATTCCTGCGGGAGTTATCTCTGCCTTGCCTAACTCCCGTACAGCTCCAAAAATTGCAGAGTCCCATTGGAGAAGGGGAAGTGCTTGAAGCTATTCAAGGGTTACCACATTTAAAAGCTCCCGGCCCTGATGGCCTGTCTTCTACATTCTACAGGGCGTTAAAAACAGAGATAAGCCCCATCCTAAAATTAGTCTATGAATCTATGACTGATAGCCAGCAAATGCCTAGTACCATGCGAGCGGCCACGATAGTAGTCCTTCCTAAGGCTGGGAGGGATCCCTTGTTAACATTTTCCTATAGGCCAATATCCCTCCTCAATTTGGACATTAAAATATATGCCAAGATCCTGGCCACTCGTCTGCAAAGTATAATGAGGCACTTGATATCCCCAGACCAAGTAGGGTTCGTAGCAGGAAGGCGTTCCACTGTGAACATTCACAAGGTGCTGTTGGCATTAGAGACGTGCGCTTTGTGCAAGGTAGTTGACCCCTTGCTTGTTACCTGCGATGCCGAAAAGGCTTTTGACCGGGTAGCCTGGCCTTTTTTGAAACAAACTCTCGCTGCCATGGGTTTTGAAGGGAGAATTTTTGATTATATCTCCTTGCTCTACTCTAACCCTACTGCTCGTATATTAGTGAATGGAGAGCTTTCCCAGGAGTTTGGTTTGCAGCGGGGAACGCGCCAGGGATGCCCCTTGTCCCCCCTTCTATTTATCCTTACCGTGGAACCTCTGGTCTGTAAGCTGAAATCCACTCCAGCGGTCACGGGTATCCCTGTCGGCTCTATATCTTACCTCACTTTGCTATTTGCTGATGACATTTTACTATTGTTGTCAAAAGCCAGGAGCGCATTGCCGGCTGCTCTGGAGATCTTCCAACGTTATCAAGCGTTGTCAGGGTTCAAACTGAACCTTGACAAGACCGAGGCCTTAGACCTACAGGGCTCTATGAGGGGGGGTTGGGACCACTTCCCGGTGAAATGGGCGTCCTCTACTATTAAATATTTGGGCATCATCATACACGCCGATCCTAAATAATGGTACGCCCTGAATATACCTCCAACTATCGCTAAGATGACGCACAAAATGCAAGGGTGGCAATTGCTTCCCTTATCCCTACAGGGCCGCATAGCGGTAATCAAAATGGTCATCGCACCCTTACTCCTGTATAAACTTCTCATGTTACCAGTTCTCATCTCCCTAAAGGACAGGCGGCTCCTTTGCTCTGCCATGCGCAAATTTCTATGGCGAGATAAAAGAGCACAGGTAACCCTCAGTGTTTTAATGGCGCCTCGGGCTAGTGGGGGATATGGGTTACCCAACTTTTACTTGTACTCACTGGCGGCTAACCTTCGATTTCTGGGGGACTGGTTCTTTGGAACCTCTGAATATTCGGATGGCCAGCTGATACAAGCGATGTGTAGCCCGTATGACCCAGGTTATATACTACATGTACCCGTATTGCCCCCACAACTAACACCCAACCATTACATAATGATACGCACTCTTCGGGTAGTGTGGAGAACCACGCGTAAAATGTTGGGCCTTTCCTCACGGGTCTCTCCCCAATATCCTATGAGAGGGTCTTCCCCCCTGTCGTTTACGGTACTGCCGGCTCAACACCAATTTTCCATTGCCACTAACTGGCCTTTGGGCACTCTATTGGCTCCTGAAACGAGCCAAGTGTATTCCTTTTCTCAATGCAGAGCTCTACTGGGGTTCCGCCCTTGT
Source organism: Rhinatrema bivittatum (assembly GCF_901001135.1). NCBI lineage: Eukaryota > Metazoa > Chordata > Amphibia > Gymnophiona > Rhinatrematidae > Rhinatrema > Rhinatrema bivittatum. Next base: position 129,067,874 of record NC_042619.1, on the reverse strand, counting down.
CACTTTCTTCTATATGTCTATCTCCGAGCTGCGATTTCCACTCTGTTGCAGGGAACAGAGGGGAAAGTGACAAATCAAACTTACTTGGATTTGATAGCGTGTTTTACAATGCGAAAAAACTCTGTTATGTATGTACGTGCGATTTCCACTCTGTTGCAGGGAACAGAGGGGAAAGTGACAAATCAAACTTACTTGGATTTGATAGCGTGTTTTACAATGCGAAAAAACTCTGTCATGTATGTACTCATTCTATGTGTCTAATCAACCTTATCAGATTTTTCAGAAGCTCACTAGCAAATGGACTAGGGACTGTGGGGAGGATATTCAGCCACATATGCTCAAAAACTCCTATGCGACCATATACTCGGTCACCACCAACGTAGGACTTCGCGAACTCCAACAAAGGGTGTTTCATCGCAGCATCTGCTCGCCTGCCAGAGCTCATCAAATGGGTCGTATCGCTTCGGCGGAGTGCCTGAAGTGTTCTGGTAGTCCTGCCACTCTGATACATTGTCTATGGGATTGCCCGGTAATCCAGGACTTTTGGGAATCCGTTCGCTTGCGCTTGTCTGCAATATTGGGCGTCGTAGTCCAATGGTCTTGCTCCTTTTGTATTCTTAATAATGATGTGGGAGATCACAGTTTGAATGTAGAAAATGTTCTATTTGTATCTAAAGCTTGTTTAATTGCTAAGAAATGTATCCTGACCTTATGGATAGAGGCCTCAGCCCCCAGGCTGAACATGTGGACCTCTTCATTCACTGATCTCTTCCTACTGGAGTATGGGTCCCGCTATAATAAGTTCTCTCCCCGGGCAAGGCGAATGTTTCACCAAATATGGACCTGCTATTACTTGTCCTTACCTTACGATACACGTAAATTAGCACCACTTGAGGGTGTGTAAGTGTTTAGTGCCTATGTTCTAGAGGGCTATGGGAGGTCCTATTATTCCAGAGGGGACCTTGGCATCTCCTTCTCTTGCTTTAATGACAGCAGTGCCAGTTGATCCAGTATAGAATGTTTTTTTTTTTTTTCTACTAAGGGCGTGTACCTCTATGCTCGCTGTACCCAACTTCGTCTATACCGTTGGTCCAGAAGATTCGTATGGGGGGAGGGTGGGGGAGGGAGGGTGGGAGGGGAACAAAATAACGAAATAGTGGAGTATGGGGTGTAGCCACTGTCAGTTTGAATTATGTATTTATATGTTGTAATGCTGTTGGTTGTGGTACCTCAATAAACAGATTTGAAAAAAAAAAAAAAAATTGTCAGCTCAGTGTGCTGTAGCAGTCAAAAAAGCAAACAATGTTAGAAATCATTAGGAAGGGAATGGTTAATAAAACAGAAAATGTCATAATGCCTCCATTGCTCCATGGTGAGACCGCACCTTGAATACTGTATACAATTCTGGTCACAGCATCTCAAATAAGATATAGTTGCGATGGAAAAGGTACAGAGAAGGGCAACCAAAATGATAAAGGGGATGGAACAACACCCCTATGAGGAAAGGCTGAAGAGGTTAAAGCTGTTCAGCTTGGAGAAGAGATGGCTGAGGGGGATATGATAGAGGTCTTTAAAATCATGAGAGGTCTTGAATGAGTAGATGTGAATCGGTTATTTACACTTTTGGATAATAGAAGGACTAGGGGCACTCCATGAAGTTAGCAACAAGCACATTTAAGACTAATCAGAGAAAATTCTTTTTCACTCAATGCACAATTGAACTCTGGAATTTGTTGCCAGAGGATGTGGTTAGTGCAGTTAGTATGGCTGGGCTCAAAAAAGGTTTGGATAAGTTCTTGGAGGAGAAGTCCATTAACGGCTATTAAGCAAGTTGACTTGGGGAATGGCCTCTGCTATTACTGGCATCAGTAGCATGGGATCTTCTTGGTATTTGGGTACTGGCCTGATTTGGCCTCTGTTGGAAACAGGATGCTGGGCTTGATGGACCCTTGGTCTGACCCAGCATGGCAATTTATGTTCTATGCTATTTTCACAAACCAAAACAGGCCAGCAGCTACTCTCCACCTCCTGAGAACCACTGCATGTTGATAGCAAACCCACTTCTACTTACAAGACCCCCACCCTCTGGGTTTTTTGGGGGAGAGGGGGCTGCCAGGCTCCTGAGAATTTAAGACCCAGTTTCTGATGGTACTACAGACTGCTTAGGGTACTGGGGAAAACGTTCAGGAGCTTGACAGGGGATTGCCTGGGATACTGCTCCTAATGGAAAAAGTAACTCCTAGAAATAGTTGTCCCAGGAGCAACAGGGACTCAACCAGGCCAGAGCCACATCCCGATTTTGGTAGCTGCTTCCTCTTCATGTGTCTGTTGCTGCCAGAGACAAGACTATTGGTATTGGGCCAGGGCCATACTCTTTATAGCCCAGAGTGAGGTCATGAAAGAAGTGTATCTTCTGTCTCCATCAAGCTGTAGAGGAGGGAAATCCTTAATGTAATAGATAAGGAAGGAGTAGCAGCCTAGAGGTTACAGACCAGGGTTTAAGTCCTACCGTCGCTCCTTGTGACCTTGGGCAAGTGACTTTACCCTCCACTGCCTCAGGTACAAAATACCTATACAGGAATCCCCTTTGAAGTGCTGAAAAAAGTGTGAAAAGCAGATCAAAATCTAAATTTATAAAATAAAATATGGCCTGAAGCTCACTGCATGCTAAACTGACAACCAGGTGCAGTGGCTAAGCTAATACCACATTGAGAGGCCTTAGTGGAGGCTTCAACCTGAAGCAGGGCTCACATGAAACGTACAACTATAGGCTGTACAGAAATGGTCATACCATCTACACCATGGGTTTCAAGCCAGCCTCTGATAGATGTGGAAGGTAATCAAGCACCACATACAAAATCTTCTCCACATCAGTATGTACTTTCTAATAGAAAGCTTTCTAGAAGTCACCAGGAAAAGACATCTTCTGAAAGATCAAGTGACTGGTTTCCGTATGGCAACTCCTGCAGGAGTGGAAACCAGACCTGTCTCAGCCAGTGAGAGGCTAGGAGAATCATAGTCCCTCTTGTTCTTGCAAAGCTTGAAGAGAGTCTTCACCATTAAACGGAGATTGCCCGGAAGACAGGCATAAGTATCAGAGGCTGGTTTGCGGTTTGACCTATACAGGGAGCAGAACCAAGGCACCTTCTTGTTGCAGGGGAACACAAACGGACAGAAAATCCGATTCGCTACCCCCAGTCTAGACACTATTCGTGGGGCCCACGACCAGATCTGAATTGCTCCCTGACATAGGAGGTGTGATCCTGTGAATCCCTGCTTGTTTACATACCAAAATGGCTACCTGGTTGTCTGTCTGGATCGGGACAACTTTGTTGGACAGCCAATCTCTGAAAGCCTATAGCATGTACCTGATCACCCTGAGCTCCAGGAAGTTGATTTGACAAGAAAGTTCCTAAGCTGACCACAGGCCTTGTGTGCCGAGCCCGTTGCCATGAGCACCTCACCTCAGGGTACATGCATCTATGATTATCACAATTTGAGTGGGGAGACTGAAAGGAAATCCCCTGTTCTAGATTGGAAAGTACCCACCACCAGGACAAAGAGTCCCAGAGAGACGGGGTGACTTGGATAAAATTCTGGAGGCTCTGAGTGGCCTGGCACCACTGTGACCTCAGGGTCCATTGGGCTCTGTGCATGCGTAAACGTGCCAAGGAAGTCATATGGACAATTGCGGCCATATGGCCCAATAGTCTCAACATGTGCCAGGCTGACACCTGTTGGCTCTGATGAACTTCTGATGCAATGGTCACCAAGGCAACAGCCCTCTGGCAAGGCAGAAAGGCCTTAGCCTGAGCCATGTCTAGCAGTGCTCCTATGAAATTCAATTGATGTGACAGGTTGAGACGGGACTTTAGGTAGTTGAGATCGAACCCTAGTGACTCCCAACACCCGAAGGATCAAGTGCATGGACCTGACAGCTCCTGCCTGAGATGTGCTCTTGACCAGCCAATCGCCTAGGTACAGGGAAAACATGCACTCCCAGTCTGCGGAGGTGTGCCACCACCATAACCAGGCATTTTGTGAAGACCCATGGGGCAGACACGAGCCCGAACGGCAACACCCAGTACTGGAAGTGCTGATTTCCCACCACAAATCGGAAATACGTCCTATGACCGGGGAAGATCTCAATATGGGTATATATGTCCTTTAGGTCAAGGGAGCATAGCCAGTCCATTTTTAGCAAAAAAAAGGGGGGGGGGGGGGGAAATCAAGGTGCCCAGGTAAACCATCTTGAACTTTTCTCTTTTTCAGAAACTTGGTCAAGGCCCTTAGGTCAAGGATGGGATGGAGTCTTCCTGTTCTCTTTGGAATCAGGAAGTACCTGGAGTAGAATCCATGCTCTCTATGTCCTGGTGGTATGGGCTTGACCGCTCTGGCCAATAAGGAGAGCTCCATTAGCAGCACCCTCTGATGCGAAACCAGCCCCTAATACGGGCACGGAGGGCAATTTGGCGAGACACGCAATAGATTTAATTGGTATCCCTGACAGATGATGGCTACACTGGACCACTGGCTCAAGAAACTGCGGCCTGCCCCCGACCGGAGGGTCCATTGTCTCTGGTTCGGGTGATTGGATTATGCTCCCCATGGCCCAGACAAAACCCCATCCCCAGAATTGACTGAGGACCCAGCTGCAGGAGCCCTGATGTTGATGGGAGCGAGGAGGAGGATAGTACTTCCTTTGGTGAAAGAAAGACTTCCTTGACCCCGGTCTCGATGGCCTCCTGGATGAGGACGACAGGTCTGGAGTACTGGCGGAAAGTTGTTGGAGGGTTTCATGGTGGTCCCCAAGTTGGGCCACAGCATCTCTCACTAACTCCAAAGAGATTCTCTCCAATACATAGCATGTCTGAGTTGTTCCTGAACCTCTGGCTGGAGATCTAAGGCCCGCAGCCATGCCAATTTATGGGCGTCTATTCCCTCTGCAGAGACTCTCGATGCCATCTCAAAATCATCATAGGCCGAACGGACCTTGTGTTTCCCACACTCCAGACCCTTGTGCACCAGTCAAGGCAGCTGCTCAGCCATCTTCTGCACCTGTTTCCAGATGTCCCGCAAGTACTTTCTCATATAGACCTGATAGGCAGCGATGCAGGCAATAACCATGGTGCCTTGGAACACCATCCATCGCTCTTGGTCCTTTCCTGGGGATGCCGAGGAATGGATCCAAGAGCACTTGGTCCTCTTGAGGGCAGATTCAACTACCACCAACTGGTGAGGCAGCTGATGCTTATCGAATCAGGCAGCCTTCTGGACAAGGTAGACCCCATCCGCCTTCTGTGATGGGGTGTTTCTATATACTCAGCAGCAACTACTTAAGGATCTCATGTACCGGGACTGCCACGGTCTCCTTAGGAGGCTCCACAAACTAGAAGATCTCAAGCATTTTGTGCCTGGCATTCTGTCAAAAGTTGAAATAGGATGGCCTCCATCATCATCCTCACAAACCCTGCAAAAGGGTTTGTCTCTTGGAAGTCCCTTGGAGTCGTCCTCCAAGGGACTTCCTTGGAGGACGACTCCACTGGATCATCCCCCCAGGTGTCATAGGGACCCTCATCCTCACTGTATGCTACAGGGGATGGGGCCCTATATGCTCGGCCTCCATCCAGAGGTACAGGCACTGGTAGAACTGAACGGGGGGCTATATGCATCGGCGTCTCTGCCAGCCTTGGTGGAGCTTCCTTGGAGGAGGAACTGGCAACAACCACCGTATCGGTAGGGGGAGGCCTCTGTGCCATCCTGGGAACCAGTGCCAGTTTGGTCGATAATGCACTGATGAGCTTACTGAGCTTCTCCAGCAGCAGTAGGATTGGCTGTTGCCTTCAGTGCCACAGGCTCAATGCCTTTTAGTGCCCGATCCATTGCCAGCTGGATTCAATGCTCCAGCTCCTCTTCAAACATTGCCAATGCCAACATACATTGGGAGGAAGGAGGGGTGGCCAGATCTTCTTTGGACCCACAAGGGGGATCAATGACTGGCACCAGGACCGTTGGAGACCATTGCAGAACCCCGTCACCAATAGAGGATGGGCTTTCCTCGCCACAGGGGCACTTCAAAGGCATTGCGGCAAAAGTCGATGCATCCCCATGCCCAGCTCCCTGCATCAACTGGGACCGGTGCTGCTGCTTCTTAGGCTTCCCTTGATGCTCAGCCTGGTCTTTCCCTGGTGCTGAGGTCGAAGATGACAAACCCGGCATCCTCGATCTGGAGGAGATAGATAACTGTCAATCTCCAGCCTCCTTATCCGCTAGCATCAACGATCCCCCCCCCCCCCCCCCGATGTCAAGGTGTCCATCGCTGCAGCTCCAAAGTCCATTGATGCTAATGGCTCAGACTACTTTGACCTGAAGAGCTGATCCATCTTGTTGAGTTGAAACAGACATCCCTCTGGGGTCATCTGTGTGCATAAGTGGCAACCCCAGACATCATGCGATGCCCCCAGGCAGAGGATACATACCTCATGAGGATCAGTGATAGACATGGTTCCTGGGCACTGGGGGCATTGGCGAAAATTGAACATTGTCTTGATGGGGCAAAATAAAAGGGCCACAAAGTTGAAAGTGATGGCATCTGGCGACCTAGGCCAGCAAGCACAGAGGCACTGCCACACGGAAGGAATACACTGTGAAAGGAAACTAACCCAAAACACCGAAAACCCTGTCTAGAGACACTATGGAAAGGTACCAAGAGACACCTGGTGATGGTAGAGGAAAAACCACAAAAAATGCAAAAAGCAAAAACTTTTTCCTTAAGGCTAAAAACAGCAGGGAAAAAAAAAAAAAGAGACTGAAGAGGGATACTGGGCATGCTCAGAGTGCCTATAAAGTTCTAGAAACTTTGGCATAAGTTTTCCGCATCTGGCTCCATCTGATGTCATCACCCATGTGTGAGGACTACCATCCTGCTTGTCCTCGGAGAAAATCTGGTTTTGACCACAATAAATACCACACAGACTGGCAGGCAATGATCAAAATACTGGCATGACATGACGTAAAAAAAACCCTGACTACTATACACAAACTCAGCGCAGGAAGACCCATAAAGTAAAACTTTATATTACATTCAAACCAAGTGGACTACCAGTTGATTTTGAGCATATACCAGGGATGGCCAACTTCAGTCCTCGAGAACCACAAACAGGCTAGGTGTTCAGGATATCCATAAAGAATATGGATGATACAGGTTTGCAGGCACTGCCTCCATACTATGCAAATCTATCTTATCCATATTCATTGTGAATATCCTGAAAACCTGGCTTGTTTGTGGCTCTCGAGGACTGGAGTTGGCCATCCCTGGCATATACCATATACAAGGGGCAACTGAAACCTCACCTTAATTGGCATAAACACCTAGTAATTCATGAGCTCAGCAAACTATTCATAACAGCTGATCTCAGGATTAACTAAGAAATTGAAGAATAGTAAAGCAAGAGACCTGGGTATTATCTAGACAGGGCAAACTAAACACTTTGAATCAAAAGCTCAGAACTGGCTACTCCACACCTCTGCAGTTCATATGCAACTACGCCCAAAATCTGACAAACCCAAGATGCCACAACCTACTGGAAGTCAGTAATCTTTGGACTTATTTTTCCCTTCTGTGCCACACATATAAAGTGTACTAAAGGCTTATACTGAATCACTTGTTACCACATTAAGAGCTTGACCCCAGAACAATCTGGATTTCGTTCAGGTAAAATCGTGCAAGCCCCAGCTGCTCAGTCCAGTCTTATATATCAAGGATGGTTTTCTAAAGACTTAATTACATCAGCGGTATTCACAGATCTACAGGCAGCCAATATTGTCAATCATCAATGATTACTCAAATGGCTGCAGACCTATATCTAACCAAGCTTATTCAAACTATGATAATTTGTAGAATTAGAAAACTAAGGAAGTCATTGGCACTAACAGAGCAATGACCTTTCATAAGGCAGCAAGCATGCACCAATACTGTTTAACATTTACACAGATGATCAGCCAAATCCACCTGGTAACCAAGCTTCGTTTACAGAAATGATTTTTCCATGACAGGCAAGCAAAACTATCTCCTACAAGGATCACTGTAAAAGGTTAGGCTGAGTGTTATATATTACATTATAGAACACATACAATCTGGTAAAAGCAAAACTTAGTTTACTAAATATGGTAAATATGTGGTATGTAACCAAAGAAGTTTCAAACAGCAATATGCATAAATCAATACAAGTAAATAAGATTATAATGCAGATAGAAATAAGCAAATAATTTATACAGAGAATACTATCATAGGTCTTCCTAGCTATGGAATTCCACAAACCAACTGTTTGTTCTCTGTCTGTGGCTCACTCAAAAGAATCACCATTGCACACAGGTTTTCATATCTCATTCTCTCTGGCTTTAATCTAGCGTCTGCAAGTTAGATGTTTCGATTTGCACCTATAGCTCTGACATTAGCCAGGCCAGCTGCTGCTCATCAAATTATGCCAATTAAAGATCCTAGTACTGGCTGTCAGGAAGTGCTAGACTCCCAAAAGGTTTAAACACAGGCATTCATCAGGGCTTATCTCTTAGAACAAATGAGTTCCTTGCTCTTATATCAGTGCCTGTTACTGAGCAATAAAAGAAAAAAAATGCAATTTAAAAACATCTTATGCTGAGAGAGAGAGAGAGAGACTGACTCAGAGTCACATTTATCAATTATTGGGGACTGCTGATCCATAGCAACATAACACAATGATCAATGAATCAATCCAACTAAAACCAAATTGTGCTCCTTCCATATAAGAAACAGAGATGCAAAAATGGAACTCACCATATGGAATGCCTTACAACTAGCCACTACTCAAATTCAATCTATTCTGCTATAATAATCAACCAATTACTGACATTCAAGGCACACATTGAAAAAATCAGGGCAAAGGTAAATTTATAGTGTAACATTATCTGGAAACTGGCCAACACTAACTGGAGAATTAATGGATTCAGATTAACTAGGCTGGAAGTTGGCTCAACAGTGTAACATGCATGCCCTGTATGGGAAAGGTTTATTCATGCAAAAAAGATACTCAGTGTTAAATGAAAGCTTCAAAAGCTTTACTGGCTATTTTAAGCCAATTAAGATTGTTTCTGCATGTTGGTTGGCACTCCACTTGAACATCAGAAGAACAGTGACTAGTCATGCAGAATATTCATGCCATAACATGAGATAAATCAATATAATATAGTGACATATAAAGTTATTTCAACATTCTTTATTCTATACAAAATTTCATAAAACATTTTTCATTATCTTCTTTTTTCTTTAGATACACAGAAAATGTATTCAGAAACATATATCCCACATTTTACTTAAAACAACCATTCATACATACATTATCCCTCTATGCTACCTAAGTTCCCCTCCTGCTACCCTACTACCCTATACCCTACTACCCTCACCCTACTACCCTTTTACCCTTTATAAATATTGTACTATTTGTACATAATCCATGCATCAACCTATTGTAATTATTTTATTACTATTACTACTGTTTTACATTGCCATATACCTTCTTTCAGTTGCTCTAGTTTAGCATTGTTATATTTTTCTAATGGTCCTTCTTTAGTTGAACATTAATTGTAAAGCACTGTTGCTATTTTCTAATTGTTCTAGCACTGCTGCTGAAACTTTGTTGTATGTGAACCGTCATGATGTTACTAAACGAATGGCGGTATATAAAGAACCTCAAATAAATAAAATAAATACATTCCTACAAAAAAGAAGATAATGAAAAATTTTTTTATATTAAATTTTGTATAGAATAAAGAATGTTGAAATAACTTTATGTCACTATATTATATTAATTTGTTAGAGTGATATATTTATATAATTGCCAGTTTTATTATTCTAGAACATGAGATAAGGCATCCATAAGGATAAGGATCCTGCAAGAGACTAAATGGCACAATAGAATCTTTATGAGTAGAAATTCCATGTGTGTCGAAGAAGAGAATAGTGATAGGAATATACTATCATCCAATGGGCAATGAAATGCTAAGAGAAATTAGGGAAGCTAACCAAATTGGCAGTGCAGTAATAATGGCAGATTTCAATTACCTCAATACTGAATGGGTAAATCTAACATCAGGACATACTAGAGAGATAAAGTTCCTGGATGGATTAAATGACAACTTCATGGAGCAACTGGTTCATGAACCAATGAGAGAGGGAGCTATTTTAGATCTAAATTTTAATGCAACGCAGGATTTGGTGAGAGAGGTAACAGTGGTGGAGCTGCTTGGCAATAGTGATCACAACATGATCAAATCTGAATTGACTGGAAGATGGACTGTAAGTCAATCCAATGGCTCTAGCACTAAATTTTCAAGAGAGAAACGTTGATAAAGTAAGAAAAATACAAAACACAAAGGTGCAGCTACAAAGATGAAGAATATAAAGCAGGCATGAACACTTAAATACCATCTTAGAAGCGCAGTCCAGATGTATTGCACACATAAAAAAAGGTAGAAGGAAGGCCAAATGATTGCCAGTATGGTTAAAAGGTGAGGTGAAAGAGGCTGTTTTAGCCAAAAGAATTCTCTTCAAAAATTAGAAGGATCCATCTGAAGAAACTAGGAAAAAGCATAAGCATTGGCAAGTTAAATGTAAAACATTGATAAGGCATGATAAAAATTTGAAAAAAAAATTGGCCATAGAGGTAAAACCTCATAATAAAAACGTTTTAAAATTTATCCGAAGCAGGAAGCCTGCAAGGAAGTCAGTTAGATAATCAAGGAGCACTTAGGGAAGATAAAGCCATTGTGGAAAGACTAAATGAATTCTTTGCTTCGATGTTTACTCAGGCGACATTGGGGAGATAACCGTTTCAGAGGTGGTTTTCAAGGGTGACAATTCAGATAAAATGACCCTAATCACGGTGAACCTGGAGATGTGGTAGGCCAGGCTGACAAACTGAGTAGCAGCAAATCATTTGGACCAGATGGTATACATCCCAAGGTTCAGAGATAACTAAAAAATGAGATTTCAGACTTATTACAAGTAATTTGTAACCTATCATTAAAACCATCCATTGTATCTGAAGACTGGAATGTGAACAATGTAACCCCAATATATAAAAAGGGTTCCAGAGGTGATCCGGAAAACTACAGACTGGCGAGCCTGACTCCAGTGCTGGGAAAAATTGTGGAAACTATTATAAAGTATAAAATCACAGAATATATAGACAGTCATGATTTAATGGAACACAGCCAGCATGGATTTACTCAAGGGAAGTCTTCCCTCAGAAGTCTGCTTTTTTTTGAAGAGTGAATAAGCATGTGGATAAAGGTAAACCAGTAGATGTGTATTTGGATTTTCAGAAGGTGTCTGACAAAGTCCCTCATGAGAGGCTTCTAAAAAAACTAAAAAGTCATGGGATAGGAGGAGAAGTCCTTTTGTGGTTTGCAAATTGGTTAAAAGACAGGAAACAGAGTAGATTTACATGGTCTATTTTCACAGTGGAAAAAGGTAAACAATGGAATGCCTCAGGGATCTGTACTTGGACCAGTGCTTTTTAATATATTTATAAATTATCTTGAAAGAAGGACGATGAAGGAGGTGATCAAATTTGCAGATGACACAAAAATATTCAGAATAGTTAAGTCACAAGCAAATTATGATAAATTGCAGGAGAACCTTGCAAGACTGGATGATTGGGTGTCCATATGGTAGATGAAATTTGATGTGGATAAGTGCAAGGTGATGCATACAGGGAAAAATTACCCACGCTATAGCTACATGTTGTTACATTCCATTTTAGGAGTTACCATCCAGGAAAAAGATCTGGGTGTCATAGTTAATATTACATTGAAATAGTTGGCTCAGTGTGCTGTGGCAGTAAAAAAAAAAAAAAAAAAAGCAAACAATGTTAAGAATTGTTAGTAAGGGAATGGCAAATAAAACAGATTGTCATAATGCCTTTGTATGGCTCAATGGTTAGACTGTACCTTGAATACTGTGTGCAATTCTGGTCGCAGCATCTCAATAAAATATAGTTGCACTGGAGAAAGTATAGAGGGTGGTGACCAAAATGACAAAGGTCATGGAACGGCTCCCCGATGAGGAAAGGCTGAAGAGGTTAGGGGCTGTTCAGTTTGAAGACGAGATGGCTGAGGAGGGATTTGATAGAGTTCTACAAAATTATGAAAGGGCTTGAACAGGTAAATGTGAAATGGTTATTTATGCTTTTGAATAATACAACGACTAAGGGGCACTCCATGAAGTTAGCAATTAGCACATTTAAAACAAATCAGACACTTTTTCCTCAATGCACAATTAAGCTCTGGAATTCAATGCCAGAGGATGTGGTTAAGGCAGCTAGTGTAGCTGGGTTTAAAAAAGATTTGGTTAAGTTCCTGGGGAAGTCCATAAACTGCGAGTAATCAACAGGGAAGAGCCACAGCTTATTTCCAGCATTAGTACCATGGGATTTATTCAATGTCTGAGTACTTGCCAGGTACTTGTGACTTAGACTGGCTACTATGGGAGACAAGATTCTGGGTCTGACCCAGCATGGCATCTCTTATGTTCATATTTCTTTTTGACTTATATTCAAACTTTTGTTATTTCAAAGCAGATTACATTCAGGTACTGTAAGTATTTCCCTATCCTCAGAGGACTTACAATTTAAGTTAAACCTGAGGTAGTGGAGAGTAAAATGACTTGCCTAAGGTAACAAAAAGCAGTAGTGGAATTTCAACTCCGGCTTCCCTGCTTTGCTGTCCACTGCTTTAACCACTAGGTTGTTTCTCCATTCCAACAAATACCTGCTACTACCCATATTAAATCACAGAACAGTTTCATGAACACTATAGAACCTCATCTCATATCTGGAGAGAATGCAATTCCAATAATGGAACATAGCTGCAAACAGCAGCAACAGTAGCTAAGAAATAATGCACTTTTCCACCAGATTCAGAATCACTAAATGCAATCTGATAATACCTAAACTGCTTCCATACAAGTTTTGGTTACTGTAGAGAAATTCCAAAAATTAAACTATCTTGACTAGGCAGAGAACACAAACTGATTTTACAGCAAAGAGCAGGCAATGCTTGCTTCAATTACATTTGTCAGGGGAACTATGCTCAAACTTTTAAGCATTCTTAATGACCATGCCATGCTGGGCATGAAATGAAGTAGTTTCAAAAGCATGCCTCTTAACCTTTAAGGTTAAGCTGCTTGAAGTCAAAACATAACATTAATAGTCTTAAATTATTTTTGTATGGGTGTTTTGAGAAGGTTTTTCTATGAATACAGCTTAGTTTAGTAGCAGTAAAGAAAGAATAACAGCAAGTAAAGAGTGCACCAATCAAGTTTGTAGGAATAGCGATTGCACTGCTGAAATCTGTAGGAATAGCCTTTTTTTTTTTTTTTTTTTTTATTGTGCGCACTCAACTTGTAGAGCTTGTGGAATATACACGAATGAAAGTTCTAAGTTGCTGATCACTGATATAATGTACACGTAACCTCCAAGTATCTGTCAACTATTTAAATAAAGAGTTAAAAAAAAAAACTTGTAGAAATAGCCAAGGCTGCTAAAATACTAAATGTATACTAAAAGGTAAAAATTAAGTTTCATTTCTACCATTTGGCTCAATTTACAAGAAATCATATGACTTACAAGACTCCAGTCAGCATATATGAGATTAAATTATAATGGCAACCAATTAGGAAAATGTTATGCAAATAGTGTGTAAATTAGAGGTAGTGATTTATTTAACGGAGCGTAAAAGCTCAGAAGAGCTGAACTAGCATTTATTCTGCATTGCTCCTATTATCAGATATTTATAATAAAAGCTAAACATTTTTCTGTTACTGGTTGTTGGTATTCAGTGTTTACTAGCACCCATAACATTTTGACCCTTAAACTTGCTGTGGAGAATAAACATTATTTATTATTAACATTAGAATTTAGTTAAATCTACATGCATCACATAGCTGGGCCAGACTGGTCATTTTGCTTAACCTCAACAACCTTACAAACTTTTACTGGTTGGGTTAATAACAAGTGGAAAATAGCTTCTTCCCATGTTACAAATTAAAAATATCCACAGAAAACAGAACTAAGGTTTACACCAGTTAGATACATGTTAAATTAAATGGATACAGAGTATTCATGTCTTATTTTCTTTGAAAGAATCCTCACAGCAAACTATGAAAATAGGTAATTTTAGTAATTGACTATATAAATCCAGCAGACTTAAAGACTAATTTTAGACCCAACAAGTCTAAACAGTTATAGCTGCTTGATACAAAATTGCTTTAGAATACATGCCCTCTGTGAATAACTAAACAAAGTATATGGTTCAAAAAATAGGATGTCCATCTGTACCTCAAAATATCTGAATGAGATGTAAATCACTAACACTTAAGTGAAGCTAAAAGAATAGTACAGTAATTCTGACTAAGTAAGGCATATCATCAGATTTCAGAAGCATTTATCAGATTTGTTTTATTAGCAATATTTTGACAATCTTGGGCAACTAATTTATTGTTCCATGGATCCTTATTACACCCTGGGGACTCAAGTACCTTCATAACTGTACACTGTATCTTTTAACTGAACATTTAAACACACACTTTTAGAGAACATTTGTACCTGCTTTACATCTGAAGGTCATTTACAAAAAGATGCAATAAATTACCTTGGTACTAAGAGCTGTGACCAGTCACATGAAAAAAAAAGTCACCATTTCCAAGTCATGGGATCTTTGTTAAAACAGAGCTGATTAATGAAAAAAAAAGGTTAGCAATTAGAGGCTTGTAAGCCATATTGTTTAGCAACACTGAACTTTCATCTAGCTAATGAATTAAATCAAGGTATTCAAACTATCAAGGTGGGCACTGTTAGAAGGTCCACATATAAAGGTAAAAGGCAAAGGCTGTAGTCTAATTGTCTTTCAAAGTTGCTAAGCCACAAGAGAGTGTAAAATGTGAGGAGTATTTATAATGAATTAAAATATGCATGACATTCCATTATTAATTCACAGTAATCAGTATACTGAATGTAGAATTCTAAGAACAAATCAAAATATGGTATTGCAGCTATAAGTTCACAACAAAAATCATGCCATGCTGATTCAGACCAAAGGTCCATCAAACTCAGTATCCTGTCTCCAACAGTGTCCAATCTAGGCCATAAGAACACGGCAGAATGCAAAGAGTAGACTATCCCAAAGATAAGCAGACAATTTTCCAAATCTACTTGGCTAATAAATGTTTTATGGCTTTCTCCTCCAGGCAGGCCCAGCGTCACCAGGTGTACAAACCGTGCAATTGTACAGGGCGGCACACCCGGTAGGGCGGCATCAGGAGCAGGGGAGACCTGTGTTGCCGCTGGTGGATGAATTGATCTTTTTCTGCCACCGGTGGATCGGGTCCACCGGCAACAGGAAAAGCAGGAAGCAGTTTCGTACCAGATTTGGGGGGGGGGGGGCGGGGGGCATGTTACTTTCATGCTGTGTGCCAGCCGCTCACAGCAGGTAGATCGGCAGGGCCATGATGCAGCTCATCCCACCACAGTCCGAAGAAAAATTCACTTCCAGGTGGACCTCCTTCTTGCCTGCGCGATCCCAGAAGAAAAACATTTCCGGAGCCATGTGGGCAGGAAGAAGGAGGAGTATCGACCAAGTGGCGGAGCAGCAGTAGCATTTGTAGCAGGGTGGCCCAAGAAGAGGAGGCCCAGTAGCAGGGCCGCTACGGATCCCACCTCACAGTGGCCTGAGAAGATCAAGGCCACCACAGAGCCCATCCCCCAGCAACCCGCAAAGAGGCAGCCAACGGGAGAGAGAGAGGCTGAGGCCCTGTAGATTGCGTGTGTGTATGAAAGTTGAGAGACTGTGTGTGAAAGAGTTGAGGGTATGTGGGAGTGAGGGCCTGTATGATCGGAGACAGCATGTGATAGAGCCTACGTGTTTGTGGGACAGCATGCGAGAGAGCGCCTGTTTGTGTGACAGGCGAGACAGAGAACCTATGTGTGAGAGAGATAGCATAAGTGACTATATGTATGAGAGAGCATTTGAGAATGATAGCTGAATGTGAGAGACAGCATGTGAGTGTGAGCGTGTGTGTGTGTGTGTGTGTGAGAGAGAGAGAGCACGTGTGAGAATGAGAGCTTGAGTGTGTGTTTGAGGGAAGAAAAGACAGGTGGATAGATAAGAAACAGAAAGAGAGACCCTGTAAGAGGAATTGTCAAAAGACCAAGAAAGGGAAGGTAGAAAAAAAAGCCTATGACCAACCAATTAGAAAATTAAGATCAGAAGCAAAAGGTTAAAAAACAAGATCATTTTTTAATTTTTAGTGATTGGCATATGTTATATTTGGGAATGTGCAAGATGCTGATCTCATGATGTACCAGATCAGCATGGAGGCACTAGAAGTCCTGCAAATTTAATTTAATTTTTTTTTTTTTTTTTTAATACCGCAAGGCCTGCACAGAGGAAGCAGCAGAATGTGCTTCAGTGACAGTTTCAGTGATTGGTGCCTCCCCAATAGCCATGAGGCAGCAGAGGAATGAGAGAGGCTCCGAGATTGCTGGCAAGAGAGGGAGTGTGTGTGGAATGGGTGGGAGGTGTTCTGCAAGGCTGTAAGGTTCAACTAGGACACCTAATACCCTTGCAGCAGCCATGGGTTCGGTGGGGGGGGGGGGGGGGGGGGGGAGAGATATGGTGTCAGTTTTTAAAATTTGAATCATTGAAGGAAGCTGGGCATTTTTTGAGTGGTCCTGGGACAGAGAATGAATGTCAGGGGGAGGGGGCAGCACAGTAATTGTTCGCACACGGCAGCAAAAAAGCTAGTACCGGCCCTGCCTCCAGAACTTGTCCAAACCCCTTTTAAACCCCAGTATGCTAAATGCATCCTCCAACAACAATTTCACAGCTAGACTGTGCATGAATTGAAAAAAATACTGTTTTAAATCTACTATTATTTTCATGGAGTGTTCCCTAGGCTTAGTAGAATTTGATAAGGTAAATAACCATCCTATTTATTTACCTGTTGCACCCCACTCATGATTTTATAAACTCCATTATAATACTCTGTTGATCTCCTCTTAACCAGGCCGATTCAGTAGGCCGATTCAGTAGGGTGTGCTCAGGCCGAGCGCACCGTTAGCCCCCGTTTGGACGCGCGTTTTCCACGCGCTATTATTACCCCTTATACAGTAAGGGATAACAGCGTGGAAAACGCGCATCCAACCCCCCTGAAACTAATAGCACCCTCAACATGCAAATGCATGCAAATGCATGTTAATGAGCCTATTAGTTAGTCCCTCGCGATACATAAAGTAAAATGTGCAGCCAAGCCGTACATTTTACTCTCAGAAATTAACGCCTGCCCAAAGCCCAAAGGCAGGAGTTAATTTTGGCCGGTACCAGGAAAGTGTACAGAAAAGCAGAAAACATTTTCTGTACACCCTCTGACTTAATATCATAGTGATATTAAGTCGGAGGCCCCCAAAAAATAAAATAAAAAATCTGCCCACGTCCCGCAGGTTGGAAAACAGACGCTCAATTTTGCTGGCGTCCGTTTTCCGAACCCGTGGCTGTCAGCGGGTTCAACAACAGATGCCAGTAAAATTAAGTATCAACTGCCAAACCCGCTGACAGCTGCCGCTTCTGCCAATAAGGAGGCGCTAGGGACGCGCTAGTGTCCCTAGCTCCTCCTTTTTACCGCGGGCCCTCATTTGCATACAGAATCGCGGGCCCAGGAGAGTGGCCTGGGTGCGCGTCGGTAGAGCGGGCGCTTACCTCGGAGCGCCGGCTCTACCGCGCATTTTACTCAATCGGCCCGTTTGTAAGGGAGCCGTTCCATCCACTTTATTATTTTTGTTGTCCCTCTGCATCGTTTCTAGTACTGCTTTTACCAGAGCTTAATTTATGGGGAAACTGCCAAGAACACAGTTCCAGCACTTCTTTTCAGGCTTAAGAGGCAAAGCAGCAAGGGTATACTTCTCCAGCCCCTCTCCCCTCCAGACAGCCTGCAGGAAGAGAAGAGGAAGCAGTGAGTCTGGAGTACACAGAGAACAACTACACTGCTCCTTAATCCAGGCCCTTCCCTCTTGTTTCTCCCCTCTTATATTGCAAGGAGCAAAAGGGGAAGGAGTGATACTAAAGCAGGCACTGCAGAGCCAAGACCAGACACAAAAAGGGTTTAAGTTAGCCAAGACTTGAAATTGTCACTTCTGCTTAGAACTTTTACATTTGTGCTAATTCAGCCTCTTTTTGTGTCCATTATTAAGGGCTTAACTTCTGACAAATCAACCCTGACACCTTTTTTCTGGGTCCCAAAAATATAGAGCAGAGCTGGCAGGGTATATCAATTCCCCAGAGGAAAAGAAGAGAGCCAGTAGTTGCTTTGATCATTTATGGCTCCTCAGACCCAAGCCTGAGAGAAGAAGCAGAGAAGTACAGAGTATGTTGGAGCTGCTTACCCACAGACAAGCACAGTCGCATGGTTTTGATTTTTGTGCAATTTTCCAGCACAGTTTAGGAGGCCTTATGGGACAAAAGCCAAGGTTAAAAAAAAAATATGGGGTGAATGCCTGTCAGCCCCACTGCTTCTGCCACTCCTGAATGTGTTAGTTTCCTACTTATCACGCTGCCATCCCAGGCCCTGCAACCTCTGCTGCTGCTCTTAGCCCTTTCACCCTCACCACACAGGTGAGGGTGAAAGGGCTAAGAGTGAATGAGGGGATTGGGGAAACTGAATGAAGAGATCGGAGAGAGGAGAGTGAGTGACGAGATGTGCGAGGGCAAGAGTGTGAGATCAGAGAGGCTGTGGGTCATGTGGGGGAAAGAGTGAGCCAGGGGATCAAAGATACTGTGGGGGCATGAATGAGATCGGAGGGGACTATGAGATGTGAATGAAATAAGAGAGGGGGCAGTATGTGAGTAAAGTGATTGTAAGGAGTGGAGAAAGAATGGAGGAGAGGAGGGAATAGGATTGGATGAGTTGGGAGAGAGAAGAGCACATGGCATTGCTCCCTTCCACTGCCCAGGAAGCAAAGAACAGGGCCCATACCCCTTATCCAGGGAGACCGAGGACAGTGGACAATGCACTTCCCTCCCCCAAGGCAGAGGTGAGCCAGCTGGTTCGGGTTTGAATTTTATTGTATTTTACTGACCAAAGAGGAGAGCTGCTGGAAAGGACTGTTTTCTAGTGAGGGGAGGGGCTCAAGGATCACCAAGAATAGGGGATTACACTTAGGGGCTTTAGGACCCCTGTGGTGATAAGGCTCACTAGGAGGCTGGGGACAGAGGATTGAGAACCAGGATCATCAGAGCAGAGGGGAAGAGGGGATTAAACAGAAAAAGCTCCATTCTCCTTCTCCTCCTTACCCCAATGTTCCTGCATCCTCAACCCCCAGGCATCCTTTACCTACCAGTGCTCATTGAGCATGTTAAGAGAATGAACAATGTGTTCTGGAATGTGTGTGAGAATTTACACCCGGCCCTGGTCCCGCCCCTTTGCACAGCCCATACCTGGCCCTGCCCATCTCACCCTTGCTCCTCAGTTCCACTTTCTTTTTGTCTACAAATTAAGCCCTGGTTTTTATCCTTTTTAAGATGGGTGACCAGAACTGCACACAATACTCAAGGTGCAATTGCATCAAGGATGGATAAAAAGATATCATAGATTCAAATTTCCATTCTTTTCTGAACCACTTCTAACATTCTATTTGCTTTTTTGACTACTGCTGCACATGAAGCTAAGGATTTCAACGTATTGTCCATAACGACTCCAAGATCCTTTTCCTGGCTATTGACTCCTATCAGGAAACCCAGAAATGTGTACCTATAGTTTGGATTTTGATTCCCTCTGTGCAATTTGCACTTTCCCACATTAAATTTAGTCTGCCATTTACATGTCCAGTCCCCCAATCTTGTACAGTTCTTCTTTTGAAAGTTTCCATAGTCTGTTCAAGTTTTAATGCTGAATAATTGTGTCTCATCTACAGATTTGATCACCTTACTTAATGTATTAGACAGAAGCAGAACGTGAAAAATCTCGGTGTCATGGGGCCGGGACCAGAGCCAGTTAGGCCCCTGAAGAATTGAACCACTGACTGAGCTGTATAAATTGTTATATACCATCAGGATTGGTTAAGCTTCTTTGGCTTCTCTTTCCTGTTAAATTCTATCTTCTCTGAAATATGTGCACTAGTGAGTCTCTGAAGCCCTCAGGAACCCTATAAGTCACATTCCACTGACCTTTCTGAGCCAGCACCTGGCAGAGCCCCTGTGCCCTTGGGCTGGAATGCATGTGGAAGGAAAAGGTACACAGCATGATTTATGACTGAGTAGTGGCAGAAAAATGCAGTCAAATGAGATACTCTGTATGTAAACCAACTCGCAAGAAAAATTTGCTGAATTGGTGGCAACATGACAGACAGCGAAAGAAAAGCTATGCCCAGCTGGCTGAGTCTCTGAAGTGACTGTTCTACAGCTGAGACTCATGGGACAATCTCAGAGAAGTAAGCAGATTTGGTTTCATATTGTAAATTATATATATATATATGCACACACACACACATACACACACACAGAGAGAGAGAGAGAGATAATAGATAGTATACACAACTGGGCTACTACAAAATTAAGCAAAGTGTGGATACTTAAACTATGCACCAATAAACCCTATAATTAGAGGAGTAACACCACTATTATGTTAATCAATATACAAACTTCTGTTATAACAAACTTATAGAAACATAGAAATGACGGCAGAAGACGACCAAACGGCCCATCCAGTCTGCCTAGCAAGCTTCGCACTTTTTTTTTTTCTCATACTTATCAGCTTGTTCATTTGTGAGGCTGGGACCTGCTCTATGGCATACTGCTGGAGAAGAGATTGTACCTCCATTTGAAGCTGAGATAGGTGTGACTGGTCTGGAAGTCCAGCTCTGAGATACAGGAGGGAAGGGAGCTGAGAAAAATGCAAACTATATCTATACTGTACAATTTTGAGGACCCACTGGTCAGTTGTGGTTTGGTGCCATACTCTCAGGAAATACTCAATTCTGCCCCCCCACTGGGCTAGGACCCTCCAGGACTGCTGAGATCAAAACCTGGTCCCAGATTTCAGCTGGGATTACTGGAATGTCTGGTTGCCAGCATTCTCTTTACCGAGATATAACTGCAAGCTGTTGGTGCTGTTTTTGCACCTATAAAGGTGGCAATGGTGGAAAAGCGAGGAGGACGTCTAATAATATGGTCTCTTGTAGGATAAGACAGATTGCCTGGACTTATTTGGCAGATCTGGTGCTGTGGACAAAGAATAAACCGATGCATTATGTTTTGATCTGAGAAACTGTTTCTCAAAGTTTCTCCCCAAAATGGTTCTCTCTTAAGCAAGGGAGGTTTGCGAGCTTCTCATGAACATCCTTCTGGAATACTGCTGGTCCGAAGCCATACCATGTGTCTTGCACCTATGGTGGCCACTGATGTTCTTTGTAACAGAATCAAAAAATTCAAACAGAGCATAATAGATAATGAATACCCTCTTCTACATCTAGCAACGGTTGCGGGGAGAAGGGTTCGCCAGTGTCAGTTTGTATGAATGGCTTCAATTTTTGTATGCAGTTATGGACATATTGGACCATGTAATGATGAGTTATTTGGGTATCTAACATGGACCCCTGAAAACACCATCTCCCTGAAATTATCAAGGATCCTATGGTACTCTTCTGGAGGGGAGTTAGAATGCAGTCTCGTTTTCTTCACGTTTAGCGCAGACTCCACCACTACTGACTGGTATGGAAGCAGAATTCCATACCCAGGAGACTTCTGCAGTTTATATTTGAGCTACTCTAATACCAGATACAAGCATTTCTCACATTTTCATCTATAAATTATCCAAGATGGCATGTGTCAGAAGAGCTACTGAGTCTGACGGGATGTCTAAACTTTTAGCAGTCCCATGACCTCAGAGTGAGGAACTTTGTCCTTACATACATTGAATATTGAAGGTTTTCCCAATTTTTCAATAAACAGAGTAAGAAAAATTCTCCAGAGATGTGTGCTCTAAGGAATCCAGAAGCAAATCAGGAGGATCCCTGAACTCCCAGGTGAATCCACTGAGGATGGTATGGTCAGCCAAGTGTGGTAGTAGAGGTGGTTCCTCCTGTCTCAGTGAAGGAATAGGTTTGTGTAAGTTCTGAACAAGATGACTCTGCTGCAACCAAAGATAAGGAACAGTGGAGAGGAGTTTCCAAGGAGGCATGCACTGATGGAGCTGTTGAGATTACAGTTGTGACAGTGCTGTGGGAAAAGAAGAAAGTAATGGAGGAAAATATATTGCAGATTTTCTGGAGAGTAATACAAAGAAACTGCCAACTATTTTTGCCACTTGTTTGATCGTCTCTTGAATCCTTTAAGCTGGGAAAGCAGGAAGGACATCTGCAAAACCAGAACTAGTTCCTGCTCCATGATTGGAGGCCCTACTGAAGAAAAGCAGAATAGAGCAGATAGGGTTCAATATCTCCAAATGCAGTTTTTATGTCAGTAGCTGAGACACCGAGAGCGCCCTTGATATAGAAGGAGGTAGATGAAGTGAATTACAGGATGCCACAGGCCTGGTCTGCACAGTATAATGCTGACTGGGTACGGTTGCATGAAGAACTTGAGACTCGAAGAGTCTTGTAGGTATATAGAATGCTTCTCAAATTTGGAATATTTGGAGCTGTGATGAGTGGAGGATATAGAGTGCATTGAAGCACAAGGTGGGTAGGGTACAGACTCTTCCTGCATCAGATGAATCAGTTGAAGAGGGATAGAATGCATCTGTTGTATAGGTGAATTGTTGAAGCAACAAGCATAGATGCTTGTGCATCAGGTACTTGTGTCAATGCATCATGTGTTGGGTTCTTGTGTCAAATGAGCCAGACACTGCTGATGCATCTCTGTGCTTATGCTTCTTCGTTGCATGAGGCGGCTCCACTGAATGACACTGCTTTGATTTTGACACATGGCAGCCATTTTCACTCTATGCCGCTACTGCCATTTGTGCTGATGGGGGAGCCTTGGAAGAGCTACGGCTCAACTCCCTAGTCTAGAGGAATTCCTAGAGGAATCTGCCTCTCTTTCGTAACTAACACAAAGCCCTCTACCAGCCCTGGCAGTTTGCTTGACTGTAGTCTTCGCCCAAGCAGCAGTAACAAAGTTTGTGTCAGTCTGTTATGGACATAAATTGGCCACAAATGCAGTTTTTGACTCCACTGACCATACTCCCCTTTTTCCCCCCCAGACATGACTGATGAAACAGGAATAGACGTTCCGGAAACATCCATCCTCAATTTGGGTGAACTTTTATTCTTCTCGCCCCTCCCCCAAATAGTGTTGCTGGGAGTGCTGAGACAGCAAAGTTAGAGGAAAAAAAAGACTAATTAAATGAATGAAGTAGAATAAAAAGTTTGAGAAGAAACTGAGTAAATGTACATGCTTTAGCTTGGACAAAAAAAAAAAAGAAAAAGGCTGAGGAAGCTCTCACGGAAATTCCTGCACATACTCAGTGGAGTTCAATACGCCATTCAGTGCCACCAGATGTCACCTACATCTCATAGCTAATTCAGGCTGCTTAATGACTGAAAAAATGGTTCTGTTAAATAGAAAGTAATGTCTTTGAAGATGAGACTTCAACCATATCCACAACAATTTTTTCAGTATATTTTTTAAAAGACTAAATTAGAGGTGCTCAAAAGAGACCTCAAGGGCTCTTCCCCTCCCTCTCTTCTCCAGCCAGTCAAATTTTCAGGATATCTCCAATTAATATGTATACCTCCAAAGTATGCAAACATGCCTCAAGCATATGGGAGGAGGAGAGCCTGAGGACTGATTTTAGCACCACTGGACAAAGTTTGATGTATATCTGAATATTCAAATTCATGGCTACTTAACCTATTCTTCTAGGTCTTCTGGTGCCTGTCAAATTGGCAATAGTCTCAAATTTCTACAAACTCCACAGTGTCATAACTTCAGAAAAATCAGGAGGTTAATATTAAAAACTCAACCTGTCTCTTCTTATCGTGACCTCCAAAGGTTTTATGGACAGTGCTGGACAGCATAATATGAACTTATCCAGGCAGCTGAGACTTTAAGGATCACTAACATTTCACCCAACTGAACTATAAGCAAAAAAAAAAAAAGTCAGTGCATGCTTGGGGCAAAAGGATTAAAGAAACAAAAACAAGTGTCTAATGATTAACTAAGACCAAAAAAAAAGACTTTAAAAGAGCTTTTATGAAAAACCCAACAGAATGCTATGCTCATGGCCAAGATGGAATAAACTAGATACAAAAAAAGAAAAAAAAAACCCTTAAAAGTAGGAAGTAAAGCAGAAATATGGTAGTTATATCCCAAAAAGAACATGAGGTGTGTCAAAAGAAATGTTAATTGTCCACTAGAAGTGTAATGTGCTGTCACAACATTTCTTTAAATCAGATAAGATTACAGATTTGGTTAAGGTGACCTAGACATTAAGTTTTATGCTCAACATACAGCTTTATCATTATGCATGTCATAAGGACTTGGGGGAGTAGGGTAGAAAAATGGTCAAAAACATATAAAATGTAGTTATGTCCAAAGATGAAATATGATCAGCATTAAAGGCAGAAACAGCATCATTTTCTGGAAAACTAATCAAGGATGCTATTAAAATTTGAAATGAGGAATTTTTTTCAACATGGAGGTAAAACTTTATAAAAATGCGAACAGCCAAGAAAAGGAGAAGCAGACAAAACTCATGCCTGGTTCTGGAACTTGCACTTAAACGTTAAGTGTGGGTTTTCAACCAGTAAAGTTTTAAGAGGGTATTCTATAAGCATAGCATGTGGCAGCAGGTTAATAGATTGTTAATAGCTTTTAATTACTGGTCTGGCTATTTTTAAAGCAAAAGCACTAGCAAAAAATAAATTATTCAGTTGACATTTGTAACACGAGACTCTGCGGAAAAGAGGAGATTGGGGGGACCTTGACTGGATGTGTGGAATATTGCATGCATAAGCATGCTCAGAGAGACTCTGCCAAAGTTCTAGAAACTTTTCCATTTATTTATTTATAACTTTTTTATACCGAAGTTCAATTAACAGAGTTAATTATCATTCCGGTTTACATGCAACAAAACAAAACATTGACAGTAACAAAAGTTGTCTTACATAGAACAAGGGAGGAGATAACTTGGGCGCAACTTGAATAAATTAGTACATGAGGGAAAACTTAACTTAAAAAAATTCTTCTCTTTTCTCTATATGCTAATTCCCTTGGGACTCTGATGTCCTCTCATGACTTTCCATGCCTGGCTTCATCGGATGATGTCACCCATGTGTGAGGGCTGCCATCCTGCTTGTCCTTGGGGAAAAAGAAAATAGTGGAGCCAAAAATAGTACAAGTTTTTGAAAGGAAATAAAGACCAACCCTGTTTATTTAGAGTTTATAAGTTGTTTCTACTAAATGAAACAAATTAACTTCTAATCTCATATAGCCAAAATTGCTATTATGTCCAACTTACAAACTGAGGCTATAGCTGAAAATAACAAAACAGCCCTTGTCAAGGTTTCCAGTGATCTGTTTATGGCTAAAGCCAAAAGGCCTTTACTCAGGTCAAGGAGGATAAAGACTATCTGCTGCTCTTAACACTTAATCACCACTTACTCCTTGATTCTCTGTCCTCTCGGTTCTCTTCTTACCTCTCCCAACTGTACTTTTAGCGTTTCATCTATTGCCATCCCTCTATCAACTGGTGTGTCTCATGATTCTGTTCTTCTCTTTTCTCTATATGTTAATTCCCTTGGGACTCTGATGTCCTCTCATGACTTTCAATACCCTCTTTACGCCGATTCCCAGATCTACCTCTACACCAGAAATTATCAGGAATCCAGTCCCAGATCTCAGCCTGCTGGTCTGACATTGCTGCCTGAATATCCCACCACTACTTTAAACTCAACATGGCCTAAAAAGCACTTGTTACCTTGCCCCTCAAGCCCACTTCCCTTCTTCCTGTCTATATTTCTGTGAACACTGTAATCCTTCCAGTTCCCTCAGCCCGTAACCTTGGCATCATCTTAGGCTCCTTTTCAAACATCAAAATGCTGCTAAAATGTGCCATTTCTCTATAATCACCACAAAATTTCATCCCCTCCTTTCTGACAACTACCAGAACCTTTATCCATCCTGTTTACACTATTGCAATCTGCTCCTCATGGGTCTTTCACTGAGCTCTTTCCATTACAATCTAAAATTCAGCTGCACAGCTTATCTTTTGCCAATGTCAATACACCCATATAACTCCTCCTCTCAAACCACTCAGAGGCACTTTCAACTAGGGTAGATTGGGTGGGGGGGGGCAGTGTTAGTAACATTGGTCTGCCTAGGGCTCTACAGACCCTTGCTAAAAGAAAAATGTAAATACTAGATTGCACTAAAATGCAGAATGATAATTTACAAAAAAAAATAGTGTTATTTTGACAAATGTACAGAATTTTGCAGAAATCAGAAAATGTGCGCACAGAATTTTTAATTTTTTGGTGTATACATTGGCTCCCTATCCATTTCCTCTTACCTACAAGAGCCTTCATTCTGCAGCATCCCACACAACCTCTCCTCTATTTCTCTCTACACTTATCCTTGTGCATGCCATTCATCAGGCAAGTCACTATCTACGCCCCTTCTCTTCTACCACTAATTCCCAACTCTATGCTTTGCACCTGGCTATACTATATGCTAGAAATAAATTTAGTGAGCTAGCGAGTCATACTTCCTCTCTTCCCTTATTTAAATCAGATCTAAAAAGTCACTTTAAGGCTGCTTTTCAATCTTAATCCGATTATCCTGCTTACAGTCTCATTTATTTTTGACTATTGTTTTTATAAATGAAATTCCCAAAATCTCTTTTGCCCTGTATATTTGTTTTGATTAGATTTGTAAGCTCTACTGAGAAGGGACTGTCTCCGATTTTTTTTTGTGCAGTGCTGTGTACATCAAGAAGTGTTTAGTAGTAGTAAATCATAAATAAAAGCCTCTACACACATTTTATATTTGCATTATGCCAATACATATGAATAATTTATTTCACATACTTTTATTGACATTGTATGACTAATCATTGAAGGCCAAGTATTCTATCATTATACAGAGAAATAGAGAAAGAATTTCATCAAAAAGCATTTGTGATTTTTTTTTTTAAGTTAAGTCTAAGAACTCTCAACTAATTCATATGCATATAAACGATACATACTTTTTTCAAGATTTAAGGTGCTTAAGAAAACATGCAGAATGTCTGCACAAGAAAGCATCTTGTCCATAAGTCGCATTTCTTAAAACTAGACAGTACTTTCCTCTGCAAAGACCAGTTTTTGTGGGGGGGGGGTTTTTTGTAATGTAAGGAATGTTGAAAATTATGTAAAAAGGACCGATGTTCATCTGTCTGTAGGCACAATAATTTTCCAAAAAAGGATGGAGATTCACCAAATTTGGCAAGAATTAAGAAAATGTGATTATCTCAGATGAGTTCAAAAAGTGGAAAAAAAATCAGTTCCATATTTTCAGAGCACAAAGACTCATTAAAAAACAAATTCCACTGATTTCTATGGGAAATTACAAACCATTCAAACTGTTAAGAATATTGATCACTGCTCTATTCCAAATGCCCCCTTCCCGCCTCAAACTTCAAGCCCTTTGGCCCAGAGCAACTTAGATAGACAAATGGAAATATAACTGAAGTAGCTGGCAAAGGATGGCACCAAAAAGATTACTCATTTAATAAACATTTTTTTCATTTTTATTCTCAATGCTCAATAATATTTCAAAGTATTAGCTGACCAGACTTAGAAAATTTACCAAAAATGTATAAAAACTCAAACACCAAAATATTTATGTAAAAAAAAAAGTGAAAATGACATTTATAAATAAAGATGATGGAATTTACACATCTCAAGAAATGCAAGCTACAATAATGTGTTGTGAAAAACACCAAAAAATAAAACTTTTACAATATAGAATAAATTATACATTCAGCATCCATAAAATTTGTAAATCCACTTCTCAGATATTAGAGGTGCACAGAGTCAACTGCTGAGAATTATGATCCTTGATGATAAAAGTATAGTAGCATCTCTCTGCAGATTTTAAATTCAACAAATATTTCATCAAATTTATCTGGCTTAACTCCTAAAAGGATACCAATTAACATTCTGTGAGGTGTAGAAATTCCATCATCTTTATTTATAAATGTTATTTTCACTCTGTTTTCTACATATAAAAATTTTAGTTTTTAAAGTTTTTGTTAATACTTGTTAATTTTTCTAAGTCTTGTTACAATTTGCTTTATTAAATTTAAATACGATGGGTACTCTCTAATGTGTACTTACTAATTATTCGGAATCATCCCTTTTGCTGCTTTCTAATTTATTTTTACTGACCCGAAAGGTGATTTCAAAGCCACATCCCCTCATCCCCAAATTTCCAAACACAAAGCCAAGTACATTCTGACATCCACTATCCCTATACCTTCCATATGCCCACACAGCTTTCATACACACTTACCTTAACTCCTCATACACCATTTACTTGCCATACACGCACACTAGGCACATCCATATATATCTCCAAACCTACCTGCTCCCCTACTGTCATATACACGCACTCAAGCCATAATCTCTTCACCCACACAATCCCATATACACTCCTAAACTCACCTCCCACCCACAAATACATAACTCTTACACCACAATCCACACCCACCTCAACTCCCTGTATACCTCCACATCCACCATACCACTCCTAAACATTCCTACATCCCCACAGCCAAAACAATTCTTCACACATACCCTCCAACTCCTCATATATCCCCACTCACCTGCCCCACACTCGACCTACCAACACCTGTTCCTATTCTCATGTATATACACAATCACAAGCCTACAATTTACCATGCTCAACTCCACTCATATCCCACAGATATAATCCCTCACAACCTCCACTACATCCCCATGCCTTCCAAACACCTCCAAGTACAAGCCTTCACCCCCTACAAATCTATGTTGGAAAGTATTCCCAAAGCCATGCCTCTGCATGCTTTCCCTAGTTTTTTTTTTTTTTTTTTTTTTTTTTTTTAACTATTATTCCCCTTGAACTCTAGCATTACTAAAAAGTACTGTGGCTCAAATCATATGCTCCAGTTCAAGATGGGATTATAGATAAATACACACATGTGCACAAAACAGATATGCTGACTATACTGAATAAAAACCTAGAAGAATGCACCCTACCACGTAGCACTAATTGGGCAAGTTATGGGATTATCAATGCATATATTTTAGTTCTGATGTTAGCACAGGCAGCTGTAGTAGTGGAGACTAGGAAGAAGAGGGAGACATCAGTGATGAGCACTAGGAGCCCAGCTGGAAGCTGCATGCAGGGCTCAGCACTGATCCATTGCCCAACGCATTTTCTCTGGCAAACAGTGAAGGATGTCAGATGACCTGAATCCACAACATGGGCAGAAGTAGTAGTGACTGCACCATGCACCCTTCCTAGCACACCTCTTCCTTCAGTAATGCTCCCTGATCAAACCATGCCCACCTAATCACTCAGACACACCACCAGCAAGCTTCTACCACCAACCCAGCAGCTCATCCTGCTGCAGCACCCCCAATGCCAAAAATAAGCTCAGCCCAGCCTAGGATAATGAATAAAGCCCTGCTAAGCCCTATGCAGCCACCACTACTCCTGCCCAGGAAGCTTCTGTTGTGGGATGGCAAGAGAGGTAAGTATAGGGCAAAGGGAGCCTCAGCAGGTACCTGCCATACTATGGCCTGGCCCACAATCACATGGTCTGTCTCCTCACAACATATGGCGCTAACGCCTGGACCTTATTGCCTATATTCGTCTGAATGCATGCACTCCTGATCTGTGCATCCAGACAGACATGACAAAATGCAACAGGCAATCTGCCTTTGTTATGAAATGCACCTAAAGAATAAAAAGTTTTGAAAATGTTCTTGAATGAAAAGCATTACAAAATTCCTTTGGTCAGAGGTGGCAGCCCACCCTTGGCAATAACCAGGTGCAGGAGGACATCCAACTCTAGATAGAGAGCGAGAGAGAGAGATATTCACAAGGTAAAACAAAATAAGACAAGCTAGAAGTTACCTGTTAAATGTTTTCATGAGTTCAAAGATATGTCGTCGTCCCCCCACCAATACAGCAGGCAGCATACTATTTAAAACCATAGTTAGATAAACTTGACCACTACAGTTCATTCTCTCTTCAAGGAGGGCTAAAATGAGGCCAATTGTGACAAAATAAACCATATTTCTTATATACATTGTTCTCTGGTTGTTAAAGAAAAATAAAATCAACTAATCACATACCCCTTAGCAGATAGTTCTGTATAGTTTTTTTCTCCTTTGCTATTTCATGTATCGCATCTTGTCTACGCCCATCCTCTTATTTTTAAGCATTTCACCAGTGCTGAACACCTATTACTTCTGCCGTGTTTGTCTGTACACACATAGATAACAGTGCTGCTCCATGCAGATAAGCTAGAAATTTTGTATGCAGCTCTGGCGCATCTGCAAAATCTAGGCCAGATCTGTACACTGGAAGGGCTCCTGACAGCTGAACCAAAAGAACAGCAAAAAGAAAACTGAAACACGCTTTTGGGGCTATGCTAGAAGTATACACTCCCCCCACCTATTCTTGCCTACTTTTACTTTTTCCTCACAAAAAAAAAAAAATACAAAAGATGGAGTGGGTGCCTTAGCTCCATGCCATGGCAACAAGGGAACTAATGGGAATGAAGTTCAACAGCAGCCAGGAATGTTTTATGACAAGAATGGTGTATAAAACAGAACAAAAATTCTGTTGCCAATTTAAAAGAAATGGTAGCCTCTCTTGGGTTTTTTCTCTTTGCTATCTCAACTGTCTCTTCTTTCTTGGTTTTGACATTCATGTTTATCTAACCTAATTTTACTATTTCCTGTCATCTCTCCCTTCCTTTTCCTCTATAATTTTCTCCCTCCATACCACCACTTCTCTTTCTTTGTCTTCTCTCTCAAGCCACAACCTAATTGTTTGTCACTCATATGCACCACAACATAAGAACATAAGAAATTGCCATGCTAGGTCAGACCAAGGTCCATCAAGCCCAGCATCCTGTTTCCAACAGTAGCCAATCCAGGCCACAAGAACCTGGCAATTACCAAAACACTAAGAAGATCCCATGCTACTGATGCAATTAATAGCAGTGACTATTCCCTAAGTAAACTTGATTAATAGCCGTTAATGGACTTCTCCTCCAAGAACTTATCCAAACCTTTTTTGAACCCAGCTACACTAACTGCACTAACCACATCCTCTGGCAACAAATTCCAGAGCTTTATTGTGCATCTCGCCCTCCGAACTTTCCATTTTCCCCTCCTTTCTTTTCCTTATTTTCTTCCCTTCCCTTCTTGCAACACCTACCAGGTTTACCCAGGCATGCTTCCCCTACAACCTAAGGGGGATTCACAGGCCCAAACTAGATGCTCTTCCCTACAGGTCACAGGACAGAAATTCCTGAGCCCTCTCTGGCTCTTTCATCTTGTAGTAAGCTGAGAATTCTGGGCCTGCATTGGCTCTACCTCTTTTCTAGGTTGCAGAAAGTTTTCCAGGCCCAAGTCTGCTGCTTTCTTCCTTCAGAACAATCTACTGCCAGGACGACTGCACTTCTCAGAAAAGTGCAAGTTTCAGGACAGTGCTTTTCTTAAGTATAGATGGCAGTGGAAGAAAGCTGCATAGCAACTGTTGCTATGCCAAACAAATACTGCATCATAGAACAAAGACTTGACTCATTTTTTGCAATTTGATACTAGGAAATCTGTTCCTTGGCTAACAGAAAGCATTGAAAGGCTCAATCTTGAAGGAAGCTCCTTTCCAATCCTTTACCAGCAGGGAACCTGGGTTTGCTTACTATGGCCATAATGGGAAATGGAAACCAAAAAAGAAGAAAAGAAAAATGGGAAATTTAAGAAATATTTATTTCCAGGGTTTGAAAGAAAATAGCCTAAACAATTAATACCACAAAGAGACTTGAGAATGTGCAGTTAAAAGCAATTTCTACAATCTTCAATTTGATTATATAGTTGGCAGAAATCTGATATATGGTTTGATAGTTCTGAGTTAAAGGTCAAGGTGAATTTTCTGTGCTTTAAGGGTACCAGAAACAGAACTTTCATCTAGTCTATAAACATGCTGATATTTTCTAAATATTTAAAACAGAAAGCTTTGAGAATTTAACTGCTGGCTCGATTAAATCGATTAAACTTGATTTAGAAAGTTGAAAATCTTTAAGACATTTTATAGTCCTACTTCTTCAGTCTGTTAGTTGGAATCTAATGGGCTCTGCTAGTATCCTGCTAACTGAATTCACAAACAGGCCGATACAGTACAGTGTGCTCCGGAGCGCACTGTTAACCCACCATTGGACGCGCGTTTTCAACGCGCTAGCGCGTTATCCCTTATTCAGTAAGGGGCCGAAAACGCGTGTCCAATCCCCCGAACCTAATAACACCCGCAACATGTTGATGGCCCTATTAGGTATTCCAGCACGATTCAGAAAACAAAATGTGCAGCCAAGCCGCACATTTTGCTTTTAGATATTAGCGCCTACCCAAAGATAGTAATGTTTACCTGCAGTTCAACCCTTTACAAACCCCACCTGATTAAAAGAGATAATAGATGGAAACACTAAACTTAACCTATCAGCTAATATTTTTGCGTTGATTTTTAAATCACAATTTAATAAGGAAATTGGTCTATATGAGGATGATTGTGTTGGGTTCTTCCTAGGCTTTGCCAAAACTGTTATGTATGCCTTGTTGAAATTTATTGGAACTGCTTCTTTGGCTAAAGCATCTGCATAAAAATGACTCATTGGCCCTGTTTCCTGTTCCTGTAATATTTTGTAATCATATGAGAACCCATCTGGACCTGGGGTTTTGCCTTGTCTGCTTGTTCTGATAGCATTCAGGATCTCAAAAGATTGTTGGTCTGTTTAAATATGCTAATTTGGTAATTTGTGGGATAGACAGGTTCCGGAAAAAGGAATCTTCCTTAGCTGTGCCCCCAGTTCTATCAGAGTATAAAGTCTCAAAAGCATCTCAAGTTCTCACAAATATCCAAATGCTGAATTGCCTATGTGCCCTGATGGGTTCTCAGTTTATCTATATAGATTTTACCTTGGCTATCCCTTCATTAGCAAGACAATTGCCTGCCTTATTCCCATATTTGAAAAATGTATGCTCAGAGTATTGGAGCATCCTTTGTGCTCTCTGGCGTAAACAGGCCTGCAAACTGGCAAGAATGGAATTATATTCTAACTTGGTCTCCACATACGCCGAATCATTTTTTTCTTTAGCCAATTTTAATTTGGATTCAGACGTTTGTTTCTACTTTTCAAATATGAGTTTTTCCCCTCTTAGCACAGCCTTACTGGTTTCCCAGAAAAGTCTGAGCAGAAAAATGCTGGGAATTATGGGATGCAAAGTGCGCGCCAATACTCTGAGCATACATTGTGTAACTATAGCAAGGGTTATTTTTCCCTCTATGCATTAATTTGCACTTGTCCACATTAAATTTCATCTTTTTCTTTGGGAAAGAAGTGGTGAGACTGGAGAGGGGAATGGGCAAAGAGACCAGAGAAAATGAGGAAGTGGGGGGAAGAATAGATGGGGAAGGGAGAATAAAGGCAAAAAAATAAAGTTAAATTAGCAAATCAAAGCATGAGAAAATAGATACGCAAACTAAGAAAAATACAAAAATAAAGTGAATAGGAATAATTAGTGAAAACAGTATATTTAAAAAAAAAAAGGGGTTAGGCAGGATGGGATGAAGTTTCTTACCTGCTAAAATATGATTGGCACTTAGAATTTTTGAAAAATTTTCCAGCCCTTACCACTGAGGTGTATGACCTGTGTCTGGTATGCTTTGGTCCAAGTCTCTGTGTGTGAGATGTGGCCTATCTGCCTGTCAGTCTTTCTGTGTGTCTGGGAGTGGTGCGTCTGCCTGTCTAGTTGTGTTGTCTATGCCTTGCTCTATGCCTGTCTATGATGTCTCTGTGTGGTGCATCTGTTTTTCTGTCTAGGTACAGTATATGTCTGTCGCTGTGCCGGTCAGGATATTGGGTTCTGCCTCTCCATGGTATATCCATACCACTGCGTCTGTCTGGGTATCTGTTTTGCTCTCTGTCAGACTGGGTGTGGGGTGTATATCTCTGGGTATGAGGAGATGTTTTCTCCGAGTCTGTCTGGGTACAGGGTGTCTTGCCTCTCTGATGTGAGCTTACTCTTTTCAGCAACTTGAAGAGAAAAAATTGGGGCTTTGAACTACTAATTGGAGTATGGCTGCCTGCTGAATACTATTCACATTTGTGTGCGCTGCTGCAGCTCCTTGTGACCTTGGACAAATATCTTCTCCCTCCAATTCCTCAGGTACAAACCTAGGGCCTCATTTACTAAGCATTTATCCCCCCCAGAGACAGAATGGGAGGAAAGCCTTAGTAAATCAGGCCCTTAGATTGTAAGCTCTCTGGAGGCAATGGAAGGACTACTATATACCTGGATGCAATCCACTTTGAACTGCCTGAAAGCCAGAATATAAATACAATCATAATTTTGAATATTAAACTTTGTTTTATAAACATATATAAAAAAACATAACTGTTTTAGAAATCATGTCATAGTATCTGGTGAATGTTTCATCTGTGAATTTTGGAGATAGACTGTTTAAAAAAAAAATCTTAAGACATATCTACATTTACCAATTAAATGAAGTTTATATTACATTGGCTGAAGGTAATTCCTGAAGTTGCTGGATGGGCTAAACTGGGATTTCTTCTCCTTACTACTCATCATAGGAAAAATATTCACATTATGTTATTTCAGTTACAGTAACTGAAAGTCCTATTACCAGGCAGTTTGTGAAGTAATACAAAACTCTTCAAAAAGTTACTCAGAACCTATACAGAAAATCTGCCATACCAAGCACAGTACGAACTTCCAGAACTCAAACAGCTGCCATGTATGAAAAGACAATGTAAACATGCCACCTGGCCTTAAAACACTAATATGCCTTCTAATGGGAAAACAGAACAAGCTGAATTGCTACAGGTCCCTACACACTAGCAGAATACTCCACCTCTGTCACACTTACAAAACACAGCCCCTCATAAAATATAGAAAATTATCACCAATTAGAAATATGCAGACAAAAAATGGATTTATGTTATCCACTCCAGTTTCAAACCCTGCCCCGGTCTCACCCTCCTCCCCCCAAAAAAATTCCTGTTCCCCCAAACAGGATTAGGAGGTAAACAAGAGAAGGCAAGGGTCTGGATTAAGGCAGGCTCTTCTTTGCTTTGTTCTGTGTTCTGTCTGCTCAAGGTTCATTCTCCTCCCATCTAGTTCCTTAGATGTTGTCTGGGAGGGGAGGGCTGGATTAGGAAGCAGAATGCTGTTCTCTACTGCCTGAGATTTGTGGCTTCTACTGCCTGATATTTGTGGCACTGGCCTACCTTCTGTTGGTTTTGGTGCAGAGGTGAACACTTGGTAAAGGTAGGATATTAGATCGGAATTATAAGCTGAAAAATATTATTTGAAATTGGAGTGTGTGGTGATATTAAATCAGATTGGATATTTGACAACCCCTTTGAGTGAGTGAGTTTTGTGAAGAAGTGGAAAAACGGTATTTGTTATACTGATGAGTCCCTGATGAAGCCCCGGTGGGGTGAAACAAGGATCCTGTGTTGGACGAAGTGTATGCATTGAAGGAGAGGACTGATTCAGTCCCTGTGAATAGAGACGGGACGGATTTAACCCCATGCGAATAGAGACGGGATGTGTAGATTAAAAAAAATGTTTTCTGAAGAATTTATATAAAAAATACCTGTGTGTATTGGGGTAATTTCATTGTGTGTTGCAAAGATATTTTGATAAGAACAAACATATTATGATGTATTGAAATATGTACTGTGTCACATTATTTTTAGATGTCAATATTTTAATGGTATGAATGAAGTGAGTGGATGTTGACTAGTTAATTTTAACATTGTTTAGTGAGGGTTGTGTTTTTATATTTTTGTTACATTAATAAAAATCTCTTTTGCATGAGTATATTGTAGTTAAAAAAGATTCTCTTATTGTGTAGATCAGCGGTTCTCAACCAGTGTGTCGCCAAGCACCAGCTGGTGTGTCGCGTGCTCCCGGCCTCTCCCGCTGCTCTTTCTTCCCTGCTGCCGTTGCCCCCGGGCTATCAGCACATTCAAGCCCAGTGGGAATGGCAGCAGTGCTAAAAGAAGCTGTGGCGCCCGTGGCTGGCCTTTTCTTCTTCCCGCGCCTGCATCCCCCCCCCGGACCCGGAAGTGATACGCGGTGCGCGGGAAGAAAAAAGAACCGTGCCGCGTGATAAAGTAGCAGTGGCCGCTGCAGCATCGGCCCCCGAGCAATTGAAGCAGCCAGTAATCGGGAAAGGAGACAGCAGCATGAGCCTCCCGTGGCCGATGGGATTCTTCTTTCTTGGCCTGCGGGGGCTGGAGGAGGAGGCTGCTGCAGCTACCATTTGTGCTGGGGGGGGGGAAGAGAGAGGAAATGAGTGAGAGAAAGAGAGAGCAGCAGCCAGCCAGTGTGTAAGTGAGAGAATGTGTGTGTGATTGAGAGAAACTGGTCAGAGAGGTGATGTATGTGTATATGTGAGAGACAATGAAAGTGACTGCTCAAAGAGATGACTGATGTATATGTGAGAGTGTGAGACAGTCAGGGATGTGTGTGTGTGTGTGTGTGTGTGTGTGTGTGAGAGAGAGAGAGAGAAAAAGCATGGAAGTGAGAAATCTGGGTATGTGAGAAAGCATGGGAGTGAGAAGCCTGTGTGTGTGCGCATGTATGAGAGAGAGATTGGTTGGTAAGGTGACGGTGTGACTGGTGTGTATGTGAATGTGAGAGAGAGAGAATGTGATTCAGGGAATGAGAAGCCTGTGCACATGGAGAGCAAGCATGGAAATGAGAGAGAGACTGGTGTGGGTGTGTGTGTGTGAGAGTATGTGTGTGATTATGGGAATGAGAAGCCTGTGCATGTGAAGAGTGTGCATGTGAAGAGTGAGCATGGGTGTGAGAAACCTGGGTGTGTGCGAGACACAGCATGGGAGTGAGAAGCCTGTATATCTGAAAGAGAACATGGGAGTGGGAAGCCTGTGTGTGTGTATGCATGAGAGAGATCAGGTGACTGGTGTGTGTGTGTGTGTGTGTGTGTGTGTGTGTGTGTGTGTGTGTGTGTGTGTGTGTGTGTGTGTGTGTGTGTGTGTGTGAGAGAGAGAGAAAGAGAAAGAAAGTATTATGGGAATGAGAAGCCTGTGCATATGAAGAGTGAGCATGGGAGTGAGAAAACTGGGTGTGTGTGAGACACAGCATGGGAGTGAGAAGCCTGTATACCTGAAAGAGAACATGGGAGTGGGAAGCCTGTGTGTGTGTATGCATGAGAGAGATCAGGTGACTGGTGTGTGTGTTTGTGTATGTGTGTGAGAGAAAGAAAGTGATTATGGGAATGAGAAGCCTGTGCATGTGAAGAGAACAAGCATGGGAGTGAGAGACTGGTGAGTGTGTGTGAGAAAGAGAAAGTGATTATGAGAGTGAGAAGCCCATATATGTAAGTGGAACACAGGAGTGGGAAGCCTGTGTGTGTATGGCATGAGAGAAACTGTTCAGGAAGGTGACTGGTGTGTTTGTCAAAGACTGGGAGATGATTGGTGTGTGAGAGACAGAAACTGGTCATGGGGGCATCACTGGTATGGTGTGTGTGTGAGAGACATGGGCCCTAAGGAAGAGGACCATGAGTATAGAGCTTAGCCACTACTGCTGCTTCTGGTGTGTGCTACAGCCTGCATGGAAGAAGAGTAGGAGAGCTGCTGGAGGGGGTAAGTAAAGGTGGCTTTTTAAGTTTATTTTTCTTGATTGACTGCCATTTTAATTATTTAATATTATGTGATGTGTCTGCTTTTTTTGAAATATTTTATTGGTGTTTGGAGAATTTTTAATAGTTGTTATGAGTTTTTAATTGTTGGATGTTATTCTGTTCATAGTTGTTGTGAAACATTTATTCTGCTTATTAGTATAGTTTTACAATTATTTCTGTGTGGGGATCTATAGCTGCTTGCTAGTTCTGTTTTCCTAATAAGAGGTGTATTGGATTTTAGGGCCTGATTTAATATTTGTAGTTTTGCCTTTTCATAGATAGGGTTGCTCCTGTTTGAGTGTATTCCATAAATCAGGTGTAACTGTGTGCGGATTAGTTTATGTGCATTACTACAGATCCTGGGAGTATGTTAGGTCGGTTCTGTGTCTGTTACCGAGATATTTTATTAGCATGTAAGCGTTTTATCAGTCTTATTTGTTGTGTTCTCTCAAGAGGACATGCATTGGTGGTAAACTGCTGTCTTTTCATAAGTAGGGCTATTGAGCCTGGAAGTAGAAGGAGTTTGAGTTGCTGTTACTGAGATGACACCAGAACCAGAATATCCTTTTTGTAGGGTGAGTTGTATGGGGAATGTCATAATTCTGCTTTACATCCATTATTGTAGGTTCCCGAGGATGCAAACTGTACTTTTACATCTAGCCCTGTGACGATCATGGGTCAGTGTGTCACGCATGTGAGAACCATCTGTCAGGTGTGTCCCGACAGAAAAAAGGTTGAGAACCACTGGTGCAGATTATCTGAAGAAGAGAGAATTATTGAAAATATATCCCTGTGTTTTTTGTTTACCATAGGTAAAAGCAGCCATGCTAATAATGCCACCTTGAGCTTGACGCCCCCATCACCCTAAAAGGAGTCAACACATGGGAACACCTTTTATTTACCAACAAACATTGTTGGCCTGACTGGAATTCACAGCATCACTACTGTTGATCATCCAAAGATGCTGCTGCAACACAGCTATTTATCCCCACCCTCTTTTGGAGCACAGCAGCATTCTATAAGAGCTACTGCAGTTCTTTCATGCCCATTCTTCTGGCAGAGAAGAATACTGCAAGAGGAGAAAGCATCAAGACATGAAGTGTTTTTGATACAGTTTCCAGCTGAAAGCTGGTTTCAATTTCACTCAATGCAGTAATGTCCATAGGTCCGTACTACTGGGAAGTATAACAGAACAGTATGCATTTACAGTAAAAAAAAATGCAATTAAACAAAATTGCTTCATTAACCTTTTTTCTTAGCACTCCTTACTGAAACAAATAATGCTGTATTTTATCCCTCTCACACTTCAACGATGTAGATGAAGTCTTTCCTTCAGTTCCCAAAGCTTCAGATTACACAATATTATACCCAGCAGAAATATGACATAGAGGAGCCAAGTGGGGTATATGGCAAAAAATATAAGACACCACAAAAACTATATAATGTCACAACTATAATGAAGCAGGAAAACAACATTACAAATTCTGTGTTAAGTTCCTGCTTTTCAGACTTTATTCTTCTTTTACTACCTACCCCTTGGTCTCCTACAGAGAAAGATGATTTTCCAGTTTTGCAACATCTACCAAAAGAAATTATAAAGAATCTGTCGTAGTGACTCTCGTTCCACCCCTGCTATGCCCATCTAGAAGATGCTTCAAGAGATAGGCTAGTAGGTCAAATGAAAAAGGCCAGTCAGTCATCATAAGATCGAGACAATTTATCCTAAACTTTAAATAACAGATATCCATCACACGCAGAATAAAAAAAGAAAGAACAGCTTTGTGTAGGGGAAGTTAAGGTCCATTTTAGAATACTTACATTAAAACAAGCAGTCAAAATCCAAATAAAAGTGCTATTTAATTATATTTTTACAGCTTTATCTTAAATTGTAAAACTATGACTGGCAAGTAGATAAGTGTCAATATGTTGTGCCTTTACTTTTTCGGCCAATATCAAGCTTCAAAATTTGCACAAGTGGCTGTTTATTTAAAAAGATTAAAGTAGAAAATTAGGAGAGAAGTTCAATTATCACTGGTAAAGGGAGATATTTGTATTACTCATAAATATCAAGAAGTCAAGAACTAGCTCAGGAAACTTTTACCCTCACTAAAGAACAGTGACAACATTTAGCTTAGCCAGAAATACTAGCAAAAAATATTTAATTTAGCTGGCAGTCTATAAAAAAGAATTGCTGTCATCTATTTTGTTCAGATTTTCAGTCTATAAAAAAGAATTGCTAAATGCCATCTATTTTGTTCAGATTTTCATTTAACTTCAGAGAAGACAGTCATGTTTTAAATTTTTGAAAGCTCTTAATGTGGCCATCATTGTGGGGTCAACAAAACCAAGCTGACTAGGGTTGCCAACTAGCTCCTGATTTTCAAGGTAGGATATCCAAGTCCTGGTTTTACTCCCCTGCATGTAGGTACTTATAATCTTGCTTTTCTTAGGGAATGCAATAGGGAAATCAGAATAAGTCCCAGCATGCAATGGGGTCAAACCAGGACTGGATCAACCTGTCCTGAAAATCTGGAACCATTTGTCAACCCTAATGCTGACTCTCCGTGAAGGCATCATGGTGATACTTATAAAATAAGAATATAGCAAGAACAGCTAGACTGGATGCAAGGAGGGAGATTTTTTAATATTGATGGAAGAGATGGGGTAATTGTCTTAATAAAAAGGTGCACACACCATTACAAAACTGCAAAAATAAGCAAATTCATTTTACAAACTGAATCCATAACAGTTGGTTGCCTATTAAAGCAACCATGCTGAATGCTACTAACTACAGCTGTGGCTCTCAGTCCAATCCTGGAGGCACATCTAACCAACCAGCTTGGTTGTCAGGATAGCAACAATGAGTAGGCAAGAGAGATTTGCTACATTGGATTTCCAATTTTTGTAAATATCTCAGGCCTGCTCATTGTAGCTATCCCAAAAAAAGTCTGACTAGGTTTGTTTGTCTCCAGGACAAGATTAAGAATCACTGAACTAGAGTTCATAAAATGCCAGTTCATTTTGTTGCTTCTTCTTTTGGTATTCCTAAGATTCTGTTCTTTTTACCCTAATATTTAGTTTTTATTTGAAAAGTTCTAATGTGGCTGTTACAATCAAACTTTCACAGCCTGAAACAGAGAATGTCACCGAGATCAATCACAATGAAAGCAGCTGACATTGTGTACATCTGATTGGCTAGAGATAATCTGTTAAAGCACTGCATTCCAATTTGAGAGCAGTGTTTAAAGGGTTAATTGTCAGGAGGTCAGAACAATGGAAATCTGAAACGCTTCAAGATCAATTTTGTAAGCCAGTATTATTTCTCATCTGTTTAGTCATGAATTGCATTGCTTTTAACCTTTTGGTGATTAACTTAAAAGAGTCAATATCCTAGAGATACCCGATACCCCAGCTCCATGATCAGCAAATTCCAGCAAAAATGCCAAAAAAACTAATAGATTAAAGCAGAAATGCATTGGTTGAAAGGCAAACTGAAGCAACAGGAATGACCCAATGTTTGCTACTATATTAGAAATATAAATGGAAAAAGTAGAAAAAAAATTGCATGTACCACTTCTTGGAATTTTGTTTCTCAAAGACCAGATATAAAATGACAATTAATAAGGCCATGCAAATTGTGCAAATGGATATTCCTACCACACCAGAGGTGGACAAATGACTGCTGATGGGTCACATCCACCCCTTAGAGGTTGCTATCTGGCCTTTGGCAGAGGTGTATTCTGGCCCACAGCCTGAAGTGTTACAGGTTGGGTGGAAGCAAATGTCGCTTTTCACTACTGGGCCCTCCCTATTCATTTCTTTATCCTCCCTCACTCCTCAGCTCAATCTGAGGGGGGGGGGGGGGGGGGAAACACCCACTGAATCCTAGGACATCTCTAGCTCTCTTTCCCAGCCAGGTGCCTAATATGGCCCTCAAGATCAAAAGGTTGCTAACCCTTGTACAGCTATTTTATTCACTTACACACAAGCAGGGCCATACATTAAACCTGATCTTCGTCCCTAACAGCTGGATGGGTTCCTTATGCAAGTCTTCTAGGGACATTCTATGGTTGAACCATTTCTTGATCCAATGCCTATTATTCCACCCTACCCTGACACTTTGTGAAGCACCCAATCAACAAACATTCTCCAGAAAGCCACCTATAGATGCAGAGCAGCTGCATGCCCAGTGGGTGCCAGCCCTTTCCTGCTCCTCAACACAAGATCCAGACAGCTTAACTCCCCTTTGGCAGTCTTCTCTACATATGATTCTTGATACGCTGGCTCCAATAGGCACTAAAATAGTATGGAGACAGATCTGCCCTATGGTATTCCTCTCTTCTGCAGAGGTTGAAACGGGAAGTCTAGAGGTTTGAACGGAAATGGCGCAAGATCAAAGACTGCAAACTCACTAATTACTGCACCAAACTAAGTGCTTACAGAGAGGCCATAGATCAGACCAAATCCAAATGGTACTCTGATCAGATTTCTGCTGCGGCTTCCCAGTCGCA
The DNA here is from genome assembly GCF_901001135.1 of Rhinatrema bivittatum. Lineage (NCBI taxonomy): Eukaryota > Metazoa > Chordata > Amphibia > Gymnophiona > Rhinatrematidae > Rhinatrema > Rhinatrema bivittatum. Next base: position 129,025,347 of record NC_042619.1, on the reverse strand, counting down.
AGAGTTCTTTAACATTGTGCGTACAGCTTCCACAGCTCCACCTCATAATTCTATACCACTGTCAGAAGAATCCTGCAAAAAAATGTGCATTACTCTTTTTCCAGAAGATGGCCAATATTGTCAAATCTTTTAAGGACCAAGCTCTTAATGGCTTGGGAATCCTACAAGTCAGTCCATCTTCCAGGGAAGATTTTGCCCCGGCTGCTAATTCCAAAGTATCAGCCATACTACATAAACAAAAGGACAACTACTGTATATTCAACTCTTGTTCCTTGGTACTAATTGAAATTTTGGATGCCAAAGTTAGTCCGTTTATAACAAGACTCATTAATACCTCCTTAACTGATGTTTTCCATCCCAGCTGAAGTCAGCTACTGTCTATTTCTAAAGAATGCTAGTGCAGACTGTTTTGATCTCTCCAATTATCATCCAGTCTCTACATTGCCATTGCTAGCAAAGTTGCTAGAGAAAAAGGTTTTCACAAAGTTACAGGAGAATCTCACAGACAACCTCTTAGATGGATCTCAGTTCGGATTTTGCCCATTAAATATCATCGAGACTTTACTACTTGATTCCTTTGATGGTTCGGAGAAATGTATCCTTGAAGGATACTAATGAAACAGGAGAGTTAGGGCATCCCAACAGAGAGGTTCCATCAAAAGCAAACATAGTTCATATGCCTATATGTAAAAAATCACCAAAGCTAATGATTTCCGAATTATCCCAAACAGAAAAGCAGGTTGTTAAAACAAGCAAAAACCACACTTTGAAATGTCTGTATGCCAATGCCAGAAGTCTAAGAAGTAAGATGGGAGAGTTAGAGTGTATAGCAGCAAATGATGAGATTGACATAATTGGCATCACAGAGACTTGGTGGAAGGAGGATAACCAATTGGACAGTGCTATATCAGGATACAAATTATATCGCAATGATAGGGAGGATCAACTTTGTGGGGGTGTGGCACTTTATGTCCAGGAGGGTAGAGAGTCCAACAGGATAAAGATCATACAAGAGAGTAAATGCTCAATAGAATCTATATGGGTAGAAATCCCATGTGTGTTGGGTAGGAGTATAGTGATAGGAGTATACTACCGTCCACCTGGACAAAATGGTCAGACAGATGATGAAATGCTAAGAGAAATCAGGGAAGCAAACCAATTTGGCAGTGCAATAATAATGGGAGATTTCAATTACCCCAATATTGACTGGGTAAATGTAACATCAGGACTTGCTAGAGACAAAGTTCCTGGATGTAATAAATGATTGCTTCATGGAGTAATTGGTTCAGGAACCAAAAAGAGAGGGAGCTATTTTAGATTTAATTCTTAGTGGAACGCAAGATTTGGTGAAAGAAGTATCGGTGGTGGGGCCACTTGGCAACAGTGATCATAACATGATCAAATTTAAACTAATAACTGGAAGGGGGACAATAAGTAAATCTGCAGCTCTAACACTAAATTTTAAAAAGGGAAACTTTGATAAAATGAGGGAAATAGTTAGAAAAAAACTGAAAGGTGCAGCTGCAAAGATTAAAAGTGTTCAACAGACTAGGACATTGTTTAAAAATACAATCCTAGAGGCGCATTAAGAAAGGTGGAAGGAAGGCAAAACAATTACCGTCATGGTTAAAAGGTGAGGTGAAAGAGGCTATTCTAGCCAAAAAAACATCCTTCAAAAATTGGAAGAAGGATCCATCTGAAGAAAATAGGATAAAACATAAGTATTGTCAAGGTAAGTGTAAAACATTGATAAGACAGGCGAAGAGAGAATTTGAAATGAAGTTGGCCATAGAGGCAAAAACTCATAAAAACTTTTTAAAATATATCCAAAGCAAGAAACCTGTGAGGGAGTCGGTTGGACCATTAGAAGACAGAGGGGTTAAAGGGGCTATTAGGGAAGACAAGGCCATTGCAGAAAGACTAAATGAATTCTTTGCCTCCGTGTTTACTAATGAAGATGTTGGGGAGATACCAGTTAAGCAGATGGTTTTCAGGGGTGATGACTCAGACGAACTGATCGAAATCACTGTGAACCTGGAAGATGTAGTAGGCCAGATTGACAAACTAAAGAGTAGCAAATCACCTGGACCGGATGGTATACATCCTAGAGTTCTGAAGGAACTAAAAAATGAAATTTCTGATCTATTAGTTAAAATTTGTAACCTATCATTAAAATCATCCATTGTACCTGAAGACTGGAGGGTGGCCAATGTAACCCCAATATTTAAAAAAGGCTCCAGGGCGATCCGGGTAACTATAGACCAGTGAGCCTGACTTCAGTGCCGGGAAAAATAGTGGAAACTATTCTCAAGATCAAAATCGTAGAGCATATAGAAAGACATGATTTAATGGGACACAGTCAACATGGATTTACCCAAGGGAAGTCTTGCCTAACAAATCTGCTTCATTTTTTTGAAGGGGTTAATAAACATGTGGATAAAGGTGAACCGGTAGATGTAGTGTATTTGGATTTTCAGAAGGCGTTTGACAAGGTCCCTCATGAGAGGCTTCTAAGAAAACTAAAAAGTCATGGGATAGGAGGTGATGTCCTTTCGTGGATTACAAACTGGTTAAAAGACAGGAAACAGAGAGTAGGATTAAATGGTCAATTTTCTCAGTGGAAAAGGGTAAACAGTGGAGTGCCTCAGGGATCTGTACTTGGACCGGTGCTTTTCAATATATATATAAATGATCTGGAAAGGAATACGACGAGTGAGGTTATCAAATTTGCGGATGATACAAAATTATTCAGAGTAGTTAAATCACAAGCAGACTGTGATACATTACAGGAGGACCTTGCAAGACTGGAAGATTTGGCATCCAAATGGCAGATGAAATTTAATGTGGACAAGTGTAAGGTATTGCATATAGGGAAAAATAACCCTTGCTGTAGTTACACGATGTTAGGTTCCATATTAGGAGCTACCACCCAGGAAAAAGATCTAGGCATCATAGTGGATAATACTTTAAAATCGTCGGCTCAGTGTGCTGCAGCAGTCAAAAAAGCAAATAGAATGTTAGGAATTATTAGGAAGGGAATGGTTAATAGAACGGAAAATGTCATAATGCCTCTGTATCGCTCCATGGTGAGACCGCACCTTGAATACTGTGTACAATTCTGGTCGCCGCATCTCAAAAGAGATATAGTTGCGATGGAGAAGGTACAGAGAAGGGCAACCAAAATGATAAAGGGGATGGAACAGCTCCCCTATGAGGAAAGGCTGAAGAGGTTAGGGCTGTTCAGCTTGGAGAAGAGACGGCTGAGGGGAGATATGATAGAGGTCTTGAACGAGTAGATGTGACTCGGTTATTTACACTTTCGAATAATAGAAGGACTAGGGGGCATTCCATGAAGTTAGCAAACAACACATTTATTTTTATTTATTTTATTTATAGATTTTTTTATACCGGAGTACGTAAGTAACATCACCTCGGTTTACATTCAAACAGTAATTCAGCATTGCGCTTTACAATATAACTTAGTAATTGAACGAATATAATACCATTTAAGACTAATCTGAGAAAATTCTTTTTCACTCAACGTACAATAAAGCTCTGGAATTTGTTGCCAGAGGAGGTGGTTAGTGCAGTTAGTGTAGCTGGGTTCAAAAAAGGTTTGGTTAAGTTCTTGGAGGAGAAGTCCATTAATGGCTATTAATCAATTATACTTAGGGAATAGCCACTGCTATTAATTGCATCAGTAGCATGGGTTCTTCTTAGTGTTTGGGTAATTGCCAGGTTCTTGTGGCCTGGTTTTGGCCTGTTGGAAACAGGATGCTGGGCTTGATGGACCCTTGGTCTGACCCAGCATGGCAATTTCTTATGTTCTTATAGCATCCTCCAGGGTTTTAACTCGGGCACCAAATATCTGCTGGTCCTATTAGATCTATCTTTGTCCTTTGATACTTAAAACAATACAATCCTGCTAGATCGATTGAAAACTTTGGGTCCAGGAGCCACTGTCTATTCCTAGTTCTCACTTCTTTTAGGCCATTCTTATAGAGTAATGATGGGGGATGCTAAGTCAACCTCACCCGCTTTCCACAGGGGTACCTCAAGATTCCTCATTATCACCTATTCTGTTTAACATTTATCACCTCTCTGCTTACTTTGTTCCAAGTTAAATGTTTCGTTCAAATGCTACATAGATGATAAACAGGGTTTTTTTTCCCCTATTTCATCCTCCTTAGAAGCAGCATTGGCGAAATGATCAGGTTGCCTGGCACAAATTAAGAACTGCCTAATTGAGAATAAATTGATGCTAAACAAAAAAAAAAAACCACAAGTCAAGATCCTATCTTGTTCCGATGTTATTATTATCCCCTCAAGCATTCAGTTTGAAGGAAACAATATTAATCAAAAAACATGTCCGAATATTGGGTGTACACATGGACCCTTAATCATCTCTTAAATCACATTTTAGTGCATTAGTACAAACTTATTACAAAATGTGCTTCCTACATACTCTAAATCTATAAATAAAATAAATAAAAATAAATGTGTTATTTGCTAACTTCATGGAATGCCCTCTAGTCCTTCTATTATTCGAAAGTGTAAATAACCGAGTCGCATCTACTCATTCAAGACCTCTATCATATCTCCCCTCAGCCGTCTCTTCTCTTCTCCAAGCTGAACAGCCCTAACCTCTTCAGCCTTTCCTCATAGGGGAGCTGTTCCATCCCCTTTATCATTTTGGTTGCCCTTCTCTGTACCTTCTCCATCGCAACTATATCTTTTTTGAGATGCGGCGACCAGAATTGTACACAGTATTCAAGGTGCGGTCTCACCATGGAGCGATACAGAGGCATTATGACATTTTCCGTTCTATTAACCATTCCCTTCCTAATAATTCCTAACATTCTATTTGCTTTTTTGACTGCTGCAGCACACTGAGCCGACGATTTTAAAGTATTATCCACTATGATGCCTAGATCTTTTTCCTGGGTGGTAGCTCCTAATATGGAACCTAACATCGTGTAATTACAGCAAGGGTTATTTTTCCCTATATGCAACACCTTACACTTGTCCACATCTCTTCTTGATGTTATAATAATGCTCCTTATCAAGGAGTTCTTGTATGTGGGAGAAGTTGGGAGGGTAGGGGAGGGGGGAAGAGAATGTGGGGGAAGGGGCAGAGAGGAGTTTATATACTAGTAAGGGTTTTAATTGGGTGAAAAGCAGAGTAGAATCAAGTCTCAGAGTAAAGGAGGGATTCCTTACTTATTACAGGCATGAGGGCACTTTGACATGTTGTGGGTCCAGGCTGAGGGGCCCATAATGTACAAATACTAGGTGATCTTGGACCGTACATGAGATACATGACCTATAGGTGATAGTATCTGTTTGGCCTCTTTAAATGTCAATGGTCTTGGCAAACCTATCAAAAGAACCAACCTTCTTCAGGCACTTAAAAGGTCCAAAGTGGATATAGCTTACATCCAAGAGACCCATTTAATGGCCCATGTCGGGTTGGGCATTTGAAAGACCTTATGGCTAAGTATAATTTGTTCATTACAGTTTAATATTAAGTCGGTAAGCCGGTTGGGTAGTAAGACACCCTTTAGTAGATGCTATATAAAAATTAAAAAAAAAATAGGTTTTGGTATTTAAACAGTATTATAGACAATTATTAAAAAATTAACAATAGAGACACAGAGACAATAAATGATTAAAATACTGATACTCTGAAGGCTGATTACTGCCTGGGGCCCTGTAAGGGCGAGAGACAGCAGATTAAATCTTTCATTGAGTATATACCTATGATATTGTCTCGAGTCTGGTTGTAAGTTTGTGCATGAGTGAATAGTAGATTACTATTTCCCTCTCTAAGGTTGGTCACTTTTGGTGTGAGTATATTTATTATACTGCATCCCTGTGTTATCTTACAATTGCACAGCTTAGATTCGCTGCATGTTGTGGAGCTTTCCTGATTGGTTATTGTTCAAATGGAGCTGAACATCTGGCTGTATCTGTTCCTGATTTCTCCCTCTTTATGTTCTCTTGCTTCTTCCAATTGGTCTTTCTCACTTAGAATCCCTTGGGGACCTTACCAAATACAGAAAGTTCAGTTTATAACTGGCTCTTGACAAGCTTGCAGCTCTCCTGGATCCTCTTAAAGCTCTTGGAAGCATCGTTCTTTTCACCTTGCTTCCTTGCCTTCTTTCTCATTTACTTCCCACCAGCTTCCTCTATGACTACAGGCATTTGCTTATGACTGAGCTCTCAGTTTCTCATCACAGCTGTCTCAGGTCTGCTGTCTGTGCAGTTATCTTCAATACTATACCATTCAAAGTGTTAAAACTGGTTATCATTCAATAAATGTTCTGGCACAAAGATTTATTGGAACAGATTACGGATCTCAAAAGTGCTGTATCTGAAGTCCACCCGCAAATGGAAATCGCTGAAAGCCAAATATAAAGTCTCAAGGATGACTCCCTTGCGATTATCAACAAAATTGCAGCACTAGAGAATGCCCTTGGTGCTCAGGCGGATAAAATAGACTATTTAGAAAATAGATCAAGGCACAGCAACATAAGGATAGTGGGTATGCCAGAGTCCATAGAAGATAAAAATATGGAACCCTTTTTAGAAAAGTGGCTGGCCGAGTCCGAGGCCCTAACAGAGCTTACAGGGTTCTTGCAAATAGAGAGAGCACACTGCCTAGGGAACAGACGCGAGGAAGATAAGCAGCCTCGCATCATCATAGCCAAAGTTTTTAAATTGGCTTCGCAAACAGCTAATGCAAGTTTTTTTTTTAGAAAAAACATGAATTAATCTACCAGGAGGCTTCAATTAGACTATTTCAGGACTTTTACTCAAGTCATACAACACCATAAACTGTTTACTTCGATTTACACAAAGCTTAACCAAAAACATATGTGATTTAAACTACAATATCCGGCTAAGCTCCGAATATGGCATGCCAGTAAGGAGAACACGTTTGTTGAAGCAGCGGATGCAAGAGTTTGTGGGTGGCTTACTGTGAGCTGCAATCTACTACTGTGTTTCTTCATTATTCTAAGTTAAAAAAATAAAAAAATATGGCCATTGAGCCAGTGTTTCTTGTTCCCATTAAACAGTGTTAATAAAGTTTTGGGCCTGCTAACAGCCTGTGCAAGGGGCTTCGTTTGACGCCTAGCTGTATTCATTGCTATGGGGGCACCATACATTTGCATCGGATCAAAGAGCTTTATTGATCTTCCATGACTTTTGTAGAGTAAGGGAGGTTGCTGGTGTACGGTCTTTATGACTGCGAATGAGGGCGCTAGTACTTGGATAAGCAAGGGACTGCACCGGAGGCGGCTTTCCTCCATGAGGCTATGGGGGTTATGGTTGCCGGAGACCCACTGAAAACCGATACTGGGTTGGCATGATATTCCTCGTGTTCTTGCTGGGTCTATGGGTTCAGTATGTGCACTGGACAGCAGAACAAGACTACGCTTCCGAGCATGAAATGACGGAATTCCTACCATTGAGCTGTGTCAACGTTTTGTGGCCCCCAAGCAGTCCATCCGCGGACCTACCTTTGGCACCAGGAACTACTCTGGACATGGGAGGGGTCAACCAGAGGCAGCTCCCCTTCCCAAGATCTCCAGGGTTGCATTAGCTGTGGACTTCATGAAACAGTTATAGTTCTGTGAAGTGTTTCCAGCGGTTTTGCTGGGCCCACAGGAATCTCATGAGCGATGGGCAATGACTGAGCACAGCACTGAGAAGGAACGAACTGTAGTATCACATTTCATAATACTTTTTTTTTCCCTGTTTTTCTTAGTTTTGGTACATTTCTCTTTCTTCTACTAAACTGCGCCATCTATTTTCACCAGGTTAACGACTTGGGAGAGAGGGGAGCAATGCACAAGATGAGTAGTTAAAATTGTATGTCTTTTTTTCCTTTTCTCTCTTTACTGCACAATTTTTCTCTTCCTCTCTGCCTCATTTGTCTTTTCTTTATTGGCACTTTCTTGGGGGATGCTGCCTGTACACATTTAAACTGTACTCCATGCTCCTTATCAAGGAGTTCTTGTATGTGGGAGAAGTTGGGAGGGTAGGGGAGGGGGAAGAGAATGTGGGGAAGGGGCAGAGAGGAGTTTATATACTAGTAAGGGTTTTAATTGGGTGAAAAGCAGAGTAGAATCAAGTCTCAGAGTAAAGGAGGGATTCCTTACTTATTACAGGCATGAGGGCACTTTGACATGTTGTGGGTCCAGGCTGAGGGGCCCATAATGTACAAATACTAGGTGATCTTGGACCGTACATGAGATACATGACCTATAGGTGATAGTATCTGTTTGGCCTCTTTAAATGTCAATGGTCTTGGCAAACCTATCAAAAGAACCAACCTTCTTCAGGCGCTTAAAAGGTCCAAAGTGGATATAGCTTACATCCAAGAGACCCATTTATTTATTTATTTATTTATTTAATTTTATATACCGGCAACCGTTTGCACATCGTGCCGGTTTACAGATAACTTACAAACAAAGATATGTAGGCAGAGCCTTTACAAGGAACAGTGTTTAAAACATAGCTCAGAAACAGAGCAAAACTAGCAAACTTGTGGAAAGAGGGGTAGGGGTGGTCGAGAGATAGAGATAGAGAGAGAAAAAAAACTGAGGCATGAGTGGGTGGGATCTTTACATTATGCCTCCATGCTAGGGAAAAAAAAAAAAGCTGGAGTAGCAATATTGTTCCATAAAAATCTGTCCTTCCAACTAGAAAAGGAATTTTTGGATCCAAAAGGCAGATACATTGTCCTGGTGGGAAAGCTGAAATGTAAAGATATCACGTTGTGTAATTTATATAGCCCTAATATCTCTAGCCATGAGTTCTTTCAAAACCTGGTTAATCTCCTTAATTACTGCAGGTGATTTTAAGTATGTCCATAACTCTTCAATTGATAGCTCACCATGCTCGCCCAGGAGTAAGGTTATTGATCAACAGAAGGATATAGCCTTCATGTGCTATACTTTACAAACGCTGGATCTTTGGAGGGTGTTGCAACCAGATGAAAAAGATTACACCCATGTCTCTAGAGCCCATAATACATTATCACGGACTGACTCTTTTGGGCTCACAAGAGTTATTTCCTCAAATTAATGTCGCAACAATCGGCGCCACCAGGGTGTCTGACCATGCCCTTATATGGACAGATATCAAAATAGAGGGGAGAACGTTTATGGAGATTCCTGTCCTTTTTAAGGCAGGACAAAGACTTTCAGCTATTTTTACAATCTAAATTTTTATTTATTAGCTTTTATATATCGACATTAGTGGGTACATCATGCCGGTTTACAATATAACTGAAGGAGGAAATTACAAAAAACCAGGGTGGGGGGAGAGGGAGCAGATAGGAAGAGAGAAGGGGCGAGAGAAGAGAAGGAAAAACAGGAAGAGGAGAAAAGGAACAGTACCTGATGGAAAACAGAAGAACACAAGTAACATTGCAAATTATACACTCAATAAGGGACTGTGTATAACCTTATATAAATTATACATTCCAAAAAGTGTTATATACGTATTTCATATCTGAATTGAGGTTCCCAGCTAGCTTTGTTGGTCTGTTTAAATATGCTAATTCGGTAATTTGTGGGATAGACAGGTTCCGGAAAAAGGAATCTTCCTTAGCTGTGCCCCCAGTTCTATCAAAGTATAAAGTCTCAAAAGCATCTCAAGTTCTCTCAAATATCCAGATGCTGAACCGCCCATGTGCCCTGATGGGTTCTCAGTTTATCTATATAGATTTTACCTTGGCTAACTCTTCATTAGCAAGACAATTGCCTGCCTTATTCCCATATTTGAAAAATGTATGCTCAGAGTATTGGCGCGCACTTTGCATCCCATAATTCCCAGCATTTTTCTGCTCAGACTTTTCTGGGAAACGCTCATATTTGAAAAGTAGAAACAAACGTCTGAATCCAAACAAACGTCTGAATCCAAATTATTTATTATTTTATTTATTTGCTTTTATATACCGACATTCGTTGGCGTACATCATATCGGTTCACATGAAAACAATTGGAATAGTATGACAAGGGTCGTACTATTTTACATTTAACAAAAACTGGTTGGAACTGAGTATACAATGTAACAAAAAAATTGGCTAAAGAAAAAAATGATTCGGCGTATGTGGAGACCAAGTTAGAATATAATTCCATTCTTGCCAGTTTGCAGGCCTGTTTACACCAGAGAGCACAAAGGATGCTCCAATACTCTGAGCATACATTTTCAAATATGGGAATAAGGCAGGCAATTGTTTTGCTAATGAAGGGATAGCCAAGGTAAAATCTATATAGATAAACTGAGAACCCATCAGGGTACATGGGCGATTCAGCATTTGGATATTTGTGAGAACTTGAGATGCTTTTGAGACTTTATACTCTGATAGAACTGGGGGCACAGCTAAGGAAGATTCCTTTTTCCGGAACCTGTCTATCCCACAAATTACCGAATTAGCATATTTAAACAGACCAACAATCTTTTGAGATCCTGAATGCTATCAGAACAAGCAAACAAGGCAAAACCCCAGGTCCAGATGGGTTCTCATATGATTACAAAATATTACAGGAACAGTAAACAGGGCCAATGAGTCATTTTTATGCAGATGCTTTAGCCAAAGAAGCATTTCCAATAAATTTCAACAAGGCATACATAACAGTTTTGGCAAAGCCTAGGAAGAACCCAACACAATCATCCTCATATAGACCAATTTCCTTATTAAATTGTGATTTAAAAATCTACGCAAAAATATTAGCTGATAGGTTAAGTTTAGTGTTTCCATTTATTATCTCTTTTAATCAGGTGGGGTTTGTAAAGGGTTGAACTGCAGGTAAACATTACTAAATTAATTACAGCAATAGCTAACTGCAAACATTTTATCCCATCGACAGCAGTGAGTTTCGACTCAGAAAAAGCTTTTGATCAAGTTTCCTGGCCCTACCTTTTTTCATTTCTTAAACGATTCAGATTTCAGGGAGACATTACTAAGAGCATCTCTCTCCTATATGATAACCCGATGTCCCACATTCTAACTAATGGTGGTAAATCCCTAGCTTTCACTATCCATAGGGGTGTATGTCAGGGATGCCCCTTATTCCACTTATTATCCATAGACCCGTTACTACAGAAAACCGATGAAGACTGTTCCATTACAGGTCTGGAAGTTAAAGATACTTCCTTTAAAATCACAGCGTTTGCGGACGACGTATTAATCTCTCTCTTGAACCCTTTCAACTTGCTAGCAAAAGTCTTGGCCCATCAAAATTTCTTTGGACAATTCTCAGGTCTTAAAATAAACAGGGACAAGTCTGAAGTCATGGAAGTCTATGGCAATCTTAAAGCTAGCTGGGAACCTCAATTCAGATATGAAATACGTAGGAATCAAAATATCTATCGATTTCAGACAACTATATTAAATTTATATAGGTCCAATGCTTCAGAAAATGAAGGCACATTTAAGCCAATGGTCCTGATTTCCTCTCTGAGTGGTAGGATTCAATTAATAAAGACAGTGGAAATACCTACATGGTTATATTTGTTAAAGATGCTGCCCATTTGGTTAAAGAGAACAGATTTATTGGCGTTTAATAAAATTATTAGGCAGTTCATATGGAATGGAAAAAAGGCTCTCTCATTGATGCACCTGCACAAAATTACTTCACAGAGAGGCTTGAACTTCCCTGATTTTCAAAGATACCTCACCTGCATGTTAAGGCACACTGAAGACTGGTTACTGGGGACCTCCTATTTTTATACCATTTTACATTTACATCGATGGTTTGAGAACTGGTCCTTGTCTTCCTTATTACTGCTAGATGCCACACAAATTCCCTTTGAATTTAGGCATTATTTACTTATCACATCCTGCAGGCGGACATGGTACCACTTAAGTACATATTTGGGTACCTCTAGGAAACTTTCCCCAATTTTTTTTTTATTATCTCTGGAAATCCCCAGTTCCTGCCCGAAGTGGAGAATAAGATTTTTATAGATTAGTTCAAGAAAGGTTTACATACACATCTATCAAATGTTCCCTCCTAACTCTAATATGCTACACAGTTTTCAAGAATTGCAAACAAAATTTGATTTATCACATTCTGACTTCTTCGCCTATCTTCAGGTGAGACATTTCACTGCTACATGTCTTACCAATTTCCCAGTAGACCACTAGTCAAAGTTAGAGGGGCTTTTCCTAGAGAAACGATTAGGAAAATCCTCAGGTGCCAAACTTTCAAGAACACTTAGGACCTTTGAAGGGAAGATTGATTTCTCTGACACTCTGATGTGTTGGTCTGAGGGCTCAGCTTTTACACTGACCATTGAAGATATGAAGTATTGTTTCAAGCATATAGTTAATATCACTGAAAATGTACACTTGAGAGAACTGCAATTTAATTTCCTCTGGCAATTGTTTTATTTGCAAGAAAGGGCATTCCAGGCTAAGTTGTGTGCCATGCCAAGATGTGCTAAGTGCGAAGCTCCTTCCAGTGACTTTACATACAGATTCTGGCCTTGTTCAAACATTACATCATTTTGGAAGGCAGTAAGAATCCAATGCTCCTATATATTGGGAGTTACTCTTTCAGATGTGAACTTGAACAATCCAAATAGCCAATACTGAGTCACATATCACTCATGAGTCAAAAGCTATTTCTAGATAAAGCAGGTCTGATATTTTTTTGGCTATCAGCAATATGGATAAGAAAGGAAACTCCGTGTATGAAACAATGGGAAAATAGAACGATCAGAATGTTAACACTCAAATACATATCTGCCAAATCCTTGTCACATCCTAAATGTGAGGAGGTATCCAATATCTGGCAACCTTACATTGCTCACTTACCTCAAGTGGTAAGAGAGACTATAGCCTCATTGTGATTTAAAGGGATTTTTCTTTTACTCAGTTGCGAGGGTTTACAATTCTATCTTTACAATCTTCAGAGACATGTGAACTCCAATTTCTACTTTGCTCGCATTCTGGTATTATGGTGACTTTCTTACATCTGCCAATTTCTTTTGACTTGGTAATGTGGGGGAGGGGGAGAGGGTACTGGAAGGATTGGGTAAGGGAGGGGTAAATTTGTTGTATATTAATACATAATACGATTGTATTTTCAGTGTATTTTTTATGTACTTCCTGTGAAAAACACAATAGAAATATTTAAAAAAAAGTTTGGATAAGTTCCTTGAGGAGAAGTCCATAAACTGCTATTAATCAATAAGGAATAGTAGCTTGGGACCTATTTAATGTTTGAGTACTTGCCAGGTACTTGTGATTTGGACTGGCCACTGTTGAACACAAGATGCTAGGCTTGATGAACCCTTGGTCTGACCCAGTATGGCAAACCTTATGTTCTTATGAAGCGTGTAATCTGGGTGTGGTAAAGGATTCAATGTTCTCCTTCACAAAACAAGAATGCAGTATGAAGTTGTTTTTACAAACATTATATCATGAGACAATTAAGACCTTATTTATCTGAGCATGATCTAAAAACTAATATCCATGTCTTGGTCATCTCTACTGATTATTGTAATTATGTGGGGTTACCGTGCTCAACGCTGAAAGCGGCTCAGGTGGTGTCAGGTATAAGCATTTGTGAAAATGCCATTCCTGTTCTTGCATGATTGCATTGGTTGCCCATTTTCTTCCAAATCAAATTTAAACTTTTAATGCTTGTTTTCAAAGCCATTCATGGCTTGGCATTCTCTTGTTTTACTGCATTTTTAAAGATCTATCAACCCATGCAAACACTCAGATCCTCACTGCAATATAATTTGGTAGTTTCATCAGTTAAACAAGTATGGCTATCAAACTAGAGACCATCTGTTTTATGTTGCAGGCCCTAGTTTTTTGTTTTTTTAATGAATGCCTATAGGAATTAAATTTGAGAACTCACTGTTGAAATTTTGCAAGATGGTAAAGGCATTCTTTTTATAACAAGCATATGAGCAGGAGTAATTCATGGAGCTCTTCTTTTATTTACATATGCCCTTGTGTGATTTACATTTTACTCTACTTAGGGGGGTTGATTTTTGAAATGGTATTAAAAACAGGATGTTATTTGGATAGGAGTATGGCTCAGCAAATTGGTAACTGGAAATTGGCTATTACAAAGATACAAGTACAAAATTAGCTAATTGAAGATTAAGATCTGGGACTTGAAGTGATGAACAGTACATGAATTGTTTGATATGACTGTGGACCTGATTTACCAAGACTTTTCTCCCATTCTGTGTCTATGGGAAAAATGCTTAGTAAACGAGGTCCTGTGTTTATTTTTCACCAACTGCAGGGTTAATGTTTTATGTGCTTTTAAGTATTATCATTTTTAAGTTTAAATATGTTTTAAGTACTGTTAGATTTTTTTTCTCATTTTCTGCAATTTTTATGGAAAACTTTTTATGGGGTTTTATTTTATTTGGTTTTAATTTTCTGCAACTTAAAAGAATATGTCCAGTGCGGATTATAAAAAATTAAAATTCTCCTAAAACTATTTAAAATCTTCAATAAAATATGATTTAAAGTTTTTTTCCTAAAAACCTTCAAATCCTGCTCATTACATAGCTCAGGCAGCATTCCATAAAGTAGAAACAGCATATGAAATCCCGAGATGACTGAAGCCTAAAAACTTTGTTGATAAATATTTAACCATCACGAGTGTAAAGTCCACATTGGCAAATATATCACTAACTTATCAGCTAAATTATGAGACATCAGCATAAAGCATCTTGTGAATTACAACTAATTTAAACTGACAGCCATCTGACAGGAAGCCAATGAAGATTGGCCAGTATAGAGTAATATGCTCAAACGTTGGAATCCCCATTAATAGTCTAGCAGCCAAATTTTGTACCATCTGCAGTGCTCAGAGGCTATTTTTCGGTAGGCCAACATACAAGTTATTACAATAATCATGCTGGTTCATTATTTATATCTTATTTATATCTGTGTGTAATCGTTTTTGTTATTCTGATTATGGATGTTTTAATTGTAACCTGCCCAGCAAAATGGGTAGGCGGACTAGAAAATGTAAAGATTTATAGCAAATTTTATACTTTTTTTCTACTTCATCTCTTCTCTGCTTTCATCTTGTTTGACTTCTTACTTTATTTCCTGGGTCTCCTTTCCATTTTCTCTTTCCTTCTAAGCTAGCCCCCTTTCTTCATCCATCTCTCACCCATCTCAGATCTTTCTTTAATCTTTATCTCCATCTGTTTCTAATTTACCTCTCCCTCCCATTTCTCACCTCATTTCCTACTCCTCCACTTCTCTAACTCTTCCCCTATTGACTGTTTTGAGCCCTTCATTTCTTCTTCACTGGCTCTCAACTCTTCATTTCCCCATCTGGTGCATTCTATCTGCCACCGGCCCCTTCTCTCCTCCCCATACACACACTTCTCAATCCATCTCCATACGTCTGACCTGTTTACAGTTCAAACCTCCCAGCCCTCAATTCTTCTTCCAATTATTTCCCCTATACCGTCCAGCCTTCCATTTTCCTTTCTCCCTAGCTATTAGTCTCTCACTTACCCTCAATCATCCAACCAGCTTTCAACATCCCTTCTCGATCTTTCTATCCATCCATTTGCTCTCTCCATCACCCTCATCTTGGCATCCCCTCCCATGGCAACTGGACAGCAGCAACAGAGCAACTACCACAAGTATGGGAGTAGTGAGACTCCGGAAAAGCATCTGGCCACACAACTAAAGTAGAGGCATCAAACATTATGGGGTACAATGAAAGGGCTGTTCTTCCTATCTCCATGGCTGCTGCTGCTTCCTTCTAATCCTGTGTAAGCTTCATTTCCAATCAGAAATCATATGCGATAGGGAGATAGGATAAAGAGGAGACTGCTGTGGGAATAGGAAGCATAATGCTTAGTTCTGCAGCCAGCTGCTTTTTGTACTCCTTTTATGCTAGTGATGGCAACCTCAGGCTCCCCTCTCCCATGTGCCAGCAGTGATGCTGCATGCCTCCATTTTACTTATCTAGGTCAGAACATGGCAGCTGATGGCAAAACCAGGTTCTTCCCCTTCAGGTTACTGCTTTATATGAGGCAGTGGGTGGTTGCCTTCCACACTTCTTATATGGTGATGGTCTGGGTTGTATACCCATTAATAGGCTTCCAAATACTCCCAGTTGAAAACTACTGAGCTAGAAGAGTCTGGTCATCAATATAGCTACCAATTGCAGAAAATAATTTCTATGCTATTATTAACTGTTCTGCTTCTTCTGGCATAAAGTGGATGGTTCTGATAGTAGTAGGTAATGGAAGAATCAAATCCAAGCAGATTTTTTGTAGAAAAAAAAATAACCACAAATGTTGTAGACAACATAAGCTGCAAAAATTGATGCTAAAGGGACTCTAGAAATACAATTTACCAATCCACAGATCTTTACATTTGATCAAACCATAATAAAATAAAAGCACTTGAAGATATATATATTCTAACAATTTGTCTTTCACCCAAACCTAATGCAGGCATGATTTCCAACAACATTCCAAAATATATATGCAATCATTCTCTGGACAGATGGCTTATGTTTGAAGCAAATCCAGATTCTCTTGTCTGGGTACATGAAGAAAGCAAATCTACAGAAATAGCCAAAACCCCTAGCAGCAGTGCCAAGCGTTAAAGGAGTTGAACAACTCATACCTCTTCCACCCAGTGTTTCATGACCTGGCTGGGAATTCAATAGAAACACTACTGCCATTTGGGAACAGCCTTTCACAAATTACTCAGTAACAGATTTCTACAAATAGAATTCACTTTACAATTGGGGCTTAGAATAATAGATTTTATATTACAAATCTGGTTGTTTTTAAGATATGCCCATTTTAATAGAACATAATATAAAACTTTTAAAGCTTTAGCTTCCTTTACTTTTTACTTGAGAGGTTTATTCATCCTTATATAGTGTCCACTGAAAGCTGCTGGAAACCAAATAGGGAGGGTAATTTTTAATGGCCCATATAGGGCTAAAGTCTGCAGGTACTTTATTTTCAGAATTTAGCCTGAATTTTTAAGACAGAAATTGAATTATGCATAAAAATCTACAAAGAAAATCCATAGATGTGCACAGAACACTGTGCAACACACAATTTTTAAAAAAATTTCACACCTAAATCCTTCCCCTGCCATGTTTCTCCCCATAATGCCTGTTTACTATGCACAAAGTTATGCGCAAAATCATGTTCTGCACATAAATTTACATGCACACATTCCTAATTAATTTTCAAATTGCAATTTAATGGGCAAAACCATGTAAATCCTTCTGAAAATCAGGGCCTTAATACAGAATTTGATATTGTGCAATAACTAGTGGACAAGACTATTATTTTGTTAAGTGCTGTGGGGTTGGCTTGTTTGATTTTGGTTTTGTCTTGTTAACTTGTGGTGAACAGAGAACCCAGACTATGCTCATTAAAAGCTAAGTTATATTATTTTATCTTGAATATCAACACTCTTCAGTTGGTTAAAAAAAAACAAGCTCAATTATAGCCTCCACCTGATGAAGGGAGTTTAGCTCTTGAAACTTATTTACCATTATTTAAGCTGTCTATAAGTGAACACACAGAATTCCACACTACATCACTCAAGACAGAGCTTTACAGCAATCAGACTTCTACAATTTCCAGTCCGACCAATGCATATTCTAGAAAGGGATCACCAATGGTGAAGGCACCTGTTCCTGGCATGCAACAAAAGAAAGGGCAGAAACAGCAGCAGACCATGCCCCCCACCCCTTGCCGATGTCAGATGGTACAAGAATACAGGATGCAAAGTGGTTCCTCAAATTAAGAGACTTACCATGCAAACAGAAAAATGTTAAAACTCCTATCCAGAATAACAAATACAAAGATGAGGAGAAATACTAAGGACAGACTTGTCCTAGAATATCAATTTGTCTATGTGCTCTGTTCTATACATCCAATATTCTGCATGTTTTCAAAGGAAGGCTAGAGGTGGAACAATTTATTCTAGAGGAAACAAATGCACAAATTATAGTCTTCAACCTTGGGTTAGATGGAACAGCTGCAGTTTCAGAATATTTCAATCATAACAGAAAATCTCTAGGACTATCTATTAAGTTCCTGCTAAAAATGGCCCCACATCACTTATAACCTATGGTCCAAGTCAGCCAGATACTGAGACCTCAAACTAAAAAGAATTATTCTACAAGACCATTCTTCCTGTTAAATTAACACTGCTTTCCATCTTTCTCATGACTTCAATTCAGGATCTCATCAAAACGCTGTCACAGCAAGGACATGGAATCTATAGATAAGACTGCATACAGATTAGCAAAGTGTATGCATTTTGTTTTGAAAACCTAGGCATCAGTCAAAATTCTCAGGAATCGGGGGGGGGGGGAGAAGTTGTAAAGGCCTTTTGAGGGACTTTTTGCTTTATTAATTTTTTTGCTTATTTTTCAGGTTTCCCTTCCCCTCCCAATCATGATTTTTTATTTATTTTTTTTTTTTAAATCAGCCACTCTCCCAGTTTCTCTACAGATCTACTGTGGTTCTGGGCCCAGCTCTGGCCCCCAGTTGCAGCAGTTCTTCCACTCAATTTGGGCTCCATCTCTCTAACCAAATCTGGACCCTGGTTCTCTCTCTAGAAGCAATAGCTCCTGCATGCATTCTGGGCCCCAACTCTCCCCAGCAGCGGTGGCTCCTCAGACCATCCCAGTTCTCTGATTGGTTCATGCTGGACTTTGAAGGATCCTCCAGCTCCCAGCATAGACCCTGGCTTTATTCTTACCGCTGACCTGTCCCCACCTGGGCCCAGAAGCAGATACCAGGCATCTTGGCACCCAGGTTTTCTATACAGATTCCACAAACCATGCAGTTAGTTGAACTCTCCAAGGGGCCTGACATGCACATTGAACCCTATGAAGCACGGTATTTATGCAAGAGGAACTCAATATGGAAAATTTCTGTGTAAAATAAATTTGCCATCAACAATGCATGATTGCAGAGAGAGGCAACAGATATCTTCATGTTTACATTGGATTTCTAATATTAACTGCTTCGTCTCAGTTGACAGACATGATCTCTACATCAGTGGCTCTTGACCAGGGGTATGCGTACTTCTGGGGGTATTTAAAAGTCAGTTGGGGATACACAGTCCACTGTTGTAGCATGCGGGGGCAGCCTGCATTACAGGAAACAAATACCTAACACTGACACAAGAAGAATTAACCATTGCCAGTACCAATCTGCACTCCCTTCTGCCTCCCAGATCACCTGCAGTAGCTCCCAGTTTTGCAGCAGCTGAAGAGCAAGCAATGTTGTCACTACTAATGTAAGAGGAGCAGGACAGGCAACTGGCTGTGGAACTAAAGCAGAGGCAACAGACACTGAAGGAGACACAAAGTGCTGTGCTTCCTGTCCCCTCCACTTGTCTTATTGCATGCTTCCTAATTAGAAATGAAGTCTACACAGGGTAGGGGTGTGGCAGTGGGGGGTAAGAAGAAGAGATGGCAGCAGCAGGGACAGAAAGTATAGAACTTTGATTTCTCTCCGTAATGCCTACTGACATTCCCATGCTTGTGGTGGTTATTTTTTCCCAGCTGACACGAGACACAGCAGGCTGTGAAGTGGGGAGAGCTCGAATGGGAGATGGGTGCTGGGAGTTGGAGAAAAAACAAGTGTGACACTAACAAGTAGGAGAGAGAACAAGTGCAGGAAGGTGGGAGAGAAGGGGAACGATAGGAAATAGAAGATTGGAAAGTGCTGGGGGGTGTGGGGAATATGGAGCTGAGAGCTAGAGAAAGGAGGTTAGAAGGCTCAAAAGCTGTGAGGGGAAGATGCAGAATAAGATGGGGATATAGAGGGCTAAGACCCAGTGAAAAGGATGGACGGGCTTGGGGATAAAGCAAAAGGCAAGAAGGTGGAAGGGTCAGAAAAATAGGTGGGAGAAAGGTAAAGAACTGGCAAAGAGGAAGAGATGATTGGAGAATACACATGGAGAGAAATAAGATTAGAGAGATATCCAAGACAGATGAAGAAATGATGAAGAAAGGAGACAAGTATAAAAGAGAATGAAAGAACCAAGAAATAAAGTTAAAAGATAGACAAGATGAAGACAGAAGGAATAAAGGAAAATAATCCTTAAACAGCCAAGGTAGAGAATCACACACATTTTATATACAGTTTATGTATTGGAATATAACTTCCTAGAGTACCAAGTTATTTATATTCTACATGCAATTTGTAAGTTTTAAAATTATATACATATTGACAAAAGCTGGCACACATTTATTAGATCTTGTCTTCTACTTGTGTTGCAGTCACTGTTATTCTCAGGCTTTGATTACTGCAATGCACTTTATCTTAGTCTGCCAAATTCATTTTAAGACATTTACAGGTTGCTCAAAACACTCGTGTATATATTGACCAGATCAGACCTGAGACAACATATTACTTCAGTTTTGCTAGTATCATGGCGAATGAAATATACAGGTCACCACGAAAATACATAAACTACTTGATAGTTGAGTCACCTTGGATCAATGCCTTGCTTAAGAATCATAATCCTGTTCATAACTTATGATCATCATAGTCTAGGCTTCTCGCCATTCCTTTGGTTAAATTTTCACAGCTGGCTGAGATGAGAGAACCGATCTTTTCTAAAGCTGGACTAGCCCTCTGGAATTCATTACTAGAATAACTTAAGCTAATGGCATGTACTAAGCACTTTAGGAAGTCCCTGAACACTCATTTGAGTTAGCATTCTAGATAAAGGCATAGCCTCTTGTAGCGGCATGTCAGATGTGGCACTAAGGATTCTAATCCTGTGTCATGGGTATATATGATCTTTATGGCATCTTTGTGCTTTATGCTTTGTCATCATAAAAGGGCCAGTATTTTGTTTTGGTCATGGTCTTAATTTTTTTTTCTTTTTTATTGTATTTTTATGTATGTTTTTATGGTTAACCACTTTGAACTTTGTCTAAATGGTCTATACATTTTTTTTTAAATAGCAAATAAATGTTGTGGTATTAGGCCTAAAATATCATATACTATTTTAGGAATTTTTCTGATGCAGGAAAAGTGAGATTATTAGGGTAGTGTTCACTTGTAACATCCCTTCCCTTCACCCTATCTCCCAAAAGTGAGTAATATGAACTTGGGCTGTCTGGCACTCCCTCTTCTTCCGCCAAAACTCCATCTGGTCCTCGCCCAAGCTTCAAATTGGCACAAATTTGTCAGAAAGACACTAAAATCTACAATAAGCAGAATCAGCATCTGTTGTACATATGCACTTCTTGACAGTTAAATGCCAACTGAAAAAAGGGCCCAAATGTCCTACTGGAATATACATACTTTTTTTTGTTGTTGCAATTTTTGAATTTTTGTGACTCTGGGGCTACACAAGATATCTCAAAACCTCTTGAAAGGGGCACAGTAGCCATGAAGGACTGAACCACTGCTCTACATGTTTATGCAGGAGGTTATATTTGTTATTAGATTAGTATGGAGTGAGTAACACTGCAAATATTATGGCAGAAGATGACATTCAATGGTGTGGTGTTGGGTATGGTTCCAGCCTCTCTTTTTAGGTATATTCACACATTTTTATTCATGTACAAAGCAAGAGAGACAAAGCAGATTTTTTTTAATTTGCACTTGTGAGAAAGGAAGCCAGCCAAAGCTCTTCTACAAAATTCCTTTATTCTGGTCAGGAATATCCCATGGCCAATATCAAAGTTTGTAGACCTACTAATAACAGCATGAATAAATGCCATTTGCCCTTCAGGCTTTCCTAGATCTTATGATGCATTTGTGCATACCATATGCCACTAAGATCTATTCCTCTTCAGCATCAGAGTACAACTAAATTTTGCTAAGATATCCACCAAAAGGGCCTTTGGAAAAGTGAAATGCCTAGGATACATGAAAGAAGGGCCAAGGTCTGGCAGATCCTGACCAGAAGAGACAGAAAGGAATGCATGAGTCAGAAAACTAGTGTATCCAAAATGGTGCAGGATCTGCACCAAAAGGCATAAGATTAGGCTTAAAAGACCTAAATATGCATACCATAGAGAAGAGAGACAGGAGGTGAAGAATATGACATTTAAATACCTAAAATGTATTAATGTATAAGTAATACATTTTTTCAGTAGAAATGAAGTTGTAGAACAAGGGCTTTACTCAGGAGCAAGGAAATTTCTTTTTCACAGAAAGGCCAGTGAATGCCTGGAATGTTCTCCAAGAATGTGCAGGGGAAGCTAAAATGTCAGTGGACTTAAAAAAAAAAATTTTTTTTAATTAATTAAAAGATAAACACAAAGGAACCATACTTGTAGAAGGTGAAAGGATAGCAGAAGTATGACAGTGGAACCACAAGCCATAGTACCATTGTAGTTACCTAAACAAAACCGTAATTACCACCTTAACAGCAATGGCATGGCTGCACTGGGCTTCCAATAAAACTTTGGGTTGACCTTCATGAAAACACCACAGCTAAAATCCAAACTTCAATGAACATGGGGAGGCTAGATGTTTTGGCTAATGGCTTCACTGGTTTTGATGGTTGTGTGGATTAGAAAATGTGGCAGTAGATATAGTAGGGGATCTGGATACTAAATTTAGTTTTAGTTTGTAAGAATCAGAAGATTACAAGGCCTGAAATAGCCTCCTTATGGAGCTGGTAGAAGCAAGCACATTAACAGTTTCTGGACATACTTGGGACAGATATGGAGGGCAGTGGCATGAAGGGTGCTAAAAGATAGGAGGGGCAGCTGGTGTTGAATATATATAATATGGTTCTTATCTACCCCAAGTAGAATAATCACAACTGGAGAGACACTGGATGGGCCAATTTGGTCTTTTTCTGCCATTATTTACTATGTTACAATACCAACTAAAAGATGTTTGGTAGCCTAAATGAAAAAAAAATATGTCCCAGTCCAGCTACTAAATGTCTGGACTGGGACTGAAGAGCAAATAGTTTCATCTCTCGAGGTGAGGTGTCGATACCCCGATGCAGGAGAAGATGGATAAGACTTTCTGGCAAAATGCTTTACCATCTTATCCAGGCGGGCACGACAGCTTTGGGGGTCATCTGGTCACACAGATGGCACCCTCGGATGTTGTGCAATGCCCCCCCAGGCAGAGGATACAGACCTCATATGGATCAGTAATCAACATGGTCCGCGGGCACTGGGGGCATCTGTGAAAACTGGATGATGCCATGAAAAATGGCTGTCAGCCACCGAGAGGCAACTCGCCAGGAATTGACCACACGAAGGGAAAATTTAAACACCTACCGCAAGCAGGATGGCACTGACCGAAGAGGGACCATGCGCCACGAACGTCGAAAAATGACCAGGAAAATACTTTGAAAAGGATGAGCTAAGAGAAGAGCTCCACTACTATGAGGCAACAACTTCGCAAAAAAAAAAAAAAATGACTGAAGAGGGACTCTGCGGGGACACGTGGAAAGTGGCATGTTCAGTGTGCCAGTCAAAGTTCTAGAAACTTTGACAAAAGTTTTCCATTCCAGGCTCCTTCTGATGTCACCCATCTGCGAGGACTACCATCCTGCTTATCTTATTTATACTTTAAACTGGGAAAGCACAAACCCTTTTCTGGCAGAAGAACAGGACAATATTCTCAAGCAGATTCCACATCAGGAATAAAGAAAAAGAAAAAAAAATTCTGAAGGGAAAATCTTCCATCTGCACTAAGGAGCAGACAGACTTAAGACACTTATGTGAAATTCTGAACTAAAACTAAGAAAAAATGATACAGATATGCTTAACACTACAACAAGAACATAAGAACAATTAAATAAGACTGAAAAAAGCAATAAACTATTTTTAAAAAAAGATACATGTAAAGAACAAAAGAAAAAGTAGCGGAGGCTCAAAGAAGAGCTCCTAATAAAAAAAAAAAAATAGAAGTATTTGGTCCTGGAAAGAATGCCGCCGCCACCTTCATATTCAAATTCCTACTAATGGAAACCTTTGTAAACTTCCTCAATTGAGCCACAATACATAATCACAAAACCCATCAGCATAACTTGAAATATTTTTTTGTAGTATG
Source organism: Rhinatrema bivittatum (assembly GCF_901001135.1). Classification (NCBI taxonomy): domain Eukaryota; kingdom Metazoa; phylum Chordata; class Amphibia; order Gymnophiona; family Rhinatrematidae; genus Rhinatrema; species Rhinatrema bivittatum. The sequence goes on along the minus strand of NC_042619.1, from coordinate 129,001,296 downwards.
AATTGGAAACCAGCATTCTCCAATTGCACATACTTATAAGACTCCTTTAAAGGACCAATTCAAATCAGATCATGAGCAACCACAAGCTCCTCTGTGGCTAGAGATCATCTGTGCCTGATGTGTATACCAAATTCTAACTCCATTTTCCTACCACAAGCAAGCCACAGCACAGTTTTCAAAGAGGAAATGCCAACTTAAACTACTACAAAATTAGTAAGAGAAAATGTAACCAAACTGAATGTTTAAAGTTGCAGATTTCATATGTTTTCAAAACAGGAGCAACAACTTCGCAAAAGATTTTAAAAACTGTATGTTCAAGATAAAATATGATTGTGAATGCATGTGGTGCAATATTTGTATATCTTAGTATTCTGCAATTCAGTTCTAACCTTTTCAGCTTTTCCTCTACTCATACCACACAGAAATCAAGAATAACTAATGTTTGCAAAGTGACATAAATTCTAACTCCAAGTTTCTGACTTACAGCCTTGTAAAAAAAAAAAAAAAAGAAAGAAAGAAAGAAAAGCACAGAGTTACTGGCAAGCTTTGTTGGCTCTCTTCCCTTCTTGCATTAGACTAGTTTCCCTAAGATGATCCCCCATATTTAGAGACACCTTGGCATCATGGCATGTAAAACACAAGTGTGTTTATACTTTATCATATGTTCAGTTTGCAGAAAGAGCAGAACACAGCAAGCTTATGTAAAAATATATTACGCCAGACCAATGAGAAATACAACAAAAAACCTACAGCACTTCCTTTTTTTTTAATACAGCAATTCAGTAATTTATAGTCCTTTTTTAATGATACCTCTATGATTACCTACCAGTTGTATGTGTGCGCCCAAGTACAAAGAGCTCCTGGTTCTCAGAGAATAAAGTCCAATATCTGGAGGCTAGACTGGCAGACCTGGAGGAGCTGAGGCAGAGAGGTATATAAAAAGGATACCTTCTGGGACATAGTAGCTAAGTCAACTCCAGTCTGGCAGCCTATGTGCTACAGCTTGGAGAAGCAAGGTTACCTGGTCGGTGTGCATCAACTTCGTGTAGCAGGAAATTCTCTCTCCAGCCAGTGCATAATCCTCTCACACAGAGGATAGGTCATCAAGGGCTTGCGTCCAGGAAGGAAGGGTTAGATCGGCCATCAATTTGATTAGATCAATAGGAAATGTTGATAGCTGGGTGACTGGTGGACATGAGAATTGCTTGGTCAACTTTACTGCCTGGTTGGTGCGAAGGTAGTGGATCTCAGTGTTGGAGAGAAGCCAGTTGTCATGGTATATATGGGCTTCAAGACATAGGAAGGTGTGGGAGGGAGGTTCTTGAAGCCAAATGTAGGCTTTTAGGTAGAAAGTTGAAATCCAGAGCCTCTAGGATAGGATTCTCTGAAATGCTCCATGTTCTATATGCAGGACCCCCAGAGGCAGTAGGAGCTCTGTGTGTGGATGAGACAATAGTGCAGAGAAGAGCATTTTAGTTTTGTTAGGAACTGGGAAACTTGATATTCCAAAAAGATGGGCTCCACCTTAACCAGAATAGAACTAAGCTGCTGGCGCTAACCTTTAAAAAGAAGACAGCAGTTTCTAAACTAGAAAATGGGAGAAAATCGAAAGTCACTCAGCAGAGCATGGTTTGGTGAGAGGTATCTTCAAAGGATACTAAAACAGAGGAGTTAGGGTATCCCATTACAGATATTCCAATAAAAGCACACAGTCCATTTGCTTATAATTCCAAATTATCCCTCTCTACTACTAAGAGTAGTATTTACAAATACAAAATGTACATGTAAATGTCTGTACACTAGTATCAGAAGTCTAAGTAGTAAGATGAAGTGTTAAAATGTACAGCACTGAATGAAGAGGTAGACAATTGGCATCTCAGAGACCTCATGGAAAAAGGATAACCAATGGGACAGTGCAATGATATAAAATATTGCAAGGTTAGGATGAATCAACTTGGTGGGGGGAGAGGGTGGCACTATGTTAGGGATATACCAAAAAGACTCTCTTCAAAAATTACATGAAGTAATAACAGCGGAAATGTTAGGGATGGCATAAAGTCCAAGAGGGTAAAGATTCTTCAGAAGACTAAATGCACAGTCCAATCTTTATAGTTAAATCTTTTTATTTTATTTATCAAAACAGCAATATATAACGATGCTGGGTCACTGATGGGCTCTTATTGGTGACTAGTTTGAACAATAATCAATACAATAAGTCAAATATCCCACATTTGTCTCATAAAGTCCTTCCTGGCTTACTGGTAGGTCTGCTGACGCTGCTGCAGATGTCATTGCTAGCATGCTTGGGGCATTGAAACCTACTGCCCCATTGCCCTCAGCAGAAATATTGGGACACTGGTTCTTTACAATAGCTTTGTTACTCTCCTCCATGCTATGGTTTTGAATAATTTCCATAACAAACGTTTACTCTTTGCTGGGACACCAGCTTTTCTTTACGAGGTTGATGAGACTGGGCCTTTTGGAAAGGTCTCGTGGAACGAGTCCTAGACTGTGGTGGATAGGACTTCTTTGGACGGAAGAATGACTTTTTAGTATCCTTCCTGAAAGGCTGTGAAGAGCTGAACCATCCGGTCCAGCTCTTCACAGAGACCTGGAGCAAGCAGCCCCGGCTCCGGAAGGGAAGAAGGAGGCAGAGGCATAGCCAGAGGGACCACCGCTAAAGGCGGAGTCGCTGCTCCCAATACCCGTCCGGGTGAGGGTTGCCTCGGTGACCCAGTCGCAGAAAGTGTCTGTGCCTTTTTTGGACAGGGTTTCTTCGATGGCGGCTCGGACGATGGAGAGGTCGAAGATTTTCCTTCCTCGATGGTCCAAGACTTGCGGTGTTGATGCTGATGTTTCTCGCTATGATCCCCTTGGTCCTGAGGGGGAGTAGAGGTAGTCGAAGGCCGAGAAGTCGTCAATGCCGGGCGGTCACCGGCCAGTGGCCGATACTGGTGCGAAGTGGACGGTGCCGGTTCAGACAATGTCGATGCAATAGATGGCGGAGTTTGAGAACGGAAGAGAAGTTCCATTGTCTCCATTCTGGCCTTGCGACCTTTTGGTGTCATTAAGGCACATTTGATGCAAGTCAGGACATCATGCTCACACCCGAGACACATTACACAGACTTTATGCGGGTCTGTATTGGACATGGTGCGAGTACAGTCCTGGCACCGACGGAACCCCGACGCCATGGCCTTTGAAAAATTTAGCCACGGTACGGTCGACGGCCAGTAGGCTGCGAGGGCCAAACTCGACGGGAATCGATCGAAACTGGGTAAAAAAACTTACCGGAATACCGCGGAGTCAAAAATTTGAAGGAGGGACCCCTGTGGGGTATGAAAGTTTTTAGTAATTCCGTGAGGAAAATTCCTGTCAGGAATCTCTGTGGAGCTCCTTAACCCGTGTGGCTACTACTGCGCAGAAAAAAGAAGACTGAAGAGGGACCCCTGCTGGCTGCAGGTTTAGTGCTATACTGGGCATGCCCAGTAGGTGCCAAAGTTCTAGAAACTGACAAAAGTGTTCTGTGATTGGGCTCCATCCTAGTAGTCATCACCCATATGTGAGGACTACTATCCTGTTTGTCCTGTGAGAATAAGAGTTTACATCTGACCTAGTCCAGATATATTCCATGCATTAAAAAAGTGGAAGAAAGGCCAAATGCCATCCAGTTGAAGGGAATGACTACCTGTATCACCTTCCAGCCCAACTCCCCCCCCCCCCCCCCCCCCCCCCCCAGTTCAAGATGAAGTCCTTGACTTCCTGGAGAGCGTACAATGTGGCAGACACTAGCCAATGGGTGAAAGTCTTCTTCAAGGGAAAACCTTCACCCCTTGGCTGAAGCCAGGCTCACCAGAAAATAGTTTTCCAGGTCACCTCTGGAGCCCTTTTTAAAGTTCAGCATCACATTGCCAACCTCCAATTTTCAGGTACAATAGATTTTAATGACAGGTTACAAATTACTGATAACAGATCTGCCTATTTCAGATTTTTTGTATATGTTTGACCTTTAATTCCACAGAGTAATTCAAAAAAAGGATTTCAAATTTGGGATTAAAAGGAGTCTTGTAGAAAATCCATGGACAAATACAGATCTTTTCCTGATAAACCAGGGCTCATAAAATTATAGAACAGAATATATTAATGTTATACATTGGCTAGACAAACTATGACAGATACGAGTTATGGCATCTTGATATACTCTAACCATACCCCATGAAGTTACATCAGATGCTGGCAGACTAGAAAACGATCTGCGGCATCTTCCATCCTATCCATTCTTTAAAGAAGAATTCAAGAAATTCATAGAGAATAGCATCATGGATTTTATTTTAAATGGTGTCCCAGCAAAGAGTAAACTTTTGTTATGGAAATTATTCAAAACCATAGCATGGAGGAGAGTAACAAAGCTATTGTAAAGAACCAGTGTCCCAATATTTCTGCTGAGGGCAATGGGGCAGTAGGTTTCAATGCCCCAAGCACGCTAGCAATGACATCTGCAGCAGCGTCAGCAAACCTACCAGTAAGCCAGGAAGGACTTTATGAGACAAATGTGGTGGGAAATGAGAATTGTGAGAACTTAAGTGAAGAAAAAGTTAATCCTGAGAATATAACACTGGTAGATGTGTGGAGGGTGGTAACAAAATTGGAGAAGATGCTATCTTCTTCCATGAGTCAGTCCTCTAATTTTTCAAAAGAAACTGGGAAAACTTTGGATGATCATGGCAAAAGAATACAACAACTACAAACACAATGTGGATCAGCTTCAAACCAACTATCAGCTTTGCAAACCACTGGGTCAGCCTTCATGAAAGACTAATTATATACAGAAAAATGGAGGGCCTTGAAAACGCCATGAGAAGGAAAAATTTAAGATTTTTAAATTTCCCTTTCACTAGGTTATCATCAGCCCAAGAGTTATTTGGTAAATATATTAAGGAAATACTGGGTATCACTAAAGATCTAATTATATCCAAGATGTATTATATTCCGATAAAAAAAAAAGAGAAGTATTGTTACCAGAAGGGGAAATTGAAGTGTTAACTACAGAGAGTCCTAATCTAACGGCCTTTCTTGAGGCCTCAATGGATGACATCCAGTCCAGATCCACCTTATTAATAGTGGAATTTAGTCTGGAGCAGGATAAAAATACAGTACTTCAGAAGTACTTTAGAAATAAAGAATTTAGCTTTTGTGGCCAGAAAATCCAGGTGTTCCCAGACGTATCAAAGGATACTCAAGTAAGACGGAAGCATTTCCTTTTATTAAGACAGAAGGTATTGGCCCTTGGGGCATCCTTCTATCTTAAATTTCCCTGTAAGTGCTTAGTCACTTATCAGAATAATAAGTTTGTTTTCCAGGAACAGAGTCATCTTGAAGGTTTTCTTATAGATAAAGGTCAGGACAGTGTTACAACCTCCGAAACTGGAAATGATTGACTGGTGTAAAAATGTAAGTCTCTTCTCCTTAATGTACTCATTGTTTTGAGTTAATTTTTTATGATATTCTATCTTTGGATGGCTCCCCATAAAGTGGGCTGGTTATGTTTGGTTTATATAATATACCATTAATGTAAAAGTATTTACTTTCAAATTTGCTGTGTAAACCAATCTTTTTCATGTGCATTATTAAAATGACAAGAAATTTAATAAAGTATAAATTGAAAAAAAAAAGAAAGGAGAAAATAAATCAGAAGAATTAAAACAGGTTCTGACCAATAATGTTAATGAATTTCAGAATAGTACAAAAAGTAAAGCAAAACTGCTGAAGGCTCAACATTGGTTAGAGGTTTTTGATATTAAGGAAATTGAAAAACTAATGTTAAAAGATTAAAAGCAATCTGCATGAGTATAGAGAGGTATGGAAAAAAAAAAAGCCTGAATAATTTTTCATGGTTAAATCAGAAGAAGGAACCAAAACAGAGTGTAAACATATATAGAAACACAGAAACAGCAGCAGAAGACTACCAACAGGCCCCATCCAGTCTGTCCAGCAAGCTCTCACACTTAATTTTCCCATACCTTTGTTACCCCGACCGCTGAGTTCAGGGCCCTTATTGGTAACTTTTTGATTCCAATTTCCTTCCACCCCCATCACTGATGCAGAGAGCAGTGTTGGAGCTGCATCAAAGTGAAGTATAAGGCTTAATGTTTGAGGGTAGTAACCTTCGTAACGAGAAGTTACCCCAATGTTTGTATACTCATACTGCTCAGATTAATGCCTTGTTAAGATGTTGTCTGGATGTAAATCCTCTTTTCTTCATTCCCCTCCTGCTGCTGAAGCAGAGCGCCATGCTGGATATGCATTCAAGGTGAAGTATCAGGCTTGATTGGTTTAGGGTAGTAACCGCCTCAACAAGCAAGCTACTCCCATGTTTATTTAACCAGACTGTGCAAGTCAGACCTTGTTGGTTGTTGTCTGAATATAAATAATCTTTTCTTCATTCCCCTCTGCCATTGAAGCAGTGAGCTACGCTGGATAAAATGCTATCAGACAGGCATATGGAAACAATAATATGAAATTTCAATTACCTCAGTACCTGGGTAATAAAGGACCGACAAGCGCCTGCGGGGAGGGCCCCCTTAACAGGGCGCTTGCCGGCGAGTCGATCACCCCTCCCCTTCCCCGGAGTCGGCTTACCTCGGGGTAGGGCAGGAGGGCAGCCCGAAGGGGAGTACGAGGCGCCAAGGCAGGCGGACGGCATTCCCGAGTGCCGTGGGAGCTGGCGCATCGAGGCGCAATGACGTCATCGCGCCGGCGCGCTTCGACGCGAGACCTCGGGACTCAAATAGGGGGCGAGCGCCGGGCCAGGCCTCTTTTCGCTGGCCGGCGCTCGCGTTTGAAGAGGGGCCCGGTAGAGGATCCAGCCGCGATCCGACACGCGGTCGGAAAACAAAAAAAAATAAGGGGAGAGACGTTCAGGACAGGCACTCCGGGCGTCCCTGGATAGGACCCGGAGACCTGCAATGTCGATTTAAAGGCACAGCTGCCTTTGAAAAGTGGAGAGGAGCCCAAGACGCAATTCGGCGGTCACGTGGGGGTGAGTCCGGAGGCGGCCAGCGATCGCACAGACCGAGGTTCCCAGCGTGAGAGGAGAGCAGGCAAGGCAAGTGGAGCAGCACTCCCGAGGTGGTTGACAGACATTTGGGAATATTCCTGCATTTGCAAGCGGCAGGTTTGACCCCCATTTGCAGACAAATACATTTGCAGTTGGCTGCCAGCACAGTGGAGATCGGGGGTCCGGAGAGCACAGAAGTCGGTGGGAGCTACAGGAGGCACCCAGAGACGACCAGAGGTACAGAGACAAGGACTTGGCCGGGTAACGGAAGCCCAAAAGCTACATTTCAGGATTCTAGAGGGCCTCAGCAGCTGGTGACTACCGCATCCGAACATGAGTACAAACTTTGTTTTCTCCGTTGATCGGGGTCCGGCTAGCCTGTCACGGGCAGGGGAAGTCGCGGTAGGAGACGGAACCGGGAGTTTGCTAGAGCTTGAGAGCCGAGAGAGGCTTTACCCGTGACATTGCGAACATGGCCGGTAAAGGAGCAAAAGCAGGCCCGAAGACAAGGCAGACGAGGGGGACGAGCCGACAACCGAAGACGGCTGAGCCAAGGCCAGAGACGCCAAAGAGACCTGATCGTGCGGGAGAGAGAGGCGCAGACCACGGAAAACGTCCCAGGACGGCCAGCGCTAAGGCACAAGGAAAGGGGCAAACTCAGGCCGGCAAGGGAGACAAGAAGCAGATGGGGAGGAACCCGAAGGGACGGTCACCGGCGGCGGAAGTCGATATGACGACCGGGAAGGGCGGAGGATCGACCGGAACGCAGCCAGAGACCAGCCAATACAGTGTGCCCCCGTGGGGCTGGCCTGCATGGCCTCCGATGGGGCCGTCTGGAGCGTAGGCGTCATCGGCAGCACAGCGGGTGCAGGAGAGAAACCCATACGTCCACAGCGCATGGCAAGCGCCAATGTACCCTCCATGGTGGCAGGTTCCGCCGCCATGGTACAAAGCACCAACAAGCAGCGCAGGTGGGCAGACATCGGCTGTAGGAGTAAGAGAGGAGGCAGCGACAGACCCGGAGGGGAGGAGAAACACAAGCGTGACACCGGAGGGGGAGTCACCCAGTGGCGAGGTCGGCAACGTCATTGGTCAGACACTGGGGGCACCACAGGAAGCGGAGGACGTCCTGGAAGTGCGCGATGAGGAGGCCGGAAGCCGGGAACGAAGGACGGCATCGGCTGGAGACACAAAAGGCAAGAGGGCTAAAAGAAAGAGACACGAAAGTGATTCCACGGGGGGATCCTCGGGGGAGGAATCGGATGGGAGCATGGTGTCAACCAGCTCCGCGGTCTCTGCAGTGCGAGACAGTGCCAACGCGGCTGCAGCAGCTCTTCCAAACCTAGCCGAGTTGTGGGAAAGTGTGCCAAAGGCACTACGGAGCAAGATCAGAAAGCGTGAATATATTGATATATTCACGATATTGGAGGGAAGGAAAGGGGCAGCTGAGAAAAGGAAAGGAAAGAAGAAGGAAGAGCAGAAAGGGGCGGAGGTAAAGGTGGCCAGGAACATTACCAATTGGACAAGGGCATTTCTGAGGATGATCAGTGTCATCGGGAGGGAGGACCCTTCACAATATGCCCCCATGCTGAGTTATGCTGACTATTTTGGAGGCGTACAAGGAATATCAAGGGTGGTGTTGGTTGAATTTATTTATTTATTTATGTTTTTATATACCGGTCTTCTTACATTATATGCAAATCAAATCGGTTTATTATGAATTATGATGAGAAGTTCAGGGATAGGATGGAGGATAATAGGAACCTGTCCTGGGCAGCTCAGGACGTGGGGGATTGTGGTTACGCCAGATGACTAGCAAGGTCATGGAGTCAGGCGCAGCGCGCAAACCTTTGAGGTCATCCGGCGGACAGGCCGGTGCAGGGAGTTCTCAGTGGGGGGATAACGGTAACAACAAGGTATGCTGGCGTTTTAATAAGGCAGGATGTACGTTCCAGGATTGTCGGTTCAAGCACATTTGCGCAGTATGTGCGGCGCCACACCCGGCCACAAAATGCACAAAGAAAGGCCAGGGGTCTTTAGCCGGGAGTAATGGAAAAGGAAGACAGTAAATCGGGGGGCAAGGCGCCATCCCCAGTACGGCTAGCGGCTATTGCAGAATGGCTGGAGATATACCCCAGGCAAAAAGAGGCCAAACATTTGAGGGACGGTTTCAAGTATGGTTTTAGAATACCTTTTCAGGGAAGGGTCACGGGTACGGGTTACACAAATTCATCTTCGGTTGTTAAACACGCAGACAGTGCAGAAGAAGGTAGATAGGGAGATCGAATTGGGTAGGATGGCGGGACCCTTCGCGGACCCCCCCCCATTTAATGACATGATGTTGTCACTGCTGGCAGTAGTTCCAAAAAAGGAAAGGGGCGAGTTCCGGCTAATACAGAATTTATCGTTCCCACCGGGGCGCTCAGTGAATGATGGTCTGCCGGAGGAGGAGTGTACGGTGCAATACGCCTCTTTTGACCAGGCAGTAGCATTGGTGAGGTGTTGCGGGGAAGGCGCGCTGATGGCAAAGGCAGACATCAAATCGGCCTTTAGATTGCTCCCAGTACAAACAAGCCTCTATTACTCCAATTCAAAAGAAAAAGGTGCCTTCATTTCTAGATCTCTCTAATCTCAGACCTATTGCTACTTTGACTTCTTTGTCTAAAACAATGGAATCATTTGTTCTATATCAACTGAAAGAATATCTGCTTGATCATGATATATTACATCCAGATCAACATGGATTTAGAAAGGGCTATTCAACAGAAACACTCTTGATCTCCTCATTTGACATGTACGTTAGAGGATTTGATTCAAACACAGATTTCTTGTTAATATTACTAGATATTTCAGCAGCGTTCGATACGCTAGACCATAAGATACTTTTGTCTAGGCTTCAAACGATTGGCTTACAAAATACTGTTTTAAACTGGTTTAGCAGTTATCTCACCAACCGATGCTATCAAGTAAATCTTAAAGGTAAATCTTCACAAATTTATACCCAAACTACTGGAGACCCGCAAGGGTCTTCTTTGTCTCCAGTATTATTCAATATTTACCTTCTACCATGGTTTCAAATAGTATCCACATTAGATGTCCAATTTAAGATCTATGCAGACGATATACAACTTTTTGTTCCGTATAAATCTTCATGGGCTGATACCATCTCACTATGTAAAATCTACGTAAAAACAATTGAGCAATGGCTAAGTCATAGTAGACAAACTTAGCACCAAAAAACAGAGCTGTTACTGTTATGTGTTATTGATAATCCCACAAATTGTCCGCCATCATCGATCACATTAGGAAATGAGGTAATTGAAATCAAAAGAATAGCTCGCAATCTAGGAATATAACTGGAAACTAATCTATCTCTAACACACCATGTCTCTCATTCAGTACAAAACTCATTCTTTAAATTTTTTACTTTAAAAAGATTAAAACCCTTGTTATTCAAATCCGATTTCCAAACAGTTCTTCAATCTCTCTTTTTCTGGTTTAGATTACTGTAAAAATCTGTTTTTAGGCTTGCCTGATTCCACCTTAAAACCTCTGCAGCAGATTCAAAATACTGCAGCTCGCTTACTAGTTTTGCCAAACATGCATTCAAATTAAAATGAATTTTTAGTCAAAAGCTGTTTGTTATAGTGGATAGGGATTTTCAGTCAGACAGCACTGGACTTAGATGAGCAGTCTCTACTCATAGTGAGATCTTCTCAGCTGTGACAGGAAGCTGTGGCCAGTGCCACCAATATCAACAGGACTGCCTGCAGGATCCATGGCCTAAGGCTACGCCAGCTGAACCCTTGGTTCCTTATTCTATGAAACCGAGATCTGCAAAAGATTGTCTGCAGGAATAAAATTTAGCTGCTGGCTAAATTTACAGGTATTTGGCCATCTAAATGAATCATAAATTTTGCAGACCTGAGACCAATATATCAGCCTGATTTTAAATGCCCGGCGCAGGTAAAAAACGTGGGTTACGTGTGTGGCTGGGTCTTGTGCGCACTGCGCGCATTTTAAAAGGAGCCCGGCCGCGTGCATAACCCTTGTTACGTGCACAAGAAAAGGGGCGGGGAGGGGCGGTCCAGGGTGCGGGGCAGGAGGCCCCTGGTACAGCTACCATTTGCCATTCTGCCGGCACACGCAACTTACACCAGCTCAGGAGCTGGCGTAAGTTCTACAACAAGACAAAAAAAAAAAAGTAAGGCCTTCTAAGGGGTCGGGCAGGAGAAGGGAAGAGGGAGGGAAGGTAGGTAGGGGGGTAGGAAAGTTTCCTCCCAGTCCGCTCCTTAATTGGATTTTACACATGAAATAATTGTGACAATTTGCATATGAAAACACAGAATTAAATGTAGAGGCAATCGTATTTTAAAGTATGTACATAAACCGTTCTGAAAATGCTCCTTACTGACAGGATCACCAATGAGACATCACATTTCCCATATTCTATCAATTTACACTGGCTCCCAATCAAATTCTGTGTGAAATACAAAGTATTATCATTAATTCATTCATTAATTTATGATCCTGATTCAACCTGGCTATGTACCACATTGCGGCTCTATAAACCAACCAGAAACCTAAGATCCGCTAGTAAGAACTTACTTGATGTTCCCACAATCAGGCTTGCAAGATTAAATATAACCAGAGAGAGCGCGTTTTCTGTAGCGGGCCCCTTACTTTGGAATTCGCTCCCTAATGCTCTAAGACAAATTACTAACCAGAAAGAATTAAAAAAAAAAAAAAAATTTCGGTAAAAACATACCTATTCAAAGTAGCTTTCGCAGAACATGAAGAAATGAATACATAATCATTCTGAGATCTCATATACTGTTTTGTGACCATCCAGTTATTCATATTGCTGTAAACCATTTGAAAACTCTGGGAAACCTAGCTCTATTTTATTTTTAAAAAATTCTGACTTTACTCTGTTTTTTGTAAAACTTAGTATAGTTAATTTAATTAATCTAAGAAGATATTAGTTAGAATTAGGGCTTAAAGTATACATTGTATTTTTTTTCCTTAACTTTACTTTCTGTCGTTTGTGTTTTAATTTTAATTTTATTTAATTATTTAATTAGATGTTTTTTATTTTTTATTTTATCTTATTTTATTCTGAAATTTGTAAACAGTTATGGTCAAATTATTATTTGTGAAAGACTGTATAGAAATGTTTATAAATAAAGATAACTATTCCGGGCACTGAACCATCTCTCCCTTCTCCACCACCACCGGCGTTTTCGCCACTAACATCCTCCCCTGGATCTTCTACAGGATACCCATCCAACCCGCGAGAAGACCAGCCAGAGCCAATTTCACCTCCGGAAGAGCTTACATATTCGAAATTCCTGGAGAAGGTAGGAAACACCCTGGGAATAGAAACCAGAAAATTACCAGATCAGAGTTCCTCGGACTACTGAAGGTTTTCGAGACACCATCAGAACCAATAGCTCTGCCTTTCCATGAGGTACTTGACACCCTCATGAAAAGAGCTTGGGAAACACCTCTCACAGGTTACTTCAAGAAAATCTGAGCTAAAGTACAGGGTGCGAAAATCATCCTACTACACCCATCTACAACTACCGCACTCAGTGGTGGTAGAATCCGCCATGCAAAAGGCGCACAAAACACAACTTCATGCCAGCACACCTCCAGGACATGAAAACAAGCTTATGGACGACTTCGGAAAAAGAGCTTTTCAATCAGGCATGTTAAATGCCCGAATTCAACAGCATCAATTCACAATAACCCAATACCTGTTTGAATAATTACAATTATTAAAGCCAAAACTACAGGAATCATCTGACGCTCAGCTGCCAACCGAAATCCACAATATGGAGGAGGGACTGCGCCACCTTATACGCACAGTATATTAAGGCTTTGAAACTTCATCAAAATCTACAGCTAATGCGATTGCCGCAAGAAGACTTGCTTGGTTAAGAGCTAGTGCGATAAGGGAAGACGTACAGAAAAAAAACTAGCAAATCTCCCTTGTCTCCCAGACAATTTATTTGGAGATCATTTCAAATACACTATCGTAACTAAAAGAACAAAAGTTGGCGGTCCAATCTTTGACCACTCCAACTCCCTTCCCATATTATAGAGGATATTACCCCTCTTACAGGAGATTTCAATATCAATGGCGACAATTCAGACCTTATCCACATTCCAGGCCAGCCTATTATACTCCACGCGTTTCTTCGTCGCAAACTCAAATATCCCGTCAGCGACAAAGAACTCCTAGGTAGACAAAAACCCCTCAGGATCAGGCACAGCCTGAGACTTCTAAGAGTTTTTAGACCATCAGAAACCACCGCTACCTCCCTTAGTCGGCGGCAGATTAACTCAATTCTTGTCTGCATGGACATCCATAACAACCAACAGCTGGGGATTAAGCATTATAAAACAGGGTTATGCGTTAAATTTCAAAACCCCTCCCATACTGCCACATTTGATACCTGAAAGAAATCAACACAAGCATTCTCAAAACTTACACCTAGAGATCAACAACCTACAACAATAATGCATACGGGAACTCCCGATGTTGCAGCCTCGCACCGGTTTCTATTCCCCATACTTCCTCATTCCAAAGAAATCAGGACGACTTCGTCCAATCCTAGATCTCCGGTCACTCAAACATCTCAAAACAGAGAAATTCAAGATGACTTCTTTCAAGTCTATTCTGCCCTTCATTCAACCCGGAGACTGGATGTGTACCATTGATCTCAAAGATGCATATTCACACATACCGATGCACAGAGCCTCCTGCCGGTATCTTTGTTTTACGGCAATGAATCGTCATTTGGTCTCTCATCGGCACCCAGAGTGTTTACAAAATGCCTAGCGGCAGCGGTGGCCCATCTATGTCGCCAGGGTATTCAAATATTCCCTTACCTGGATGACTGGCGTCTAGTAGCACCCAGCCCCTCCATCCTACAGAACAATCTTCTAAGGGCAATCCAATGTCTAGACAGGTTAGGACTACTAGTCAACTACAAAAAATCAAATCAAATCTACACCTAACACAGGTGTTACAATTCATAAGAGCCATCATAGACTCTACAAAAGACAAGGTTTTCCTTCCTCAACCAAGAGCAATAGCTCTAACAACTCTGGCACAACATCTATCCTACTCATTAAAGGCACAAGCCCGTCAGATTTTGATCATACTCGGCCATATGGCGGCTTTGATATATTTAGTCCCACAAACACGACTACACATGAGACAATTGCACTGGGGCTTAAAAGCCCAATGGAAACAATACTCCAACCATCTCTCCACTCCAGTTTCAGTGACAAACAGCACGAAACAGGATTTGAATTGGTGGCTGCACTCACCAGCCCTTACTATGGGAGCTTCCTTAAGACCTCCGGTTCATCAGATAATACTCACGACAGATGCCTCCCCGAAAGGCTGGGGAGCCCATCTTACCCGCCTAGAAACTCAGAGCTTCTGGAAAAGCATGGGAGAGGAAGCAACAAATAAACCTCTTAGAACTTCGCTCAATTCAAAACACACTTCAAGCCTTCCTTCCTCAACTACAAGGAAAAATAGTCATGATTCACACCGACAACCAGGTAGCGATGGTCTACATCAAAGGCGGATCAGGTTCCTGGACACTGTGCCAGGAAGCGGTATCAATTTGGGAATGGGCAACAGCCAACTCCATCATTCTGCAAGCAACATACCTCCCAGGGATAGACAACACCAGAGCAGACAAACTCAGCAGAATTTTCCATCCCCACGAATGGGAACTCCAAAACAGTGTGACATTACAGATCTTCCACGCCTGGGGATGGCCACAAGTGGACCTATTCACCACGGAACACAATCGGAAAGTACACCATTTTTGCTCCATTTATCTCAGCCCACATCGGATGTCAGAAGATGCATTCCTCATGGACTGGTCACATGACCTACTTTATGCTTTTCCCCCTATACCACTAATTTCACGTACACTACAGAAATGCATCAGGGACAAAGTGAATCTCATTCTCATAGCTCCAGCATGGCCCAGACAGCCATGGTACACATCTAGTTCAACTCTCGAAAGACACTCCAATGTTACTGGGAAACAACCCTCGTCTACTTGCACAAACTGGGGGAATGCTTCTCCATCCACTCCATTCTGCATTGAACCTAACAGCATGGAGCTTGAGCGGCTGCTATTTCAAGACCTAAACCTCCCACCTCAAGTAGAAGATATCCTACTTTCCTCCAGAAAACCTTCCACCAGGAGAAATTATAGAAGAAAGTCGTTTCACTATGCTTCATGGTGCTCCGCTGCGAATATCAACCCGTTCACTTGCCCACTGGATACCCTGCTCATGTATCTCCACATACTGTATCAGAAAGGATTAACAACAGCTTCCCTCAGAGTCCTCCTCAGTGCCATAGCTGCCTTTCATGCACTGCACGATAATGCACCAATTTCCACTCATCCTCTCATCTCTAGATTTATGAAGGGCGTTTTAAGACTCCGCCCACCAGTCTCAAAACCACCTGTACCAGGGACTTAAATTTAGTTTTGAAGCAACTAATGCTGCCCCCTTTCGAACCATTAGACACCTGTCACCCCAGATACCTGGCATGGAAAGTACTCTCTCATAGCCCTCATCTCAGCAAGATGTGTCAGCGAGCTACAAGCGCTAGTCTATTACCCACCTTACCTAGTATTTCATCACGACAAAGTGGTTCTATGCCCTCACCCATCTTTCCTTCCCAAAGTGGTTTCATCTCAATCAATCCATCACTCTACCAACCTTCCACCCTCGTCCTCACACGGATGAGACTCAACGACATTTGCAGACGTTAGACTGTAAGCTAGCGCTGGCGTATTATAAACAACGAATGGCCTCTCCTTCAAGACCTTCGCAACTATTTCTATCATTTAATCCAAATGCACCAGGAGTACCAGTCTCCAAAAGAACTTTGTCAACCTGGATAACAAATTGCATCCATTTCTGCTACGAGATGAAGTCCACAACTTTCGTCCAACCCTAAAGCACACCAAGTCAGAGCAGTAGCAGCTTCTGTTGCCCATCTGCATGAGGTTCCAATCCTAGACATTTGCAAGGCGGCCACTTGGTCCTCACTGCATACTTTCACCAGTCACTACTGTTTAGACAAACTGGCTTCATCAGATGCCTCCATGGGTAAACAGATTTTACAAGCGGGCACCTCAAACACCACAAGAGACTGTCCGCACTCTACCTCAGCAATTTGAGCACCCACATCAAGATCATCATCAAAACAGCTCAAATTGCTAGCTGGGGACTCCCAGACAACATGGCTAACTCAGCTGCTTATGTACATTTAAAGAGCAAGTTTGCTTTCTGTAAACTGTGTTTTCCGTAGATAGATGAATTAGGCATGCTGACCCTCCCGCCTCCCCGGACAGTCTTGCACTATATACTTGCTTAATTATGAACTGAGGAGACTCTACACAGGGGAAGGGGAGGTGCCAAGCAGGCACACACTGTAGCAAGACTTAGAACTTTGCTTTGAGAGCTCCGCCACCTACAGGACGGGAGGATGTCCAGACAGCATGGCTACTTCAGCTGCTTATCTGCGTGAAAATAAGCTTTTTCCCACACTTGGTCCTTATGCCATACAACGGCATTCAGTTTTAGCTACATTAATCATGTCTAAGTCTTTAATTTCTGCAATCTGCTTTGAGACCAAACCTGGCAAAAAGCAGAATATCAAATGTTCATAAGCAAATAAAAAGTTCCTGGAGTAAAAGGCCATAAACCATTATTAAGGTGAAGTTGCAGATATCTACTGCTTATTCTTGAGATAAGCAGCTTGGAATCTATCTACCCCTTGGGCTCCTGCCAGGTATTTGTGACCTGAATTGGCCACTGTTGGAAACAGGATATTGGGCTTGATGAACCCTTGGTCTGACCCAGTATGGCAAGTCTTATGTTCTTAAAATAGCCACCCTTGAAATGCCCTGAGGAATATACTTACTCTCCATCCTTGAGAATGTCTGTGCCCTCATGCCCTATGGATCTTCCAAGCCCTTGCTGATGTACGCTGAGCTGAATGCCTCCTTGATCCAACTAAAAAGAGGCTTTTCAGGCCTTCTATAACCCTTCTGTGGACCACTGAACAGAATAAAAAGCCTGTTGGACAACCTAAATTGGTTAGTAACCTTCAAATATCCCAACTCCACCCTACAAACAACCAAACAGTGTGGATCTTTCCCAACCAAACTTCAAGAAAGTTGGAAAATAATCTTGTTTAGATGAAATGAAGCAATGAATTTAGGAAGAAAGAAGGGCACCAGACAAAGAGACACCTTTTCCTTTGATAAAACAAGACAAGGCTCCCACGCCATTAAGGAAACTATTTAAATGCATAGCACCAAGAGCAGACTATCCTTACCTGCCTATTTTTACTCAAATGTTAAAAGTTCGGCATGCAAGTTGAATGTTTTATCTCTTTTCTGTTTATCTACTAAATTTCAAAGAATTTGAGACTATTATGTTACATCACTAGTTCATTCACAGAACCAAATGGATTTTGAACCTTATTAAGATGACCAAGCCTGTTCTACCTGTTACAATTTTTGTTTAAACCATCTTATGGCTGAAGAGGAGTGGTAAATACTGCTTGCTGGGTAATATTGGGAGTTAAATGTTTGGGGAAAGGTGAAATTGTGGGGTAAATTAACTTTTAGTGTGTGTGCCTTGATTAAAAGATACGTAATTTCTTTTTGTGTGTGTGTTTGTGTAAGTATGTGTGAGAGTGTAAGTAGGGGTGTGTGTGAGACTGTGTTTGCTGATTTGAAAAAAATAGAAGACTAGAAGGGGTAGGTAATTTCTTTCAGTATCTTTCTTTCCCTGATTTATAAATGCTTATCCCATAAAAGAGGACAAGAGTCTTTCACATCAAAAATTAATCAGAGATTTACCTAGAACAAAGGAGTATCCTAGCCCTTATCAAATAGATTAATTGTCCTCTTGCAGGTCATTGCCAAATTAACATTAAAGACACCACATATAATTAAAAGGACTGAATTACACATTACCACTCCTATAACAATCTAAATTAACTATGAACTCAATAATATTAAGATGTGGACAGTAGTGCAGCAGTGAGATGAGGGCCTTCCAGTCTTTCAGTGTGCCACACAGGATTATATGCCAGATTGTGAGAGGTTGAATGTGTGCACCAGGCACAAAGAGCTCCTGGCTCTCAGAGAATGAGTTCAATCTTTGAAGGCTAGAGTGGTGGATCTGGAGAACCTGAGGTAGACAGATGTAGAGTACCCAACTCCAGTCTGACAGCACCTGTGCTACTTTGGAGAAACAAGGTCACCTAGTTGGAAAGCATTATGCTGGTATAGCAAGAAGTGATCCTGTAGCAAGGACTGACTCTCCAGGTGATGCATTTATCCTCTCGCACTGAGAATAAGTCTCCAAGAGCTAGTGGCCAGGAGGGAAGGGCAAGGTCAGCCATCAATAGCTGATGATTCGATTAGGCATGTTTTGTAGATAGCTGGGTGGCTGATGAATGTGAGGATCTCTTGGTAACTTGCTTGCCTGGTGCACAAGTGGAAGACCTCACATATCACCTAGATAGATTTTTAGACAGTGCTGGGGAGGAGCCTGCTGTCATAGTACACATCAGCACCAATGACAAAGGAAAGTGTGGGAGGGAGGGTCTGTAAAACAAAATTTAGGCTCATAGGTTGAAAGCTGAAATCCAGAACCTCGATGGTAGCATTCTCTGAATGTACCCTGTTCCACGTGCAGGACCTCAGGTGTAGGCAGAACATGGGAGAAAGCTGACAAGGGTTGGAGGGAAGATATCTGCAAAGGATACTAAAACAGAGGAGTTAGGGCATTCCAATAGAGAGGTTCCAATAAATACAAGAGTAGCCCGGGTGCCTATAAGTAAATAATCAC
The DNA here is from genome assembly GCF_901001135.1 of Rhinatrema bivittatum. Classification (NCBI taxonomy): domain Eukaryota; kingdom Metazoa; phylum Chordata; class Amphibia; order Gymnophiona; family Rhinatrematidae; genus Rhinatrema; species Rhinatrema bivittatum. The sequence continues at coordinate 128,982,320 of NC_042619.1, read as the reverse complement.
CTTGAGTTAAGATTCCAAATTACCCCTGCCAATAAATAAGCAGATTAATATTTAAAAAAAAAAATAACCAATTTGAAATGTCTGTATGCTAATGCCAGAAGTCTTTAAAGTAAGATGGGAAAGTTAAAATATATAGCACTGAATTAAGAGGTAGACTTAATTGGCATCTCACAGACCTGATGGAAGAATTATATCACAATGATAAAGTGGATGAACTTGATGGGGGATGGCAATTCATTTTAACAATAACAGAGTCCAAGAGGATAAAGGATCCTATAGGAGACTAAATGCACAGTGCAATCTTTATGGATGGTAATTCCATCTGTGATGAGGAACAGTATAGAAGTGGGGGTATATACCATCTACCTGGCCAAAATGAATAAATGGATGATGAAATGCTAAAAGATTAGGGAAGCTAATAAATTTGGCAGCATAGTAATGGGAGATTTCAAGTACCGCAGAATACACACAGTGCAGATGAATGTTCAATCCTGACGAAATACTTTGAAAGTCATATAAAACATGAAATGTTTTATTATTCCAATATGGCAACTCCACAAGTTTATACACACACCGGCTTAATGGCGTCCCCCGACACGGTCCCGTGTTTCGCCGCGGGCTGCATCGGGGGGGATCGCCACCACAGGAATTCACAGACAAGCTGAAATATAAAGACATTGACAAATATCAGGATAGTGAAGGGACTTACAGCCAACCATGATAAAGTGCATAGAATGTATAACATACCTGACAGCAGCATTTAGAAAGTGACAGGGAGCGCAATGCCCTTCATAATTGACAGGTATTTAAAGGAGAGAGAGGCGCCAAAACCTACAGGAGAGAGAACCACGTGAGTCAAAGGACTCCATTCATTGGTTCCCGTTCCTGTAGTGCACCATAGCAGTAACCGGAACCAGCCTACCCTGCTAGCGAGTCTAAGTGAATAGGAACCATTCAATTTCCCGATTTAAACCTTTCGGGGATACTGTATTTATTTATTTATTTTTATATACCGGAATTCCTGTATACAATACAAATCAATCCGGTTTACATTAAACAATAAGTTACCCTTGTTGGGACGGTCCAACCTGGGCTTGTTACAAGGAACATTGAAAAGTAACCATAATAATTAACATTTAACATTAAACAGAACGAGTGTTCAACTTTTTACAAAGAAGTATAGTATCTAATGTGATTTCTTTTTACAAAGATTTAATGTAATTTCTTTTTACAAAGAAGTATAGTATCTAATGTAAAGATCCAGCGTTGTTCAATCCTACCTAACAACTCAGCATAATTACCCCCCCGTGGAGGCCGTGGAACCACCTCTATTACACAAAATGAAAGATCTGAAAGAGAATGTGATTTATTGATCCAGTGTTCAACCAGAGGTTCCTTTTCACGCTGCAGCCGTATGTTAGAGCAATGCTCTATAATCCGGGTCTTTACCATCCTGGAAGCTTTCCCAACATACATTAAGGAGCACGGGCAAGTAATAATATAAACTACTCCTGACGTGGTGCAATCAGACTGAAAACGCAACTGAAACCTTTTTCCAGTGGTGGGATGTGTAAACCAAGTGGTAACACACGTATAGACGCATACTGTGCACCGGCCACAAGGGTGATGGCCAGGGTTGCTGATAGGGTCCCGTGACACCGGCAGGTCCGTATGAATCAGTTTATCTCGTAAATTTTTACCCCGACGAAAGGTAAACCGAAGGGGACCAGAGAACAAGGTGTTTAAAGATAGGGCCTCCCAGTGTCTACGGATCATATCAGTGATGGGACGACAGGGTAGAGAAAGGTAGAATGCAATTTGTAACTGAGGGTTCAGAATGCCGAGAGGGGACAAATAATAAATCTCGATTGGAGTATAAGGCGTGTTTCATTGCTTTTTTTTAACCACAGCCTTGGGGTACCCCCTTGATAAAAAACGAGATGACATATCACGTGCTTTATCTAAGAACTCCCTATTGGTGGTGCATAATCTGCGCAGCCTAAAGAATTGGCCAGTCGGGATATTTTTACGCAGTGCGCTGGGGTGACAACTTTGAAAAGAAAGCAGGGTGTTGCGGTCCGTGTCTTTCCGGTAAATGGTAGTCGAAAAACGACCGCCATCCACCAAAACTAACACATCCAAGAAAGCAATCTGAGACCTATGTAAACAAAAATTAAATTGAAGGTTGGGATCATTTGCGTTGAGCTGGTCAATGAACATGAACAATTGTACCTCAGTGCCTAGCCACAATAGAAAGATGTCGTCAATATAGCGGAATTACAGATGACAGAAGTTCTCTAATTTTTTCTTTGGCGGGTTCAGTCAATGAGCAATCTCATATATTAAAGGACCAAAATCACCTCTATTTCTACATCAATTTACAGCTGAAAAATCAGAAAGAATGCTTATTAATTTGTCCACTGATAATGACCTCATATAGGCATTTTTACGGAGCCTTTTTTTGAATGAGTGTGCTGATTAGCAAGTAGTATATCTCGCACTACCACTCAAATTATAATCATAGGTCATCCAACACCATTTTTTTGATTTTTTTGTATGCTTATTCACCTTGATAAAATCCATAAACTCTTCCTTAATTCTTATTTTTCATAGTAATAATGTTACTTAGCTTATTCAAGCGATATAGATTGAAGAAACTGTGCGACTCTGTGCCATGAGGATAACATGAGGGCATGTTATCCTCATGGCACAGAGTCGCACAGTTTCTTCAATCTATATCACTTGAATAAGCTAAGTAACATTATTACTATGAAAAATAAGAATTAAGGAAGGTGGAGGTCAATATAGCGGAGCCATAGTGCAACATTTTGAAAACCTTCAGCAGGATACACAAAGGAATTCTCAAATTCCGCCACATAGAGACAGGCCAAACTCGGGGCCATGGTGGCACCCATGGCCGTCCCTTTAATCTGAAGGTAAAAAGTATTGTTAAAGCGAAAAAAATTCTTAGTAAGTGCCAAAGTGGCTAGGGTTGTTAAAAAGGAGGTGGGGATTCGTTGAGGGCCAACCCGGGAGTCCAAAACTTGTTCAATAACCCGTAGGGCAACAGATTGGGGAATGCAAGTGTAGAGAGAAACTATATCGAGCGTCACAAAAAGAAAAGCTTCTTGGGGAACCGGTGTAAGATCTAACAGGGTGATGAAATGTGATGAATCCCTCATGTAAGATCTAATCTTTGGCACAAACGGTTTTAAAAACAGGTCTACGAATTGAGACAGGGGTTCTAAAATAGAACCAATACCTGCCACAATAGGGCGACCTGGGGGATCCAGTAGGCTTTTATGTACTTTAGGCAAAGTGTAAAACACTGGAGTGATAGAACATGGAGGTGTAAGGAATTTAGCCTCCCGGGGTGTGAGAATGTGGCGGTCTAGTGCCTCATCCACCACTTGTCTTATCTGCTGATGTAATTGCGGGGAAGGATCTTCTGATAAGGGGAGGTAAAAGGAGGTGTAATTCAGTTGCCTCAATACTTCAGCCAGATACCGTGATTTATCCTGAATCATGATACCGCCACCCTTGTCGGCCGGTTTAATGACTATCGAGGGATCATTCTGCAAAGATAACACCGCCTGAAACTCAGGTTTGGAAAGATTAAACTTGGTGTATGGCCTACTAGCTGCCAGCGTGGTTATATCTTGGTCGACCAACCATTCAAAGGCCAGAATGAGGGGATCAACAGGACCCGGGGGAACCCAACGGGATTTCAACCGAACTAATGACAAGTCTGGACTGGGTCCAGTGTCTGCAAAGAACATTTTGATTTTAAGCAAGCGGATAAAACGATGTAAATGTACTTTCAGGTCAAACAAGTTAAATTTAACCGTGGGTACAAAAGACAATCCCTTGCTCAATAATCCAAGTTCAGAGGGAGACAACGGCCGAGAAGACAAATTAAATACTGCAGAGGAATCTACATCCATGGGTCTGAGACCCCGTGGGTCGCTCTGGTGGTCCGTGGAGGAAGCTGTTGCTGTTGTTGGTGTTGGGTCCGACCTCGTGAACAGGTGGATCGAAGAGTCTTGGTCGACGGCCCGGGATCTGGAGGACGTTGGCCGGAATCTAAAAAAGATGCCGCTATCGATGCATAACGTGATGAAGGAGCAGATGAAGAACTGGATGAGGAAGTTACTGCCGAAGCAGGTTCCTTTCTTGGACGAGTGGGCTGAATATCTTCGCCGGATGAATCGCCGGACGAGTCGTGTGCAAAAGTGACTTTCCGACCGGGCTGTGGGCGGGACTTGGCCATCCATTTATAGACAAACCCAGATTTATAATCGGTCTCGTCGCGAATAAATTTCTGGTACTTCACCGTTTTAAGCTCAGTCCGAAATTTGGTGAGTTGAGCCTGAAACTCAGAAAGCTCCTGATCAAAGGACTCGATGGGTACAGAATGTTTAATGATGTCCAAATGTTTATCTAAATCTTCCTGAAGGGAGACCTGAAGGGTTTTAGTGGTTTCGATAATCAGCACCATCAAGTCTAAGGAACATTTGTTCAATATTTGGTTCCAACGGGTGATAAAAGAACTATTGTCCAAGTTCAAGTACCCCAATATTGACTAGGTAAATATAACATCAGGACATGCTAGGGAGAGAAAGTTTGTAGAGTAAATCAATAGTTGCTTCATGGAGCATCTGATCCAGGAGAAGATGAGAGGGGAGCCATTTTAGATCTAATTCTTAGCAGAATGAGGGATTTAGTACATGAGCTAACGGTGGTGGGGCAGCTCAGCAACAGTAATCACAGTGCAATCAAATTTGACTTGATTGAAGAAAGGACATTAAGAAAATCTACAGCTCTAGTATTAAACTTCTAAACAGGAGACTTTGATAAGGAAAAAATAATCAGAACAAAAATGAAAGATGCTATTACAAAAGGTTAAACGTTTAAATATGGCCCAGTCCAATATATTCCACACATTAAAAAAGTGGAAGGAAGGCCAACTGGCTACTGGTATGGTTAAAAGGTGAGGTGAAAAACTTTTAGCTAAAAGAACTTCTTCCAAATATTGGAAAAAGGATCCATCTGAAGAAAAAATAGGAAAAACCATAAGCATTGGCTACTAGTTCTCTGTAAACCGGTACGATAAGACCTGGCCTTGAGTATCGGTATATTAAAAGAATTTAAATAAATAAAAAATAAATAAAATATTGATAAGGCAAGCTTAAAGAGAATTTGAAAGCTGCTGGCCTTAGAGGCAAAAACTCATCATAAAAATTTTAAATATATCCGAAGTAGGAAGCCTTGAGGGAATCGGTTGGACCATTATATGACCAAGAGGTAAAAGGGTTCATAGGGAAAAGAAGGTCATCACAGAAAATCTGAATACATTTTTTGCTTTGGTGTTTACTGAAGAGGATGTTGGAGAGATACCTGAGCCAGAAGCTGTATTTGATGGTGATGATTCAGAAGAACTAAAACTGGAAAATGTTATGGGGCAGATTGACAAACTAAAGAGTAGCAAATCACCTGGATCAAATAGTATATGAACATAAGAATATAAGAAATTGCCATGCAGCTCCGTACCCATGAGACAGCAATAAAGGCGATGATCTTGATAAGTATGAAATAAAAATTGTAGTGGGTCGGAAAAGCAGCAGGGGAGAAGGGATTTTAAGAAAAAATTGAAAAATTACACAAAAAAGAGCATCTTCAGAAACATTTTTGAACTTAATAAAAGAATAATAGACGGAGGTTAAGGAAAGGATAACTGCAAATCGGCTACCCTTATCGAAAAACCTCCGTACAAGACTACCACCAAACAAGGATTCCCTTGTATGTTTAAATTGGTGTACTGATGCAATTAATAGCAGTGGTTATTCCCTAAGTAAACTTGATTAATAGCCATTAATGGACTTCTCCTCCAAGAACTTATCCAAACCATTTTTGAACCCAGCTATACTAACTGCACTAACCACATCCTAACAAATTCCAGAGCTTTATTGTGCATTGAGTGAAAAAGAATTTTCTCCAATTAGTCTTAAATGTGCTACTTGCTAACTTCATGGAATGCCCCCTAGTCCTATTATTCAAAAGTGTAAATAACCGAGTCACATCTACTCGTTCAAAACCTCTTATGATCTTAAAGACCTCTATCATATACCCCCCTCAGCCGTCTCTTCTCCAAGCTGAACAGCCCTAACCTCTTCAGCCTTTCCTCATAGGGTAGCTGCTCCATCCCCTTTATCATTTTAGTTGCCCTTCTGTGTACCTTCTCCATCGCAACTATATCTTTTTTGAGATGCGGTGACCAGAATTGTACACGGTATTCAAGATGTGGTCTCACCATGGAGTGATATAGAGGCATTATGACATTTTCCGTTCTATTAACCATTCCCTTCCTAATAATTCCTAACATTCTATTTGCTTTTTTGACTGCTGCAGCACACTGAGCCGACGATTTTATAGTATTATCCACTATGATGCCTAGATCATTTCCCTGGGTGGTAGCTCCTAATATGGAACCTAACATTGTGTAACTACAGCAAGGGTTATTTTTCCCTATATGCAACACCTTGCACTTGTCCACATTAAATTTCATCTGCCATTTGGATGCCCAATCTTCCAGTATTGCAAGGTCCTCCTGTAATATATCACAGTCCGCTTGTGATTTAACTATTCTGAATAATTTTATATCATCCGCAAATTTGATAACCTCACTCGTCATATTCCTTTCCAGATCATTCATATTCATATATATATATATATATATATATATATATATATATATATATTGAAAAGCACCAGTCCAAGTACAGATCCCTGAGGCACTCCACTGTTTACCCTTTTCCACTGAGAAAATTGACCATTTAATCCTACTGTTTCCTGTCTTTTAACCAGTTTGTAATCCACGAAAGGACATCGCCTCTAATCCCATGACTTTTTAGTTTTCGTAGAAGCCTCTCATGAGGGACTTTGTTAGGCAAGACTTCCCTTGGATAAATCCATGTTGACTGTGTTCCATTAAATCATGTCTTTCTATATGCTCTACGATTTTGATCGTGAGAATAGTTTCCACTATTTTTCCCGGCACTGAAGTAATTTATTTTCTTTCCCACACTGGTAATCACACCTAATAAGCACAAATTCTTCTGGAAGAGGCTTCTCTGTCTATGAATCAACAGAAGCCCACACTTTATTGCTCTTTCGCTGCCTTCCCCACTGCCTCCACCCCGAAAACCCCCCACATGACTGATATCACTACAGATCACTGACACCGTAACACCAAGTCCTGCCAGATGTATTCTGTCCAATCCTGAATCTTCCTAGTTAAGGGATAACAGGCATGAGGCTAGCGCATCCCTAGCACCTCCTTTTTGACAGAAGTGATGGCTGTCAGTGGGTTTGACAGCTGACGCTCAATTTTTCTGGCGTCTGTTCTCGAGCCCGCTGATAGCCATGGGTTCGGAAAAAAGACACTGGCAAAATTGAGCATCCGTCTTCCAACCCGCAGGCAGATTTAAATTTATTTTTTTTTTTTTTTTTTTTTTTTTTTTTACTTTTGAGGCCTCCGACTTAATATCTCTATGATATTAAGTCGGAGGGTGTACAGAAAAGCAGTTTTTTCTGCTTTTCTGTACACTTCCCCGGTGCCGGCCGAATTAAAATGCGCGGCTTGGCTGCACATTTTACTTTCTGGATCGCGCGGGAATGACTAATAGGCCCATCAACATGCATTTGCATGTTGTGAGCACTATTAGTTTTGGGGGGGGGGGGGGGGTGGCTGCACGTTTTCGACGCGCTATTACCCCTTACTGTATAAGGGGTAAAAAATAGCACGTCAAAAACGTGCAGCCAAATGCGGGCTAACAGTGCGTGCCACCGAAGCGCACTTTACTGTATCGGCCCGATATTTATTTTATTTATTTAATGTCTTTTTTATACCGATAGCCGTTCACACATCGTATCGGTTTACAGTTAAACAGGAACCATTGGGCAGAACCCTTACATATAACATTGCAAACAGGTTAACTTTTGGGCAGGGCCCTTACATAAAACTGAGAACAGCAAAATCACTATATACATATCATTAAAACTATATACAAAAGATAAGTACATAAATAGCCGAGTCAAAGTACAAAATCGATAGGCATACAACGTAATCCGAGAAATAAATCATAAGTCGCGTATCAGATTCTGGGAGAATCACTTATTTAATCAGTAAGGATTTATGTAATGGGAGGTGATGTGTGGTAAGCTTGCTGGAAGAGCCATGTTTTCAGTTTTTTTTTGAAAATGGGTGTGTATGATTCCAGGCGTATATCAGGAGGCAGGGAGTTCCATATAGAGGGGCCGGCTAGGGAGAAAGCTCTGTTTATAGTGGACGATAATTTGAAAGATTTGATAGGTTGATATATATAAAATATATTAAAGTAATAAAGCTACAGGGTTTAATATCTCATGAAGTGATACAGTGTTTAATACCTCTGCATCACTCCATGGTGTGACCACATCTAGAGTACTGTGTGCAGTTCTGGTCACCACATTTCAAATAAGATATAATGGAAATGGAATGTTCAGAAAAGGGCACCCAAATTTAAAAAAGGAATGGAACAGTTCCCCTATGAGGAAAGGCTAAAAAGGTTAAGGTTTTTCAGTATGGAGAAGAGATGGCCAACAGGAGATATGATAGAGGTCTATAAAATAATGAATGGAATGGAACAGGCAAATGAAAATCAGTTTACACTTTCAAAAACTAAAAAGATGAGGAGAAAGTAATTTCATGGCATTACTAAGTAACACATTTATAACAAATCTGAACATATTTTTTCACTCAATGCATAATTAAGCTCTGTAATATATTGCTGGAGGATGTTAACATAGCAAGTTTAAAAACAGTTTGGACAAGTTCCTGGAGGAAAAGTCTATAAACCATTATTGACCAGACAGACTTGAGGAAAGCCACCGCTTATCCCTGGGTGACAGCACCATTGGAAACAGAATACTGGGCTTGATGGACCATTGGTCTGACTCAATATGGTAGTTCTTATATTCTTAAGAGGCAGCATTATTGGGTTAATCTGCAAAGAAGGGAAAATCTATTTATACTGATGTGATATACAGACCTCCTTTGCAGGCAGAAGAAATGAATAGAGATTTACTTGAGGATATTCACAAAATTGCAATGAAAGGGGAGGTGTTTTGCTAGCTGATTTCAGTCTGCTGGATGTTGATTGGGACATTCCAGCTACAGTGTCATCTAGAACAGTTTTCCCATCCTACATTCCTTCAGACCTCATCAGGGGTGCCACAGAAGAGTCACCACTATCTCATGCTCAGAACCAGGCTAGCATCTGGACTCTTCTCTTTGCACCTTGCAGCAATAAACACCAGCAGTATACGATCTCTTTTCTGAGAACATGGGTAATAACACATGCCTCTTCTTCCCAATTACAGCATGAGCCCCTGAGTATAGTAATTAATGGGGCAGCAAGTAGAGCATGGCTAAGCCCTGCTTTATGCAGCACATATTACACACTCGTACATTCTCATCTTTCCTGACCTGAACCAACTCCTTTGAGTCCTTCCAGCCTCTGTTCTATCCCTTGCATGAGTAAGATGGAGAAAACATGCACAGAGCACTGGATGACTTACTCAGTGTTCAGAGCAGTAAGCAATGAAGGAGCTTTGGCAGCCACAGCAACTAACTTAGCACGCTGCCCACACCATACCACATTCTTCCTTCTCCTGCACTTGTATACCTATATATAGAGTGCCTGTCCATCATGATTGGTTTGTGTGTGTCTGCCAAAATGTTCCATTGTTTAAAGTTTAGAAGAGAAACTGGCAGGACTTTTAGTGTTTCCCCTAGCTCTTCTTCCGGCCATATGAGTCAGCTCTATGTCCGCACTGCCTGCTCCATGGAAGATGATGCACCATACATTTTTGTCAATTTAGGTGTGCCTTTAGCTTGAAAAGATTAGGACACATTGATCTACAAGCAGGCTGATCCTATATTCTCTCCAGCAACTGATAACAGAACACCCATGTGAGGGGAGAAACTGGATCTGATGCTTACAAATGGAGATGCTTATAATGAGAGACTTATCGGATAGATAGTGGTGGATCATTCAAAGACAAGAGTCCTAGACCAAGAAAACTAATTTGTTGAGAGGAGGACTCACTAACTGGGTGGGATAAGCTAAGGGAAGTAGAAAAGCAATGGGCAAGCTACAAGGAAATAATATAAGGGTTTTGTGGTGCTTAAAGCCCGCATCACAGACATGAAAGAAGTGAAGAAGCAGTGAAACACTTTTTGACATGTCACAATTGAAGTCACTATTCTTGTTCTCCTAAGCTTTTGATTTTTTGATCACAGACAGTTTGTAAGTACTAAACATTATATAGCTTCAGCCTTGTATTTTTTTTCTAGACAAAAAGACGCTGTAAGTTAGATAAAAGATGTTGAACTACAAGTTTATAGAAGATTTTTGAACAGATACTAGGCCAGTTGACATTCTAAGATTAGATTTTATTTTTTTTTAGAACAAAAACAAGGCTAGTTTACATTCCATCTAATTACAAGTCTAGATAACCTCATCTACATACGAGATGATACTTGGTAATTTGCTCTCTGTTTCCAAACCATCTGTCCATTCAGATTATTTGTTTATAATAGAAAACCCAATCAGAAATGTTGGCAATTATGTAATTTAGTCTGGGGTGGAGGAACAAGTGTAGAAATCCTATAATCTTGCTATCAGTAAAATCAATTGAGAGAGAGTGTTATGCTTTGCATAGCAAGCTGCCTATATTATTTTGTAGCATTTTAATAAAAAGTGTTTTCTCCACAGCTGTTGGTTTTAAGTATTATTTCAGAGAACCACATCAACTGGCGACCCAGACAGGACTGGTGAACCCTGGAGACTGAGTGGAACTGCCTGCTTGGCTGCTTTGTTTAAGGGAGGTATTCTCTCTCCCCTGCTGGCTGACTTTTTTTCCTCTCTCTCTCTCTCCTTGATTTGAGTTTTTGTCTTATTATTGAACTCTTTTACATACCGACGTTCGTATGCACATCACATCGGTTTACATTGTAACAGCAGAAACTTGTAGAGCAACAGCTGGAGAAAACTTTATTAAGCTTTATAGTTTTAAGATAGGCATACAGTATAGCTAAGGATGTTAGAGTCCTTAGACTAGAACGCATACAGTTTACTTAGGTCATCAGACTAGGATGAATGCAGTTTACTGGGATAGCTAAGAAGGTTGTTTTGTGATTATTAGCTAGGTAATGTTAAGGTAAGAAAATTAAGATAAGAAAATAACAGAACTAACAGATTTAAAATTTTAAAGGTACAGCGCTCAATTTTAGGATAAGACACAATGAGATGTCTAATATGACTGAAAAAATTGCAGTATGCATGTTTGTTAGTGTGAATGCAGTTTAAAGAATGACTTTTTCTAAAGAAGTAACAGTTTTATAGGTTATATAAATTGAAGGTAATGATTAATACTTTTAAGGTGTTTTCATGGTTGTCTGCCAAATGATAAGAAATGAATCTTTGAAGGCATTTTTATGTCCTGTTTGTTTCTCTGTTTGGCGCTCGCGACTTGAAATAAGAGAAAAATAATTAGAATTAGGGAAGTTTTCCTTATGGAAGAGTAAGCATAAGGGTTCTCCACTTCATAGTAGGAGATGAAATTGCTGCCTCAGCAAGCAGACTAATTCTGTTTGATAGCTAAACAAAACAGACAGAACTAGTTATATTTTGGAAATTAAAAAAAAAAAGCCAAACACATTCTAAGATAAATCCCGCTAAGGGTCCAGTGTGTGAACATTAAAAAAAATATGAGTCAAAATGAAGTGATAAATAAGCTATTTATCCAAATAAGATAACTAGCAGATGGATGTCATGAAATATGAATACAATATAAATACAATTCACTGCAGAGTAAAATTGTTTAATTGAAAAGACACCAGGCAAGAGTGTCTGTGCTTACACGCTTGGCAGTGCTTGTGTATATATTCCAAAGAATTTTCTAAGCTTCCATTTAACCCTCTGTTTGCTCATATGCTGAACAGCAGCTTTATCAAGGGAAAACAAACTTACATGTGTTAACTTTCAGTTTGGAATGTTCGCTCTCTTGCTTTCTGCCAACCTTCATATATTAACAGGAGAAAAACATGAAAGCCAAGAAGCAGTAACTTCACTTGTGCTGACATTTGAAAAAAAAAAGCGCTACCACAACTTGTGCCATGCCATCCAATATGTATAACTGTTAGATTCAATGCACTGAATTTTTCTTCTGTTTATGTGAAAATTGCTGTGCATTTTAGCTCTGTGGGAGTGTTGATTTATTTGTGTGTCCAGCAGAGCTGAGCTTGCTACGGAATGTGTGTGTGTGTGTGTGTATATATGTGTATGTATGTGTGAGAAAGGACGAAAACATGTTTAAAAAGAAAAAAATAGAAAGGATGGCACAAAAGAAGTACTATAGCCCCTAATGATATAATGCAGTTAAAATATGGGAAAGCTTTTGATACAGAAAAGATTAAAAAATGGATTTATAAGAAGCTGGGACCCTCAGCATGGCCAACTGAAGGGACTTTTGATACTGATAAGATTACAAAGGTTTTTCAAAACTTATCTTTATATCCAAGAGGGAAAAGGTTCTAAAATTAAAATGAACACAGCCAAGATGCTAAACCATTTTTCTCGATGAAAGTAAAAAAGGAAATGTCAATTGAAGTCATTGCAGAATGAATTGCAAAAGCTGTCTGTTAAGGATTCTGTTGAATGCATTCCTACTGCTCCAAAATCTTTCCACCTCCTCCACCTTTAGATCCATCTACAGACTCTTGCTGCCCCTTAGTGGACACTCTGATTACACTACATAAGAGTCTAGTTACATTAGCACCTTTGAGAGTAAAAACAGTGCCCTGCCCCCAAAGGCCAGTAAAAGTTATGACTTATAAGCTGGAGAATCTATGACAGCTGCAGAGATTTGCTCTATCTGTGAAAGATTGCCTAAACTGGGCATACAAGAGGGTAAACAATTAGCAGATGAACTCTGAAAAGCGGTACAAGCAGAAGATCTCACATTTGATGACGTGGGGTGTATTTTAGGATCACATTTAACTGAGGAGCGGGCTACAGTAGTGGATTTAACATGAAAATTGAGACATATGCATAATATACTTACCAGTAAAGCTCTGATAGCCACTTCAATTTCATATAAATCAATTCTATCATTTGGAGTCATTTTACAAATTTTAGGGACTTTTGTAACTTGTTACCTCTTAAACCAAACTGGAATGTGATTAGAGCTACTTCACAGGAAAAAGATCAGTGATTTTTGTTCATGATTTCTTGAAATATGGAAGATTAATGCTGGCACAGAATTTCTAGTCACCCTAATTACCCAATGTGCATGAGGATTCACATCACACATGTAAGCAAGTATGGACCAAGCCTTGATTATTTATACTCCCACATTATTTGTTTACAGTAGAAAATCAATCATAGAAATTATGGTAATTATGTAATCTAATTTAGGGGTGGATGAAAAAGTGTATAGAAATCCTATATATAGTCTTGCTATCAGTAAAATCACTTGAGCGTGTATGTTATATCAGTACTTTGAATAACATGGTGCCTCTCTCTCCAAGGTATACCTTATAATATTCTGTAGCATTTTAATAAAAGGTTTTTCTCCACAGCTGTCTGCTTTAAGCATTATTTCAGTGAACAGCCTCAAGGGTAACAAATCTTTTTGTAGAAGAGTAAACAAAAGGTAAGAGGGGGTGGAAAAGGAGGCCACTGGGGTTTTCTAAAGAAGTGGCTGAAAAAGTAGAGGATTCAAATATTTATTAAATTACTCCTACATTTTTGCTAAGTTCTTTCAATTGATTCAAGTCGTTATCACCATCTTTAAGTTGCTATGTCAGCATCACTGAACTGCTCTGGCTGCTCCTAGCCTTACTCCACTTTTGAGAGTCTCTCTTGGATCCCTCCTGACACAGCCCCACCGGCGAAACACGGCCATGTTGGAGCACTGTGCCGATGTGAATCATCTTTAAATAAACAAACAGAATCTTCGAAAATTTCACCTTTTTGGAGTATTTAAGACTGAACAGTTAATATTTATTCACACTTTGGTTTTGGGTTTTTTTAGTAAAGTGCAAAAGCAAGTTTTGTAAGAGTCAGGTGAAGGGGAAGAATAGATAGCTCGTCAAGTAGTCAGGAAAGCAAAAGCGCAAATGGAAGAAAAAATAGCTAATACAGTAAAAACTTGGAGACAAGACTTTTGTCCTATATATTAGTGACAGAAAGAAGGGTAAAAAGGAGATAAGAATCAAAGGTAAGTGTTGGGGGAATATTTAGAGGCCAATGAGGAGCAAGTAAAGGGGGCTTTGAATATGATCACAGAAAACTGCCACAAAATAGGAATGGAAATGAGGAAGACCTCAAATTTTCAGAAATTGGTCTGCAAGAAGTAGCAAAAATTAAAAGTTAATAAAGCAATAGGGGAGAGGATATATCAGAGTATCAAGGTAACTTAAAATAAGTTGTTGAAACATTTAATAATCACCTAATGTGATGTGAAGGCTTGTCCGATGTATCGGTATATAAAACTTAATAAACCATTAAACCTAATGGAAAGCTTAGTGATTCAATCAAACATACACAATATGTGAGGATTAATTATGTTTTAACATTTCATCCGTTTGTTTTTCACCTTCAGAAATTGGTATCAGACTGCGTGCTCAATCGCTTAGGCTCTTGCCCTATACAGGGCTACAACCCAAGAGGTTGTAGCCCTGTATAGGGCAACCTCTTGGGTTGTAGCCCTATACAGGGCTCTGTATAGGGCCCTGTATAGGGCAAGAGCCTAAGCGATTGAGCACGCAGTCTGATACCAATTTCTGAAGGTGAAAAACAAACGGATGAAATGTTAAAACATAATTAATCCTCACATATTGTGTATGTTTGATTGTATCGAGTGAGGACAGTAGCCCTTCAATTTTGTCATTTAAGCTTAGTGATTCTACATACTTAAAACACAAAATTAAAAAAAAACTATTACAGCCAATTTATGATAAACAGCATATCAAATATATAATCACCACAATATCAAATAAAAACCAAATATATAATCACTTATTTAAAAAAAACAGAACAAAAAGACTTCAGGGTCTCACCAAAAAGCATCATCCTAACGAAACAGGAAATTCCATAAAAAAAAGAAGGTAGCACAAGAAAATGATTGAGCTCCAGTCCGAGCTATTTTGTATTCCCTGGGACAAAATACACAAAAAGGAATCACCACCTGACTTAAGACAAGCTGGAACATAATGCTTCTGTCACTCAAAATAACTTGGGCCCACACTACTCTGTCTAACCTTTTCAACCCACCCCCACCCCTTAAAAAAAAAAAAGTCAAAAGTAGTACTAAACTACTGGAAACAGGTAGATGTGGTTTTCTTTCATAAAAGTAATAGTAAGAAAGAGACTGTGAATGATCAGTCTGACCTTGGTGGTAAGTAAATAAGTGGAATCGCTGATAAAACAGAGGATGGTGCAGTTTCTAGAATCCAATGGATTACAGGTTCTGAGACAGAATGGTTTTACCAGAGGTAAATACTGTCAGACAATTCTAATCAATTTCTTTGACTGGGTGACCAGAGAGTTAGTTCAGGGGAAGTGCCAAATATAGCACACCTGGATTTCAGCAAGGTCTGTGATACAGTTTTGCACTGGCCCTAGATATGGGCCTTAAAATGACAGACTGGATTAGAAACCAATTGAGTAGGCGTGTGCAATAAATGGAGTTTATTCCATGGGAGTCTACAAATGGTGTGCCTCAGGGATCAGTCAGTTCGGTTCAACATTTGCATAAGCAATATTACTGACTGGCTATCAGGAAAGGTCTGCCTTTTTGCAGTTACGAAAACCTGCAACGGGACAGAGGCTGGAAGATGTACAAAACATGAGGAGGGATCTAGTGAAACTCTAAAAATGGTCTAGGCAGCTAAGATTTAATGCTAAAAATGAAGGGACATACATTTGGGTTGCAAAGACTCAAGGGGGCTTTACAGTACAGGGGTGAAAGTTCTGTGCACTTAAGAGTGGAATCTGGAGGTGATCATACCTGATAGTCTTAAAGTGGCAAAAGTAGTAGATAAGACAATGGCAATAGTCAGAACGACGACGCTTGGGTGAATCGGGAAAGGAACAGCCAGCAGAAAAAAGGGAGGCTATATTGCTTCTCTGTAAGTCTCTGATTAGACTTGCAGAACTGTGTACAGTTCCGAAGGCAAAAAGATATAAACCAGATTGAGTCTGTCCAAAGAACAGCTACTAAAAATTATCAACTGTAATAAAGCATATGGAGACTGATTTAAAGATCTAAACATATACACCCTGGAGGAAAAGGGAAAGGAGATAAGCTAAACCAGTGGTTCTCAACCTTTTTCCCCATTGTGACACACTGGACACGCTCACATGTGTGACACATTGCTCATTACAATTCACAGCGGAAATAAAAAGTAAAGGTCCGGTAATTATTTTTATTGTTTAAAATGACACAAGGAAAAGATACATATTCTGTCTGAACAGAAATTGCATAAATAGTAAACATCCCACACCAAAACAGCACCAATTTCCAGCACTTAAACAGTAACCACCTTACCTAAGAAAAGGCAACACTGAAATATTACACCAGGCCTTAAGACACCAATACATCTCCTATTAGGAAAACGGACCAAGTCAGGCTGCTATAGAACCCTACACAGAAACTACACGCCAGCAGAAAATATCACCTGAGTCACATGTGCTGACCCTCATCTAACAAAGAATAGAGACCAAAACACATAACTAGAAGCATGCAGAAAAAACTGCATTGGAAACTGCAACAAGCCAGAGTCTCTGTATGCAATGTAACAAAGGAAAAAAGAAACACCACCCATCCTTATAAAACAAATCAAGAAATATAAAATCAGTAGCAGTAAAACCATACTAACAAAAAGAAAGATTATTTCGAAACAGCTAATGAGTGGTATATCCAATAATTAAAAACTCGTATAAAAAATTTCTAGATACCAATAAAATATTTCAAAATAGCAGACACAAAGATCCAGTAATGAAAAATAAGGATACAAAAATGTTTTTGCTCTGCATACCTGGAAACGTTTGATATCCAGGTGTCCTGAGATGGTTTTGAATTAGCAGGAGGAGGGGTGGTTTGCTTGGAACTTTCTCCTCTCTCTCAGTCACATACCAGTGCTCTCTTTCACACTGGCTCTCAATTACACACCTATACACACATGCTCTCAGTCACTCACATATACACATGCTTTTTCTCTCACTTATATAGACTCTTAATTACACATTTACACGCATGCTGTCTATCTTTTCATTCTTACACACGCAGGCTTTCAATCACACACATATATGTTAACTTAATGTGTGTTTCAATCACACACATTAAGTTAAGACAATCATCTTAACTTAAAATCTTTCATCAACCAAACTACCAAAGATTGTTTCCACAAATTACATGTCCTTAAAAGAATCAAGCCACTCTTCCACTCCCTGGACTTCAGAACAATTCTACAAGCAATAATCTTCTCTAAGATAGATTATTGTAATTCTATTTTATTAGGTCTCCCTGCATCACATACCAAACCGCTACAGATGGTTCAGAATACAGCAGCCAGAATTCTGACTAACTCTAGGAGAATTGACCACATCTCCCCAATTCTCAAAGAACTTCATTGGCTTCCAATTCACTACAGAATCATGTACAAGGCCATCACTACCATTCACAAAGTCATACATCACCACGCTCCGCTAAACTTACAAATTCCTCTCAAAAAGCATTCCTCCTCCAGACCCATCAGAGAGTCTTATAAAGAATCACTTCATGTTCCTCATGCCAAAACCTTTCAACACAAAACCCTCAAAGACAGAGCATTCTCAACAGCAGGACCACCACTATGGAACTCTATCCCATTTGACCTGCGACAGGAACCATGCCTACCGACGTTCAAAAAAAGGCTGAAAACATGGCTTTTTAAAAAAGCTTATCCAGAACTCAACTGATCCCTTCCTTCCAACCACTTATCACCAGACATTACAAACTCTCCATTAACAATCTCCTTCACTACTCCAAATCTACATCACTGTATTTAATTTATACATCATTGTAAATAATTTTTGCTTTCAGTTAATCTCCTTCTTCGCTCCCTTCTGCTCCCAGTTGTGCACCTCCCTGTTTTAATGTAACTGCAATTTTCTTTCCATGCACTTGTTATAACTTCAGTTTGCTGTATATATCACGCCCTGTTAAATGTAAACCGGCATGATGTGATACCTTTCATGAATGCCAGTATAGTAAAAAACACTAAATAAATAAATATGCTGTCTTTTTCTCACACACAGACTCATTCACATGCTTACAAACATGCTCTCTCTCTCATTTACACACAGGCTCTCAATCACATACTCATGTGCTCCCTCACCTAAACCAGCTCTCAATCTCACACAGACACACATGCTCTCTCTCTTACTTATACACACAGGCTCTTAATCATACATACGCATGATCTCTCTCACACACAAAGGATCTCAATCATACACTCATACTCTTTCACCCAAACAGGTTTGCAATCTCAAACTTACACACACAGGCTTTCAATCACACACACATACATGCTGTCTGGTTTCTCTCGCACACAGACTCTCATTCACATGCTTACAAACATGCTCTCTAACATTTACACACAGGCTCTCAATCACATTCACGTGCTCCCTCACCTAAACCAGCTCTCAATCACACACAGACACACACAGGCTCTTAATCATACATACATATGATCTCTCACACACAAAGGATCTCAATCATACACACATACTCTTTCACACAAACAGGCTTTCAATCACAAACTTACACATATAGGTTCCCAATTGTAAACGTACATTCATGCTCTCTCTCTCTCTCGCTCTCTCTCACAGGCAGGCTCTCAATCACAGACATACTCTTTCACAAATACAGGCTCTCAATCACACACATACATGCTATCTCACTCATACACACAGGATCTCAAACACACATGCTTGCTCATTCACTCTCTCCCTCCCCCCCCCCCGGAACTAGCAGCAGCAGCAGCCTCCTCCCAACCCTAACCTCCTTCATTTTCAGCCCTCCTGGCGGAGGAGTCCCATCGGCCACGGGGGTTTACGCTCTTCTTCATTTTCCTCTGAGCCGCGCTGCTCATTCCTCAGACCGCACCTCTCGTCTGTTCTTCGGGCCGACGCTGCCTGCACTAGCATGGTCTCTTCTTCCAGCGCATGCACCCGCTGCTCACCACTTCCTCTTCTGGCCTGCGGGGGGGGGGGAGAAGAGACCATGCCGATGCCGCCGACTCCAGCTGTCCTGCCGCGTTCCGCCCGGGCGGAGGAGGACCGGGGAGCAGCTGGGTCAGCGGGGGGCCGGGAAGTGTGGCGACACACCTGCGTGTTCTTGGCGACACACTGGTGTGTCGCGACTCACCGGTTGAGAACCACTGCATTAATGTACCCACACTGATACTTGAAACCTTATAATGTATCCCCCATTGATGCACTAAACCTAGCAATGCACACCACTGAACCCTCAACCCAGTAACATTCCATTGACCCACTAAATCTAGTAATGTACCCCTAAACATAATAAAGTATACCACTGTGCTCCTCAAAACCTTAACACATCAGTATATTCCCAACCCACTAATGATCTCCATTGTGCCAGCCACCACCATTCATTTTCTACAGGCCTATTTTTTTAAAAATCTTTACTAACTGCTTTCAGTTTAGCCAGTAGTAAGATTACACACAGATGACAACTCCATCGATCAATTCCCTCAGGTGGAATTTGTGGTCTGTCTAGACAAGCCATAATTTCTATTTGAGGACCACATCAACTGGTTCAACTAAATGAAAATTAGCTTTGTTTATGTAATCCTAGGGTGCAAAAGTAAACACCTCTACTCTTTAATTAACTAAACCAATTAAAGTATTACCCAAATAGCAATTGTGGTTTGTCTGCCATAAATCCCACCTGAGTCAATCAAGTCACTATCTGTTAGTTCTTGTCTTTGGCTAAACTAAACAGTTGGAACAGTATTTTGTAAAGGCTGGCAAAAAATCAATACTGGAGGGTGGGGAGTTAGGGTAGCTTAAAGGATTGTTGAGCATAGAGGGTTGGGTTGGCGAGTTGGTGTACAGATGATTGTTGATGAGATAGGAGGTGAACACAATAGGGAGCTTGGTAAGTTGATGGCATAGAAGGGTGTGTTAATGGGCTGGGGTACTAGGGGGTGCACTGTTCAACTGGGAGGGCCAGAGTAGTAGTAGAATTAATCTATCCATATTCTTTCCAAATGCTTATTTCCCTGTGACCCTCATCCCCTTCCCATGCCAGAACTGCCTCTCAAACATCTCCCCCTCCAGGAAAGAGAAGAGACTTCTAGCTCCTAGGCTACATTTCTACAACAGAGGATAATGCAGCTAGTCTACCTTATTTATGAATTTATTTCACTGTATTTTGAAAGAAGGGAAACATCCCCCCTTCCGAATCAGATTCTGAATGGGGACTGGTTCATTCTTCAAATGTGCACTGGATAAAATAAAAGTAAGACAGGCTATCAACAGCTGTAGAAATGTCCCTCTTTCCCCTCATCCTCCAGAGCCGAGAAGAAAACTGGTGTACAGAGTAGGGGAACCTGGTGAAGATTAGTATGCTTGGGGGGAAGGGTTTAAACCTGGTTTACTAAAGCTTTTTTGTTCCCCCCATAGAAACACAATAGGATAGCAGCCTTAATAAAATAAATCAAGTTCTGAAGGAGCTGCAATAGACCTTAGAGGGGGAATCCAAAAACCTTAGGAGCCAGACACAGAGCTCTCAAACTCCTACATCCCCCCAACCAAAAAAATAAACTTTTGTGTGGATGACAGTGCGGTTGAGAGCGCTCTCAGCCACTCATTCTTAAATTTTTAGGCTGGCTCCTAGATTAAAAGAAAAAATTGCAAGGTCTCCGATAGCCTGAGTTAGTATACAGGGGTCATCATTTCAACACCTCTTTACAATATACTCACTCCTTGGAGGGTTTGGACTATAAATGAATTTAACCACTATAATTATATTTAACTCTATTTTAACAATACATACACTCACATTTGTTTTGCTATCCTTTCGAATTTTCTGAATACTGGCTAAGAATATCTTGCATCCAAATACCTTTTTTTAAAACTGAGTCAATGCATAGTTAGTGCTAATGCTTAAGAACCAATGGCAGTATAGAAATCTCCATAAAAAATTAAACTTAGAAAACAGAACATAAGTCCATGAGCTCTAGCAGGCTCTATTTGTTCAAAGCTAGAATCCTAGGCTAAGGGGGTTATTTTCTAAAACCTTATCGCGTGTGTTAGGGCCTTTTCGCATGCGATATGATGCAAATTAGGGGGTGGGGAGGAGCAGAGTCAGCGGTGTTTTCGCTGCCGGTGATAATGTTACTAACATTATCGTCGGCAGTAGCATGCCGAACAACTACACCTTTTATGGTGTCGCTATTTGATGCGAAAGCCAGCAGCCAGCACACCGCAGTGGTGCTAAGGCTGCGGGCTTTCGCAGGCCCGTCCCCCGTTTTTGCAGGATTCACCATTCTGCAAAAGAATGGTGAATCCAGGCCTAAAATGGCAATGAGAATTTCTTTTAAATCATTTAAAAAGTGTCTCACACACACACACACACACACACACTCGTCTCTCACGTGTGCTTGCGCACCCTCAGTCTACAACAATCTTAGGATGGCAGATATGGAGAGTGAGAGATTTTTTAAATCTGTAATTATTGGGTGTTATTTCATGTGACTGCTGTTTTGAAATATGTTATCAGTTTAGGAAATTTTAAAACTATGTATGTGGAGGAGGGTGCCAAAGGAAGCATCCGCCCCAGTTGCCAAATACTGTTGGTACGCCACTGTCAGGCCGCCTGGAAGGTGCAAGGTCTGGCTCTTTGTTAAAAGCCTTGCATAATTGAATCTGACTGTATGTTTTGAAACCTAGTTTGGGAGAGGCAGTCTAATTTGAAAATAAATAAGTATCCACAAATTCCAATATGAATGTCTGTTTCATGTTGCTGTCCAAGAATTCAGAGGTTGAGAAACCTTTTTTAAATTCATTTATTACTAGTCTTAACTATATTTTCTGGCAAAACGTTCCATAGATAAATTGTACACTGACCAAAAAAAACACTTAAATTTGTTTTAAATCCTTTACCTGTTAGTCTTAGGAAGTGTCTCCTAGTTCTAGTTTAGAGAGTGTAAATAACCATTCCCTATTAACCTGTTCCATACCACACAATTTTATAAACCTCTTTCATATCATCTCTAAGTTGTCTTTTTTCCAAGCTGAAGAGCCCTAACCTGTTTAGCCTTTGTTCATGAGAGCAGATCCATCCCCATAATCATTTTTGTTGCCCTTTCCTGTACTTTTTCTGCTATATCTTTATGAGGTGGGGTGACCAAAATTGCACACAATGCTCAAGGCATGGCAGCACCATGGATTGATACAGATGAATTAATAATAATTCCCAGTTTTGGGGCGGAGCAAATTTGAGATGGCAGAGTAACGTTTGGTCTGGGCGTCTCACAGTTACCGCTTCCTGGTTATGCCGCATTCTACTCTTAAGAGACAGGTCAGGGAGAGGGTATCAGCTGTAGCCCTTCCCGGCCACTCTCAATGTGGACCAATGGACATCCATATAATGCGAGGGCCAAGACCGCTGGAGCTTGAATCGCTGGGTATTAAGCAAGAAAGAAAATCACTCTCTTTCTCCTTTGGTTCGTCGACTACTCTCTCTCCCAGCACACGGATTCCCCCATCGAATCCTGCAACTACGAAAGCATCAACTCCCGGAGGGGTAGTATCGCAAGCAGAAGAGGTTGGGCTGTTTCCCTCCCCTCCTGAGATGGAGAGTTCACCTATAGCCTCAGTGGCCCAGGCTCTCAATATTCCTGGCCTTCAGCAGGGAGCTGTGTTTGGAGACAGTCCAGCAGTTGCCGAGACAAGGGACATTTTTCCGTCTGAATCTGGATCAGAGATTCCGGGTTTCAATATTTCCTCTTTTTTGGTCAGACCCACTCATATCACTTTAGAATCAATGTGGAAACCATAGAAGACCTAAGTAAAGTGATTTCTTCACAATTTAAACCAGAAGTCATCAAAATTATGGATACTGAAACTAGACTATCAACCTTGGAAGCATTTAAAATACAAATTTAAGAAATCCTTTGATGAAAATAAGAGATAGAAGATTGTAAAGCTTTCACCGATTCAATCATTAAGGAGAATTCTCAAATTATCTTTTAAAACTGAGAATTTGGAAAATGTGGTGAGAAATCGAAACTTAAGATTTATAAACTTTCCTAACAGTCCCTTGATCACACCGAAGGATATGCTTAAAAGGTATTTTTTGGAAGACTAAGATCTCTAAACAGGCTTAACCACCTAATTCTAAGGCATATTAGGTATTGAATTTAAGAAGAGATCCTCCTACATCAGTACAACAGGATCCTATATTAGAAATAGATAATCTATCAGTAATTTTGGAGGAATCAGTTACGGAAGAAGTTTCACCTTTATCAGGTTTTATATACTGTCATTAAGAAAACAATCCATCACAACAGTTTACAAAATACTTAAATATAACAAAAAATAAAAATATAACAATTAAAAAGAATAAATAAGTACACATGACCGAAAGCCAATATTTGGGTTACCGGGGAGCTCTCACCAGATTTCACACTTTCACGCGGCACGAGACAGGGATGTCCGCTGTCCTCGCTTTTATTTGTTCTTTCCTTAGATCCTTTACTCCGTACTTTGGAGAATTCCCAGGAGGTTGAAGGGATTCAGATGGGGAGCATGTCGTTTAAGACAGCGGCGTTCGCGGATGATCTGTTGCTTCATTTGACAAATCCCACCTGCTCTCTCCCTCTGGCTATTAGGATTACTGAAGAGTATGGCATACATGCGGGACTTAGACTTAATCTTGATAAATCAGAGGCTATGTTGATAGGAACTGGACCGTCAGTCAAGTTTGGAGGGGGAATTCCCGTTAAAATGTGCAAACAGGATAAAATACCTGGGAATTTGGATAGCAGCTTCCATCAATGAGCTTTACGATGTCAATATCCCCAAACTACAGGAGAAAATGAAGCTGTTCCTAACATCCTGGATGAACTTACCCCTCTCACTTACGGGGCATATCCATCTGCTTAAAATGACAGTGCTACCCCGATGGTTATGTCTTGGGGGTGCTACCTATCATTTTGAAGTCTGCCACTCTTCTCAAATACCAGCGGGCAGTATCACAATTTTTATGGCGCGGCAAAAGGCTGAGGCTAGCCATGAAGTTTTTAATGAGGCCTGCCTCAGCAGGTGGCTTCGGCCTCCCTGATCTCAAAGTTTATAATCACGCTATTAATTTGAGGCACATTGGAGACTGGCTCATGAACACCACTTTTTTCTCTGATACCCCTCTGGAGGCTCGCTGTCCCCCATCTCGCTGCGTTATGGTCTACATGTATCAGCTTAATCTATCGCCTGGCTCCATATGCTCAGGCTTATTACTTAACCCATTGAGACAGATGTGGAAGTGGGTGTTACAGAAAGCCACTCTGCCCACTGATGTGTCCCCTTTTCTCCCACTTTGTGGTAATAGGGCATTTCCCCCTGGGATGGGGACTACTAAATTCCAAGACTGGGAGCGGAAGAATATATCCTGCATATTTCAGCTATATCAAGCTGATGGCATTCTTCTCGATTTTGATGCAGTATGCACACATTTTGGCATATCACCTACCGATTTTCTTCACTATCGTCAAGCCAGACACTACATCAGATCCCTTGGAAACCTGAATGTTTCTAACTCTAACTGGCAATTCCTCCGGGAATGGTATGACCTAGATGCCCCTAAAAAAACATTCTCTTTCATACTATTATAAAAGTTTGGAATTGGTACATAAGAAAGGGCCCTGGATGGGGCACGGCTCAAATGGCAACAACTCCTCTCTCAATCAACCCAGACGCATTTCATTCCTCATTTCTAAGAACCTGTTGGATTACCTGCAATATTCTTAAGGGAGACCCGTCATAAAATCATCTACCGAATGTACTTTTCCCAACGACAAGCCTTTCTGGCGCAGATTATGGATTCTCAAGACTGTATTCAAATGTAACTCACAGGGAGCGTGCACTTGGGACACTCATTATGGACCTGCAAAGCACTTCAGCCCTTCTGGAAAAAAGTTTACAGATTTGCAAACAAGACTTTGGCGCTTACGATTCCATTTTCTCCTCTTGTTGCGCTTTTTGGGATATTTCCCCGCTCATTTCAGGGAAAACCAGTGCAACTTTTGTGGATTGCAAAAGTATTTCTTCTAGCCTGCAAGGCCATCTTATCGGTATGGCGAGATACGAGGGGTCCGCTACTCAAACAGTGGCACTCTTCTATTCTCCATCTTTTTGTTATTATTTGTTATAATTGTGGGTGGATCCTTGGGCCGGTGGCAGATGACCCGAGAGGGACCACCGGTCAGGCTCAGCGTTGGGAGACAGACACACACTAGTTCTTTTATTAAACTGTTTTAGAGAACTACCAGAGGTGGCAGTAGTGAGCTGGAAGAGCCCGGCTGGGCTGTAGTCCCTCAGGCACTGGAACAGCGATTCCCCAGGATGGCTGAGCTGTAGAGAAACTGAGATAGTGAGTAGGCAGAGTATGCAGGGTTCAGGAACAGAACTTTGATGGTAACACTCACACAATAGTCTCTTGAAGCAGCCCAGGAGCTGGAATGAAGTAGGCCCTTGAGGAGCAAGTACCTGGTTCCAGGGAAAGCTCAGAGAGAGAGAGATGGTAACTCACTAGTGTTGTAGGCAGCGGTGGCTTCCTGGCAGAAGTTATATTCAGTAGCAGGTCCGGGAACGTGGGCCCTCGAGGAGCGAGTACCGGTTCCAGACTGCGACCTGAAAAGCAAGAGAGAGCGAGGCCCCCGAGGAGCGGGTACCCCTGGTAAAGTCCGAGGAGGCAGAGTAGCAAGGTAAACGGAGAGCGAATCCCATCAGTAGAGATACCTGGAGGCAGCTAGATAGGAAACCCCTTGTTAACTTGAATAGCTAGCAAAACAAGAGACCTTAAATATCTGGTGATGACGTCGTCATCTCAGGGGGATGCCCCTGAGGTTCGTGCCACAGCTGGTACTTAAGTCAGGGCCACGCCGCGCACTTAGGCCTCAGGAGAACATGGCAGAAGGCAGCGTCTAGACGGTCTGGGAACACCGGCAAAATGACACCGCGGCAGCCAAACTTCCATCAACCAAAGAGGGAGTCGCCAAAGAGGTAAGGTGGGTGGAGTGAAGAAGTCGGGAAGCAACAGTCGCAACACTTAACTATGGAAACTCTAACAGACACATGGCCATCGGAGCATGGAAAAAGCTCATCGACGTATGGATGCCATATATAATGTTTCTGCCTCATGAAACAAGAAGCCAAGTTCTTAACCGCCTGAATGTCTGAACGGTGCCCAGTGACTCTTTATCAATCACCAGGAAGATGTAGAGCTGCATACCTTCTCAGTACTGGGGGGAGGGAAGGGGAAGGTTGGGAAGGGAAGGGAATGCAGGCAGTTTGTTTGTTACAGGTCATTCTCAATTGAAGTTTACAATTCTATGGTATGTAACAGAGCTCATTATGTATCATATGTTGATCTTATATATTGTTTTTTTACAAAACTGAATAAAAAAGATTTTACATAAAAATTAAAAAAAGAAGACATTCCATCACAACAGTTTACAACATAATAAAAATTAAAAAAAATAAATACACAATATCAGTAAGAATAATTCATAAAAATCAAAAATATTAGACGTTTCTAGTATAAAAGAATAAAACCATAAAAAATAAAAGTTACAATGGTTAGAAACTTAAAAGCTGAATGGAATGGAAACAAAATAAGATTAGTTTGGTATCAAATCAACTGTTCAGGTCTTACTGGATTTGCTCATGCTCATTATATGCCCTATGAAAGAGCCACATTTTGAAATCCTTTTTGAATTCTTTCAAATTTTATTGAAGTCTTAGCTGTTCAGGTAATTCGTTCCAGATTTTCGGTCCAGCTATAGAAATTGCTCTATTTCTCACCTACGTTAAGTGTGCTGTTTGCACCGTGGGAATAGTAAGTAGGCCCTTGTTACACAATCGCAGATTTCTTTGTGGTGTATGAAGTCTAATTGTGGCATTAAGCCATTCTGTTGCTTCTCTGTATAAAATTTTATGAATGATGCATAGAGTTTTGTGGTTATTCTTTGGTTACTTTTGTTCTCGAACCAGATAGATTGGGTTCTGCACCTTTTCTTCAGGCATAAGTCTGAATCTTTTCTGAATCTCCAAGTTAGAGTATTTCCTGATGTTGTAAAACAGACTCAGAAATGACATCAACAATTAAAACCTAGAGCCTTGCAAGTGGGAGTGATTTTTTTTTTTTTTTAAGTTCCCACGCAAATATTGTATCAAGTATAAAAGTGACTCATACTTTTTATCAACCTGCCCAACTGTTTATTTTTGGCAGATAAGAAACCAGTTGAATAATTACTCGTCTCTATGACCTATGTCTGTCATTACAGCGTAAGAATCCTAAAAAATTATGACTCTTGCTCATTACTCCATTTTCTTAATATTTAATAATTGTAGAAATACATTTTCTTGAAATAGTGTACGGCTTTCCCGGATAGGGGACTTGATCTGAACTTGGCAAAATTTATAAGACTTCTATTATCTGTTTATCTCTGCTATGTATTTTCTATGCCTTTTCAGATTGTCGTTACAAGAATTGTCTAGTTAAATTTTTGTTGAAATTGAATAAATTATAAATAAAAAAATATTCCCAGTTTTGTTTGCTATTCTTTTCCAATTCCAAACATTTTATCTGCGTTTTTGACAACCGCCATGCACTGACCTGTAGATTTCAATGTGCTGTACACATTGGCCACCCCCCAAAGATCCTTTTCATGCATGGTAACTGCTAATATGGAACCCTGCATTGTGTACCTGTAGTTAGTATTGTTTTTCCCTATGTGCAACAGTTTGCACTTATCCTCATTTAATGTCATCTGTCCTCATTTAATGTCATCTGTCATTTAGATACCTACTTCCCCAGTCTTGCAATGGCTTCCTACAATTCCTCACAATCAGCTCATGTTTTAACTACTTTGAATAATTTTGTCTTACCTGAAAGTCTGATCAACTCACTCATTTTTCTAGACTTATGAAGATGCTAACAGTGGTCTCAATACAAATCCCCGGGGACTCCATTATTCATGTCTTTCCAATGAGAAAAGAGACCATTTAGAGCAGGGCTGCCCAAACTGGGTCAGGACCCCAAATGGAGGTCACAGAACCTTCAAGTAGGGTCACAAGCACCTCAAACAGCAGCACTTTTCAGATGCCAGCAGTATTAGTAGTATAAGTCAGCATGGGGGCCTGTGAAGGAGGGATCTGGGCTGCTACAGGGCCTGTGAACTTGCACAGGCTCTGCAGCAGCTTCACACTCTCATGGGGAGGGGGGGGGAATCAGGGGCCTGTGAGCTTGAACTGGATCACAATCCCTGTGCTGACTTTCATTACTAATGCTGCTGTAACTTGCAGATCACTACAGGCTTGGGACCAGCCATGAAGGGAAGGGAGGACTGCACATGCACATTCCGGTAGAGATTGCCACTGTTCCTCTCTCCTCACCCACCTACCCAAGAGAAAATTGTTGCCCTGTCATCTGTATGCCCTCTTCCCACCAGTTGTCATCCATTTTTGTCTTTGAGCCCCAAAGGAAAATGTTGCTGCTGACCCTAGCCAGGGGAGTGCTTAAAGGAGGGATTGTTTGAAGAGAGGGAAATACAGGAGGGGTTTGAGGATTGAATCAGCTGGAGATGGGTTGTCTGTGGAAGGTGAGAAGGAAAACAGAAGAATGACTGGAAATGTAAGAAAAACGAGTTGGAGAGTGTGAGGGAACCAGCAGAGGGAGGATGTGAGAAAGGTTGGGAGAGGAAAGGGATGGGGAATGAGTGTGGAGAGAAGTGATGACAGAAGATCACAGTTGAGGGTTGTAAGAAGGGCTTCAGTGTGTGAGGATCAGCTGGGGAAATGAAAAAAGGGCTGAAAGGGGTGAGAGTGAGAATGGGCTGGAGAGGTGAGAGCAGCAGGGGGAATGTCAGATGATCAGCTGAGGGGGCAGAGGTAGACAGGGATAGTCTGCTGGAAGGGGAGATTAAGAAGGAAGATCCTCTGAAGGGGCTGGATGTTGAGAGAGATCATTTGGTGTGCAGGAAGGGTGAGAGTGGAATGATTATGTTAGAGGACAGGGGCAACGCATCTCTCCTACTTTGTTTTGGTCTTCCTCTGGGGTCATATAAATTTTTGAGTGCTAAAATGGAATCATATTGGCAAAAAGTATGGGAAGCCCCAATTTAGAGATACTCTCATTTTCCTATCTTAACCAGGTACAAATCCACAATATGACATTGCTTCCTATCCAATAACTTTGCAATTTCCTGACAAGTCTCTCATAAGATTTTCAAATGCCTTCTGAAATCCAGGTCTGTTCAGACTCTGGTAGATATGCTGGACACCCCTATGTCACAGCCCTCTGGTAACACAGCCTTATTTGCCAGGGGGTCCCCACCAGAACTAATAGCTGTGGCCTCAATGCATTAGCAACAATTAGAGCATGCAAACCACTATTAGATATGTCTAGGCCAATGTCAAACTAATGCACTCCATTTAGACGGAACAGGCCAGGGCAATTCTTATTAAAGTCATGCACTAGGATAGCACATTGTATAATGGCCATAAATCTACACGTCCATTTATCTTCTTTCTAGTTTTAACAAGGGCTTGATTTGACCTGTCACCTTGCTGAACTCTCCTGGGGGTAATGCAGGACCAGTCAATGCATGTCCCGGGGAACAAGTAATCAAGATGCAATCCTTCTGAATCTTTTAAACTTGACATTGTGCATTTATGAGACATTGTTCCCTAGATGAATAATTACTACCAAGGGGAAAATTGTGTCTTATGCATATACCACATAAGGGACATCAACTGGTCCCACATCCAATCACAGAAATCCACGATGCTGCTATGACTAAATGCTCACCCAGTGGTCTTATCTGAGCTTGTTTGTGTGCCAGGTGTACAAAGGAGTGCACTATAATCCAGACAAAACATATTGGCTGACTTGTACCTGTAACAAGCATAAAATATAATTCAGTAGAATACTAATGATAGTAGCCATCAGGCGTCACTCACAACTGGTATCAAGAGTGCCATCTACCCATAGTCATAGTCTCAATTGGGAATCCTAATGCAAAAGCTGAAGTTACCTCACCTATTCTAAATGAATGCACTGAGTAGCCTTTGGTATCAAAACCCATAGCCCTCAACTCACATGTAGGACCCTAGTGAAATGGAAGTGCAACAATGGGCATCCACTGCCGTGCATGAGCAAGAGCCCTGGAAAGACAGACCTGAGGTACAAGTAGTTCTGTAAATTGTGCACAGAGTCGGTATGGTGTACCTCCAACGTATTCAAATTAAACTTCTGGCCCTCAGCTACTTTGTCAGTTTTGGACTTGCAAATGTTAGTAGCCGCCTTGCTGTGTACTATGACCATATCTCCTATCGAAAGACCTGAGGATGACAGGCCCAAAAAGGATTGCAATACCAACTCACTAATATGTGGTTCAGCAAAGATTGCCAGAGTGTGTGCATCTGAATAATTTAGTCTCAAAATTATTAAAACTAACACCAGGTAGGGCTCTCAATATCCTGCCCAGGCATTCATGGGTGATTGGACACCTCCCATCTAGAGTCTTTTCTTTGATAGCTCTAGCCCACCCGTGCATCAACTTCTTGATCACAAAATCAGTGGGGCTCTGATGACCTAGAGCCTTTACAAAAAACACTATACCAGCTAAGCATGTTGCCACTGAACACCTAACAATGTCCTCAAATTTTCACTATAGAATGTATTTAACTAAAGACTGGATTTGTATTGGCCATTAGTGGTTGGTACCCTCAGTGGAGCAGAAGGACTAAAAAAAAAAAATAATAATCTGAAAATGCCCTCAAGTAGTTTCTTTTGGCGCTATCAGATGGAGTGTCCATCAATCTCTAAATATTGCAGTCCAAGCTGACAAGCCTCTTGAGGAGCTGGTGCCCCTTTGATATCTGCTGCTGGTACAAGGGACCCTGAAGAAGGACCACTTAAAAATGGGAGAATGACCAGCAATGCCATTTTCAATACATGGTGCAGGCTCTGTGCGTAACAGTATCAAGTCATAAACACTGTGGTACTAGCTCCCTCAATAGGGCAATCCCTCCTTAGATCCTCCCTGTCAACTTGTTGACCACCATGTTAGAAAAGCCTGGGTAAAAAGATAAGTCTTTAAAGACTTCCTGAATTTGATGTAATCATTTTCTAAACACAGAGCTAGTGGTAGCAAATTACAAAAACTAGGTGCAAAATAAATGTATTGAAAGTACTTGTCTAATAACTTTCGGAGAAGGAATGGTCAGTAATTCTTGTTGCAAAGAATAAAGATTACAACTAGGTTTATAAAGGAAAAACAGTTTTATAAATATTGAGGAATGCCCCAGGGAAGGGCTTTAAATGTTGAACAACCAATTGTAAACTGAGCTCACAGTCCTTCAGGAAGCCAGTGAAGCTCAATGAGCAAGAGGGTTACATAGTAATATGGGCATCCAGATCATCACTCTCTCGCATCTGCCCCTTTTACAATTCCAATACACAGACAGCAGTTTGGCTTAACAAAGGCCGCAGCTTTAATTAACACCAGGGAGGCCCGAGCCCTGCACATAACATTCACAATTTTGATTCCACAAAACCCCTCCCCCCACAACTGTCCACCACTCACCAGCAAGACAGTCACCACCAACCACGCGGCTCGACATTCCAGTCCTTGCACTGAGTTCAGACCCCCGCCTCCTCCCAGCAAGGAGCCAACCCAGTGGACCCCCACCACTAGCCAGCAAGGAGCCAGGCTGATGGACCCCCGCCACCTCCCAGCAAGAAGCCCGTACCCCAAAACTGCCCCCCCAGTTGTCAATCAATAACAAGTTATATCAGGAACCATCATTAACAATAACAAACATGAGCTGTAGTGGCTTGGGCCATCCGCTTCAACAACAACTCCCCCCAGCTGCGACGATACCCCATACAACACAATAACAGAAGAAGAAAAAAGGGCGGGTGGGAGGGAAACGACCAGCTGGCTGCAACAGCTCCGGAGAGTGACTAAGCCAGCTGTGTGCAGCCTAGCAAACCCCGCCTGCTTCAGTGACCTCACATCAGCTGGCCTATCAAGGCCAGCCAGCAGTTCTTAAGCTTGCCCAATCAGGGCCTTCCTGCCCGGAAGCTACTCAGCTCCTTCCTTTTCCCTTGCATTCCCCCCTCCCCACCCCCTAACTGCTCGTCCTGCCCTAGGCATGACCCCGCACCTAAGGCTCCCCCCCCCCCCCCCTTCTACCCGCCGAAACCACGGGCCCGCTCCCTGAGCGTTCCTGGGCCCACATTACCTAGACCGACCGAACACTGGGTCTGATCGACCTCCCATTTTCTTTTTCTTAAAAATTAACTTGGCTACTGTGTTCTGCACTAACTGAAGTCACTTAATTTGTTTAGAGGATAATCCATGAAATAATGGATTACAGTAATCTAACAGTCTAAAAACTAATGAATAAGTTAGAACTTTGAGATCATGAATTTAATTACAATAGGATCAGTTCCAAGAAGGATATATCCCATGTGGTTCCCTGCAATGGGCCAGGCCTCAGTACACCAAGCGTTCTACAGTAAATACCAAAACTCTTTCCTTGGTTGCAGTGAAAAGCTTGAGCTTGCAATTATACTAGGGGGTTCTGGCCACATTGTAAGCCCCTTGAACAATTGCAAAAACTGCTCCCATATCAGGGTCCCATTTTATAGGACCCATTCCTCCAATGTGATGTTTTTTCTTAACCCCTGCTGGGGCCATCACCAGCTGAAAATAAACACCTGACCATCAGGATAACACAACAGACAAAATTGAATGATCCAATGAGGAACTGGAATTGCCTAAACATTGCCTTCTTCTCCTGACCAAGCAAAACCAGGGCATCCCTCACATTTTTTCACCTTACTGAAGTGGGTGCAATCATGCCTGTGTTGGAGAGTGGTGCAGAGGCAATGAGACACCTTTAAACATGCCATTAGTCATTATTCTTGTTTTCCTAAGTTTTTGATAAGCATTTTTGCTTATTTTTGTGCACTGCTTTTGCTAGCCAGACTGACACTGCATAAAAAGAATATGCTAGAAACTGCTAGGGTAAACCGGGTAAGTACTGTTCTATGTTTAAAGTATACCAAGGCAACAGCTGACATTCTAGCCAAGCTGCAAGCTCATCTTATCACATTGATAATATTTGCATACAAACTGATAAGTCCTAGATATATTTTTCCAATTGTTGCTAATTGAGTACTTTGATCATTGGTTTAGCAGTTAGAGTTGTGAACCCTTTATAATGCTTGGCATTAGTAATTAGACTCTGAAAAGAGCTGTTCCAGTGGCCAGGCAAGGTAATCTGTTACACTTTCGCCATAAGATATATCTTATTATATTTTTGACGTTTTAATTAAAAAAAAAAAAACCTTCTCCTCAAGCTGCTGGCTTTAAACGTATTCATCCACAACATTATCCTGTAGAAACCTAGACAATCTTACCTTGGCATCAAGCTCAGTTTCCAGAAAAACTATGGATAGACACAATGTGCGAGAGGAATATTAAATTCCGTGGACTATATCCTGAAAGACCTTCAATAGGGACTTGCATTCTTGTATCCCGATGTTTATTCAACCACCCCATGGCAAGAATGAACTAAACTGTTCAAAGTATACACATGATATTGAGCAACCCCATCAGGTTTGGACAAGTTCCTGAAGGAAAAGTCCATTAACCATTAAGGCAGAATTGCAGAAATCCACTGTTTACTCTTGGGATAAGTAGCTTGGAATATATCTACTCCTTGGGATCCTGCCAGGTACTTGTAACCTGACTTGCCCACTATTGGAAACAGGATACTGGACTTGATGGACCTTTGGTCTGACCCAGTATGGTAAGTCTTATGTTCTTAAGTTTCCTTAAAAGGAATTGACCTTAGTTATAGGGGGACTGAAATCCACTTATTCAGTTTTGGACCTTTGTCTATTTACAGTAGTAAAGGACTTGAAGGACATCATATGATGTAATTTTGAGCATAATTAACAAGTCTTTGCAAGTGGGGTTCATTCCTCAGGCCTTAAAGGCAACCATTAAGTCAATTCAAAAAGAACCAAGTCAGCCCCATGGTCTGATTACTAATTACCACCAGGTCTCAAATCTCTCAACCATGGGAACGATCTTAAAGAAATGCACATTTAAGCACAGTTGGATAAATTTCTCCAGGATAACCAAGTGTTGGATGGCCAATTTGGTTTTAGGATGAATCATGGCAAGAGATTTTCTCTTTCGAGAATCTGATGGGAATTCTAGTACAACTAGATCTTACAGCAGAATTTGATAATTTAGATCACAGGATTTGTCTAGTTTATCCTCTTTAGGATTGGCTGAGTCAGTATTATGATGGATTGGTTCATTTTTATTAGATATGGAACAGCAACTGGATGATAATCATTCAAACTGGATCCCCCTTAAGTGCGGTGGTTCTTGCCTATCCCAGGTATTTAATATCTATCACCTCTTTGCTCCATTTTGCGACTGGGAGGGTTTTTTTTTTAATTTAATTTATGCTTATGATATTCAGTTTTATATCCTTGTGGATAAGGATAAACCCTCAATTAATACACTTTTTAGTACTTATATGGAGGCAGTAGAGAGTTGGCTCAAAGAGAATAGGTTAGTACTTCATGTGGCTAAAACTTCAGTTTTATGAGTAGATACATTTTTGCCTGACCCCCTTCCTACTGTAAACTATAAAGAGACTGCTATTAATATTGTCTTCAAGGCATGGAACCTAGGGATAATTTTAGATTCCCAGTTAACCTTGCGAAGCCAAATTAAATTGTTATAGCTTCTTTCTATAAACTTAAGCTGCTAAAACCTTTTAAGCAGATTCTTTCTGCAGACTTGTTTAGAACAGTGCTTCAAGCTTTATTTAACTGACAGCTGGAATATTACAACAGTTTATATATGGGTCTCCCTGAGAAATATATTAAAGCTTTAAAACTGATTCAATGTATAAGCTGCTCATATATTGATGTGGTACTGGAAGTAGGGAGCATGTAACCCCGTAACAAGGGCCCTTTCACTGGTTATCAATTAAAAAGCGGATTCAGTTTAAGGTATTGGTCCCAGTTCATAAGCTGATGTATGGGGAATATCTGTTCTCTAGCTGGGAAGTTACAAAGGTATAATCCATGGCATATGCTCCGTTCTTCGGAAACAAATATGCTGGTGGTACCTTCATTTAGAGACAGTAGGCTGCAAGTAACCTGAATACATGCTATTTCTGATTGTGCACCTGTTCTTTGGAACTCACTACCAACAGCTTTGCATAATGAGAAGGATCTTAAACTTTTTAGAAAACAAGTGAAGGCATCTTATCTGGATGTATAGGGAGCTAGTCACAGAGGTAGATCTTAAAAAAGTACGCGCACACGAACAAAAGTACGCCGGATTTTATAAGATACGCGCGTAACCGCGCGTATAAAATCCAGGGTCGGCGCGCGCAAGACTGCGCAAAAAATCGGCAGCCTGTGTGCGCCGAGCCGCCGGCCTCGGAGGGAACTTTCCTTCCGCGTCCCCCCACCTTGCCCTCCTTTCCCCTAGCTACCCCACCCCTCAGCCCTACCTAAATCCCCCCCCACCCCACCTTTTGTTGTGCAAGTTACGCCTGCTTGAAGCAGGTGTAAACTTGCGCGCACCACCTCGGCATCCCCCGGCACAGGCCGCATGCCGGGGGACTCGGGACCGCCCTCCCAGCCCGCCCCCAAACACGCCCCCAGGACACACCCCGGACATGCCCCCTCCCTCCCCTTTTACGAAGCCCCAGGACTTACGCACGTCTCGGGGCTTTGCGCGCACCGGCAGCCTATGCAAAAATAGGCGTGCCTACGCGCGCAGGGGCTTTTAAAATCTAGCCCTGAGATTTTACTTGTCTATAATATGTTTGGCTGTTTTAATATGTTTTTATTTTGTAATCCACCCTGAACATGTACTGGAAATTGCGAAATCTAAGGATTTTTAAAGACCTAGTCCAGGAGCATGGCCCTGTGCCCATGCCTTCAGTAATATCCCTTCCCTGTGTCTTGTGCCCCCCCCCCCCCCCAATCCCATCCCCAACCAAATGCCACTTCCTAACTCTCCTCCCTCTCTATACTTTTACTGCCTGCCTCCCCTTATCCAGACAGGTGCACTTTCCATGCACTTATGTTGTGCCCTTGCTCCCTGACTACCAAGTCATCGATCTAAACAAGAGTAAGAATTTCCTGGTGAAATGTTCAGACACTAAAACTATAATACTGCCAAAACTACAATATATATATATAGGCAATTTTTAAATATACTATTGTTAACCAGCATTACATGATTATCCTAACAGTTATGCTTTGATTATATAAGAATTTCAAGATGGTTTTGCTATAGGTTTTCTTTTATAGTTATTTTATTGTATATGACTTGTGTGTGTTAATTTGCTATTTAAACTCTTTATTTTAATTATTCAGAATTTTTCTTAAATGTTTTGCTCAGCTTTGCATTTCTCCAGTTTTGCACTACATGCAGAGTCTGGTATCTTGAAGATTCCTCTTTTTATTGGTACATATTTTGTGATACCTTATTCTCTTATTTGCTGAAGGTTTGTATTTTCTGCATGTGCGACAGAGGTGAGGGATTTTGCTAGAATGTAGGTTCTGTGTACGGATCCACATTGGTCCAACTTGTTTTGTTTTCCCAAAGAGGTATATTGGTGTTCTAGGCCCTTGTGTAATATGTGCAATGCCACCTTTTAATAGGCTGGGTTGTTGCTAATGGAATCCTGGTAATTAAAGCTGTTATGGCTAATTGAGTAGAAGGAAAGAAAAAATAAATTCATCTGCTCCCACCCAATCTGACCACCTACCCTTTGCAGCCCCTTCCCCCCCACAATTAAGTAGCTGAACTATGCATACGAAATATAAACTCACCACTCCTAGCACCTCCTTCCACAGGTTTCTTTTTCAAATAGGAAACTTGAGGGAGAAGGGGAGAACACAATGTTCCTAGAAGTAAAATTCCAGAAAGCAGCACCACACACACCTCTGCCAGCTGCCAGCCATTTGTTTAAGGTAGATACGTGATAGGGCAGTTGCAGTCAGAATTCAAGGACATAATTAAACATTCTGACAGCAGTATTCTTGAAGGTTGAACTGCAGCCAATTCAGACATTTAAGATGTCCAATATACAGTTATGTATTGATCATTTTTCAAAGAAAAAGATGGCTCAAGCAATCTTCTGGACAATCAGTCTTTTCCAGTCTAACATCAAAACAAGCTGGATAAAAAGTTTGTCCCCTTAAAATAAAGCCACCACTCCTATTACAATGTCTCTCACTTTTTCCCCTGTAATATTCAATTGCTTGTAATTGGTTTAGTGTTAGTTATTTTTTTTTAAAACACTAATATATTCAGTTTTAGTATATATTGATCCAGTACTCCGAGTGAGGATACATTACTTTAAATGCCAAATTCTCCACAGAACAGATCATGTATTTGTATTATACCATGGAACCAGACGTGATTTTTTCAGAAAATTTGAAACTGGAACATTTTCTGGAAAGTCTCATTCAAAATTTTATTTGCATAAAATATTCACTCAGAAAATTTTACTATGCAAAGTTTTCTGATTCCTGAAGTAGATTTGTGAACTGATTTGACCTATATATTTAGTAAAAATTCACCATCTTAATTCCACAATTTTTTCAATGTTTTTCCAAGTAGCCAAATGGTTGAACTGAAAGATTTGATTGGGGGGAGGGGGGGGGGGGGAGATAAGATGCAAAATATTGTATAAACGTTCTACTAAAACAAATTACAAATTGAAATTGCCAAGCCTGCCTAATACAACACTAGCATCCATTCATTGTTACTAATATTTTATAAAACAAAATGATAGAAATGGAGAAACTACTTACCTGATAATTTTGTTTTCCTTAGTGTAGAAAGATGGACGAAGGACTTGTGGGTTTATGCTCCCTTGCCAGCAGATAGAGACTGAGCAAGCTGACATCCCAGTACACATAATCCTGCAGTGACCCCCACCCTGCCACTATTCTCTTCAAAAGCAACTGTGGACAGACTAGCAAAAAACTTGATTAAAAACAGATAACCGGAACTGTACTCAACCAACCATAAACGTTGAACTCACATATGATTCTAAGTACCCCAAGCTAGGAACTGAAAGAACACTTACCAATAATCCCTTGGGACCCAGAGCTCCACAGGACGACTACTGACACACTCATGCAGCACCCAAGGGCGGGAAACTGAGTCCATCTGTCTACACTAAGCAAAACGAAATTATCAGGTAAGTAATTTCTCTATTTCTTACCGTGCAGACAGATGGACTCAGGACCATTGGGATTTACCAAAGCTACTTCCCAACAGGGTGGGAGGCTGACCTCGGTCCAGTCAACACCACACGTGCAAAGGCTGCATCCTCCTGAGCCTGCACATCCAGATGATAAAATCTGGAAAAAAAAGTGTGTAAGAAGGACTATGTTGCAGATCGGCAGGAGACAATAGACTAACCTCCACCCGAGCCCTACTGCTATAAAGCCCTAACCTGAGTAAACACGGCTGTGACCACCTCCTTAATCCAACGAGCTATGGTAGCCCACGAAGCCAGAACACCCTGCTTTCTCCTGCCATGGAGAACAAACAAGAAAAGAAAAGATTCAGAGACCTCCAGATACTGCACGACAAGATGCTTAACATCCCAGGAGAGCAAAAGGTGAAACTCCTCCGCATCCCTGACCTTATCCAGGGATGACAAGAAGATGAACTGATTCAAATAAAGTCCAAGACTACCTTGGACAAAAAGGATGGAACAGTACGCAGCTGTATTGCCCCTGGAGTCACCTGAAGAAACGGTTCCCAGGAAGACAATGCCTGCAGCTCAGAAATCAGAAACACAGAACATATAACCACCAGGAATACAGTCTTCAAAGTCAAAAATCATAAGGAAAGGCTACACAGTGGTCGGAATGTAGGGCCCGCCAAAGAGTCCAGCACCAAATTAAGACTCCACAATGGAACCGGTAACCTCAAGGGAGGCCTAAGGTGCTTCACTCCCATCAAAAAAACAGGCCACATCAAGATGAGACAAAGCAACACCATTCATCAGGCCTCTGAAACAGGCATGAGCCGCAACCTGCACCTTCAAGGAATTAAGGGCCAAGCTTTTATTCAATCCATCCTGCAAAAAATCCAGAATGAGAGGGATCTTAACTGAACGAGGAAGAATACCCCACTCCTCACACTAGACCTCAAACTCTCCAAACCCACACATAAGCCAAGGAAGTAGAGATCTTGCGAGCGCAGAGTAAAGTGGCAATCACAGAGAAAACACCACGCTTTAATAGGCGAGCCCTCTCAAGGGCCAAACTGTAAGTCAGAATAGAGTCGGATCCTCATGAAGAACCAGTCCCTGCTGAAGACAAAGGGGGGCCTCCACCAGGAGTCATCGCCACAGATGCCTACCAGGAGAACTAGCCCCCTGTGGCCTTCGATCTTACAAATTATACCTCCCGGCAAGGGCCACAGAAGAAAGGTATAAAGCAGTCTGTCTTCCAGCCAGACTGTACGAGAGCATCTATTCCCTGGGACCACGGTAATATCCTGCGACTGTAAAAGTGAGGAACCTTCGCGTTTCAAGAAGTCATCAGCAGGTCTAGGAATGGAAGGCCCCAGCGATCCACAATCAGCTGAAATGCCTCAGCTGACAACACCCACTCTCTCCTGGGTCCAGACTCTTCCTGCTGAGAAAGTCCACTCTTACGTTGTCTTTTCCTGCAATGTGAGAGGCCAAGTCCTGCAGATGACCTTCCACCTATTCCATCAGCTGGTCTATTTCCTGTGACAATTGCTAGCTCTTGGTTTCTCCCTGGTGATTGGTATAGGCCACCATTGTTGCGATGTTTGACGTCATGTGAACCGCTTGATTCTGCAGCCTGTGGCTGAACTGCAAGTATGCCAGCAGTACCGCCCAGGCCTCCAGGCAATTGATATTCCAGTGGGACTCAAGCATTCCAGCGCCCCTGAACCATTAACTGCAGACAGTTAGCCCCCAACCGTGGAGACTCCCATCTGTCGTGAGTACCAAACAGGCTGGAGAGGATAAGGGAACTCCCTGCCTCAGATGATCCTACTGCAACAAATCACTGGAGGTGGAAGCAGATTTCCGTCAGCAAATGAATCCGAACTGCATAATCCTGAGGCTGTGGATTCCAACGAGATAGAGCGTGCTGAAGAGGACACATATGCGCCCTTGCCCATGGCATCACTTCAAGGGTAGCTGCTATCAAACATTATCTGAAGGTAGGACCACCCAGTCTGACATATGGTAGGAAAAGCTGTCCTGTGTCAAAACGGACCCCCAAATACTCTGACTGGGATGGTTGAAGATTGCTCTTGGTCAGATTCACCACCCAACAGAGGTCCTGAAATAAGGAGACCACCTTGTGTGTCACAAGGTGGCTCTCTTCATGAGACCTGGCTCGAATCAGTCAGTCATCCAAATACATGTGCACCAGGATTCCTTATCACAAGGCCAGCACCACCACAATACTGGAAAATGTTCTGGGAGCTGTGCTGAGACCAAAAGGCAACACCCAAAACTGATAATGGCACTCCAACACACCACAAAGCGTTGGTGTTCCAATCGGATGGGAACATGAAGGTAAGCCTCAGACAGATCCAATAAATACAAAATGAGAAGGGGCATAAATGCTCTATTACAAAGTCCAGGGGGGTATCTACCTTTCTAGAAGCCTCGGTGGATAATATACCCACTAGATCTACATTAGTAGTATCACTCTGTGCTGAACAGGATAAAGATCCAATTTTTCAAAAGTACTTTAAACGCAGTCATCTCTTTTGTGGCCAGAAAATTCAGTTATTTCCAGATGTTTCCCAAGCAAGCTTGAAGGTAATATTTTCTCTTTCATTATGACAAAAGGTGTTCGCTCTTTAGACCACTTTCTTTTTAAAAATTTCCTTGCTGATTTATGGTTTCTTAAAACAAGTATGTATTTTTTGACCAGTCTCATTTGGGTCATTCCATGTCAAGTGGACCAGTGGTCCCCACTCGACCATCTCTGATTTTGCTGAAAATTTATAAGGATGTACATGTATGTTTGAAACGAGGTTCTGTAAAGTTTTAGGGCCAGATATCAAATACTTGGGGCACTGTTGCCCTTTCACTGGAGGTCCCACCAAGCCCGCGGCTTCAGCTACGAGGATTTTGCAAACTTTGGCACATAGCCATTATAGAAATATAGTGGCTATGATGCTGAAATTGGACATACTAGCTCAACTTTTGCTGGTGAACACGAAAAAATTAGTACCAGCAATCACAAAACAACATGTCGGTCTTAATTTAGTGTCAAAGTGGCTTAAAAATCACACGACATGACATTTAAGCCATACTTTGACCAAGTATAACTCAAAACCAAAAACCACTAGTAACTGGTGCTTTACCCTGTATACCAAACAGCTACATGACTTTGCATTGCTGCAATATCACGGTCAAAGCATATGTATTTGTGGAGATATTCACACCCACATATGATGAAAAACGTTTAATGATCAAATCTGACCTATTTTTAAGATCAATTATCCCAAAAACAGTACCCCTCAAATCTATTTATTTTGATATCAGTGGAAAGAGCAAATTTTTCTCTACAAGGATCATCATTTTCTTTTTTGGAGTCTCTCAGTTTAAGAAAAGAAAAATGCCACTGAACATGGCGTTTTTTAATCATATGCAATGAATGGTAACTGCACTATTTAAACCCTTGCGTTGGTCCATGGTGGTTATACCACTACCAATTCCCTAAGAATTGGTATTATAATCCTATTAAGAATTGTAATAATGCCAAGTCTTTTGAGAATTGGCAGCCCCATCGCCTAGGGGCCACGCCCGATAGCCGTGCAAGGCCAGCCACGGGCGGTCTCTTTATCGCAGGTTCCGAAGCCTGAGGGTGGGTGTCTTAGCCTAGGATCCCAAGCCTAATATTGGGTATCTTTTGTTGGTTTTTGAAGGATAAATCGGTGGAGATATACCAGAAGGCACCGATGGAACCACCCCGGAAGGGGGAATCCGGAACGGTGTTTCTCCTGCCGATGAGAATCCAGTCGGAGACGGTGGTGTTGTCGATGGTACTGGAATCACCAATGGAAGGGCCGTCATAAGTGCCTCCATGCGGCGCAGTAGCGGTGCTAGAGCTTGCACCAACGGCTCGGTGGTCGGTTCCCTCCTCGGTGGCGAAGTCGGTGCAGGCGTCGGTGCCGGAGACGGTACCGGAAGCGGTGCCGGAGACGGTGCCGATGGAGGTTGTAACTTCTTCATCGCTTTCTCGATGGCCTCCTGGACCAGCCGGTCCAGTTCTGCCCGGAGACCAGGGGTAACAATACCCGGCTCAACGGGAGAGGGAGGCTGAGGCAAGGCCGGAGGGACCACCGTAACCGGTGGGATCACGGCCCCCACACCCCGAGAGGGTGAGGGTTTCCTCGGTGCCTGCGAACGAGACGTGGAGGGTGTCCGGTCTGTTCGCGGCTTTTTAGTC
Source organism: Rhinatrema bivittatum (assembly GCF_901001135.1). NCBI lineage: Eukaryota > Metazoa > Chordata > Amphibia > Gymnophiona > Rhinatrematidae > Rhinatrema > Rhinatrema bivittatum. The sequence continues at coordinate 128,939,387 of NC_042619.1, read as the reverse complement.
GGTGGCTCGGCTTGAGCGGAGGTCGATGGCTGTGGATCCTCGACAGGCCCCTAGGCGATGGGGCTGCCAATTCTCAAAAGACTTGGCATTATTACAATTCTTAATAGGATTATAATACAAATTCTTAGGGAATTGGTAGTGGTATAACCACCATGGACCAACGCAAGGGTTTAAATAGTGCAGTTACCATTCATTGCATATGATTAAAACACGCCATGTTCAGTGGCATTTTTCTTTTCTTAAACTGAGAGACTCCAAAAACGAAAATGATGATCCTTGTAGAGAAAAATTTGCTCTTTCCACTGATATCAAAATAAATAGATTTGAGGGGTACCCTTTTTGGGATAATTGATCTTAAAAATAGGTCAGATTTGATCATTAAACGTTTTTCATCATATGTGGGTGTGAATATCTCCACAAATACATATGCTTTGACCGTGATATTGCAGCAATGCAAAGTCATGTAGCTGTTTGATATACAGGGTAAAGCACCAGTTACTAGTGGTTTTTGGTTTTGAGTTATACTTGGTCAAAGTATGGCTTAAATGTCATGTCGCGTGATTTTTAAGCCACTTTGACACTAAATTAAGACCGACATGTTGTTTTGTGATTGCTGGTACTAATTTTTTCGTGTTCACCAGCAAAAGTTGAGCTAGTATGTCCAATTTCAGCATCATAGCCACTATATTTCTATAATGGCTATGTGCCAAAGTTTGCAAAATCCTCGTAGCTGAAGCCGCGGGCTTGGTGGGACCTCCAGTGAAAGGGCAACAGTGCCACAGGTATTTAAGATCTGGAGCTAAAACTTTACAGAACCTCGTTTCAAACATACATGTACATCCTTATAAATTTTCAGCAAAATCGGAGATGGTCGAGTGGGGACGATTTTAAAAACTGGTCCACTTGATGTGGAATGTCCCATTTGGAAAATTTTCTTTTAGATAAGTGTGAGGGTAGTTGATGTGAATGGCTGTAGTATAATTTGATGAAATGTTGGAAGCAGTGTAGATGGTTCAATGAAGTTAGTTAGCTTTTTTATTTTTCTCTTTTGGTTAACACTCCCTCTGTTTCTTCTTGTTGCAATGGGCTTGAAAATTAGGTAATATTTTTATTATCTATTATGTATTTAGTTATTTGTTAACTCATGAATGGCTCAGTATTTCATTTGATGTAAATGAATTAAAAACAAAAAATACAACCCACTGAATAGCAAACAGTCTGCTGTCATGCTGTAAGAACCAAAGCACTTTTTCTTTACAAATGGTTGATGCAGTACTAGACTGAGTTTAAATTAGTTTGCAGGCAGTTACAAACAAAACTGTGATTCCTCATTTTTGTTCTAATTATTTTATCTAGTAAGGAGATATTAGTACTTAAAATCTGTGAAAGCTCCTAATATTTAGCCAGTCACTACCTCATAAAAATCAGTCTAATCTGAACCTTTCAAGAACCCCAAGCAGGCATCACACCATACAAGCAAAATATAAGAAAATAATTAACATTTCAAGAATAGACAGGTTTTTTTTTTTTTAACTGGGATATTATGGCTGTATTAGTTATTTATTCCATAAGTGTGAAAATCAAGTTTAGTTATCTATAAACAGGATTCTTTCCATAGAAGCCTCATGAGAGGCTTCTAAGGAAACTAAAAAGTCATGGGATAGGAGGTGGTGTCTTTTTGTGTATTACAAACTGGTTAAAAGACAGGAAACAGTAGGATTAAATGGTCACATTTCTCAGTGGAAAAGGGTAAATACAGTGGAGTGCCTTGGACCGGTGCTTTTCAATATATTTATAATTGATCTGGAAAAGAATAAGACAAGTGAGGTAATCAAATCTGCACATGATACAAAATTATTCAGAGTAGTTAATCACAAGTGGACTGAGATAAATTGCAGGAGGACCTTGCAAGACTGGAAGATGAAATTTAGTCTGCCATTGGCTGCTCAGGTTAGGAAAATGGACTTTTGTTAATTGAGCATCCTTTCCTAACCTGACCGCCAACTTTTTTTTTTTTTTTTTTTAAAGGTTGTCCTTTTTGTTCCTTTGACTTAATATCGTCATGATATTAAATTGGATGAAGTACAAAAAAAACCTACTTTCTCCTTTTCTGTACACTTTTTGGGCTGTTCAAAATTTAGCACCTGGTCCACATTCTTAAATTAAATGTGTCTGGACAACAGCAATTTATCTTAAATCTTGCTGAAAAGAAATAAACTTATTGTCATTCTCATTTAATTTAGACTCGTGTGAAGAAACCAAGGGATCCAATTTCAAAACAAAGGAATCCAACTTAGTAGTAGAATATTCAAGGCCTGGCCAAACTAAGCCATCAGTTCCCAGAGAGTCAGGTGTTACCTCCATCAGTACCTTGAAAGGTTGCAGAGACTCACCTGAAGATGGCAACACCAGAAAACCAGGATCCAACTTGGCAAAAACTTTTCTTGCCCCTGAAACCACTGAAAATGGAGAGACTGTGTGAGGAATATCCAGCATTGGGGAAAACACATCCAAACTCGGAGAAGATGGCAAGCCAGATGTTGAGTCCTCCACAGCCCCCTCTCAGCGTCAGCGGGGAAGCTTGAACACGGGGGCTGAAGGAAACCTCCTCCCAGAAAAAAAAAAACGGTGCTCCTCCGCCAGTACTCACAACGGGGATTCCACCACCTACCAAACCAGGAGTTGGGGATGCAAAAGAGGTGATTAATGCTGCCTATCAAGGTAGGGGGTTTCAGGGGCATAAAGCCACACCTTCCCCTTGATTAGGAGCATGGAGAAAGAGAAATGCAACAAGTAACCAGGGATAAGGGCAGGAACTTTCAACGTCCCAACTCACGTGGCCATCTTGCTTTAACAAAAAAATTATTCCACGTTGTTAAATCACAAGGATTGTGAGAAATTGCAAGAGTACCTTGTGAAACAGAAACGCACTTGTTGACATTGTCATCTGCAATTTGCATGCCTAAAGTAATACACTTAGGGAAGAGCACTCTAAAGAATAGCCACAAAAAACATCAACTCAGGAAAAGGATCAAGACATCATCGTGGATATGTTGAAATTCTCTGTTCAGTGTGCAGCAGCCGAGAAAGCAAATAGAATGCTAGGAATTATTAGGAAAGAAACGTAGAATAAAACAGAGAATACCATGCCATCTCTATTGCCCCGTGGTGTGACCAAAGTATCGTGTGCAATTCTGGTCACCCTATCTCTCAAAAAAAAAAAAAAAAACGAAACAGAAAAGGGCAACCAAAATAATAAAAGGGACAGAATGATTCCGTATGAGGAAAGGCTAAAGAGGTTAGGGCTCTTCAGCATGGAGAAGAGATGGCTGAGGTGAGATATAGGATTTGATAAAATGAGCGACATAGAACACAAATGCAAATTAGTTTATTCTTTCGGAAAGTATAAAGACATCCCAACTGCAGTATCTTTTAAATGCAGGGAGAGCCTAGATTTTCTGCAAGGAGAACTGTTCTGTCAACTGGTAATGGAATCCACACGGAAGGACCATACTGGACCTGGTGGTTACCAACGGGGACAGTATTTCTGATGTTGTAGTGGATGGTCATCTGAGAAACTGTGACCACCAGTTGCTGTGGTTCAAAAATAGAATGAGCCTCTCTTACATCCTCAGTCGTGGGTCCTAGACTTCAGGAAAACTAACTTTCTCAAAGTGGAGGAGTACCTCAAGGAGTCGTTAGCTGAATGGGAAAACCTAGGGGAAGTAGAATGGAAGTGGCCAAAACTAAAAGGAGATAAGGACAACTAATCTTTTTGTTAGGAGCGTAAATAAAGGTAAGAGGAAAAAGACTGATATGATTTTCTCTAAAGAAGTAGCTGAAAAGATAAGGGAGAAAAAGTTAGCATTCATAAGCTACAAGAGATCACAGGAAGAGGAAGACAAGTGACAATATTTGGAAAAATTAAGAAGCTGGGAAATTTGTCAAGAATACAAAATTCCAAATAGAAGAAACAGCAAACAGTAAAAAGGGAAGAAAAGACTTAAGTGCAAAAGTGGCATTGTGAGATTCAAAGGTGAAGAGGAGAAATACGTAGAGGCTTGATGAGGAAACAGCAAAATTGCTTAAATATATGTTTAGTGTTCACTGTGGAAGGGATAGGAGCAGGACCATATAAAACAAACACAAATAAAATTGGAAGCGAGGTAAACCTCAATCGATTTTTAGAACAATGTGTTCATAAGGAGTTAACTAAACTTAAAAGTAGATAATGGGATTGGGCCGGATGTGATACATCCAAGGGTTCTAAAGGAACATATATATCCTGGCAGCTCCACTGGCTGCCATGGCAATGCTTCTTTACAATCTAGAATAGTTCCAGAGGACTGGAAAAGGGCAGATATGCTCCCTATTCATAAAAGTGCAGGTAAGGAGGAGGCTGGGATCTACAAGCCAGTTAGCCTGACCCCTGTGGTGAGTAAACTAATAGAATCCTTGCTAACATACAAGGATAGTGCAATTTTTGGAATCCAATAGATTTAACAGACATAAATCTTGTCAGACGAATCTGATCAATTTCTTTGCGTGAGTGACCAGAGAGTTGGATCAAGAGAGAGCACTACATGTAGTGTTCTTTGATTTCAGCAAGGTCTTTGACAGTTCCGCACAGAAGACAAATTCTATGCCCTTGGTACAGATCCTAAAATGACTGTTAGAAACTGGCTGAATGAGAGGTGACAAAAGATAGTGGTAAATGGAAATTTCTCTGAGGAGGGAGATATTACTAGCAGTGTGCCTCAGGCATCAGTCCTTGGAACTGTTCAACATTTTTGTGAGCAACATAACAGAAGAGATGTTGAGAAAGATTTGTCTTTTTGCCAATGATACCAAAATCTGTTAACAGGGTGGACAGCCAGGAAGGCATGGAAAACAAAGAGAATTCTAACAAAGCTCGAGGAACGATCTAAGGCCTGACAGCTAAGATTTAATGCTAAAAAAAATGCAGAGTAATGCTTTTAGGATGCAAAAACACAAGGGAAAGATATAGTATTGGAGGTAAAATTCTTCTAAGTACAAAGGAAAAATGGGATCTGGGAGTAATTGTTATCTGATAATCTTAAGGTGGCCAAACAGGTGGATAAAGCAACAGTAAAAGCCAGAAAGATGCTTGGCTACATAGGGAGTGGAATATTCAGCAGAAAAGGAAGGCAATATTGTCCTTGTATTGGTCCCTGGTGAGACCTCGCATGGAATACAGTGTATAATTCTGGAGACAGAACCTTAAAAAGAATATAAACAGGATGGAATCAGTTCAAAGGGTGGCTACTAAAATGGTCAGTGGTCTTTCTTCTAAAGCCTTAAAGATCTAAACATATATATCTAGAGGAAAGGCAAGATAAGGGAGATATAATAGAGACATTCAAATATCTCACAAGGTTTCCATGTACAGGAGGTGAGCCTTTCAATGAAAGGAGGCTCTAGAAAGAGGTCATGAGATGAAGCTGAAAGGGGGTAGCCTCAGAAATAATCTTAGGAAATATTTCTTTACAGAGAGGGTGGTGGATGGGTGGAACAGCCTTCCACTGGAAGTGATAGAGACAAAACAGTATCAGAACTCAAAGCATGGGATAAATACAGGGGATCTCTAAGGAAGTGATGAGAAATATAATGCTATTTTGGCGGATGGTCAAATGGATGGGCCATGCAGTCTCTCTCTGCTATGTTTCTATAACTAGGAGGACATGCAATGAAATTACTGCATAGCTCATTTAAAACATATTTGCTTCCGATTTGCCACCTACTTGCAGGCCTCGGCCTGACCCACTATCTTTACGCGGATGACATTCAAATACTAATTCCAAAACACAATAGATGCAGCGTATAAGAAAACAGCCATGTATCTTTCCATAATAAAACAATTACTAACCCATATGAAACTCATAATAAACATCGAAAAAACAGAAATACTTCTTGAAAGAAAAACCAGCACAACACCTCTTCCACCTCTAAATCTTGAGAACCAAAAGCCAGTAATTTCCCCTGTCACCCATGCACGCAATTTAGGAGTTATCATAGATCATGAACTATCTTTCAAAATACACATTACGACTAAAATAAACAAGGATATCATAAATTACTAACACTGAGACGATTAAAACCATATCTAACCTCAGATGATTTCCGAACTGTTTTATAATTGCTCATTTTCTCTAATCTAGATTATTGCAATTCGCTCTTACTTGGTCTACCGCTTTCTACTATTCGTCCCCCTTCAAATCCTACAGAACACAGCGGCCAGAATTTTAACAGGCACCAAAAAGTACGAACACACAACCCCAATCCTAACATCTCTACACTGGCTTCCAATAAAATCCAGAATTGAATACAAGATACTTACCATTTTACACAAAATACTATACAAGGAGCAAACAGGCTGGCTAAACACAGCAATCAAATTTCATGATCCGCAGCAAAACTTACGCTCAGCCAAAGGCCTCTTAACAATCCCTTCAGTAAGCTCTGCACAACTCGCATTAGTCCGAGAATGTGCAATTTCACTCGCCAGCCCAAAATTTTGGAACGCACTCCCCACTGAATTACAATTACAACTGAGCCTATTTATTTATTTATTTTTATATACAGACATTCGATCTGAGATATCACATCGGTTTACATTCAGGTACTGTAGGTATTTCTCTAAAAACATTTAAGGAGTTAAAAACCTGGCTGTTTACCAAGGCTTATCAAGACTCACAATAACCCTTACACATCCTCTCCCTCCTACTCTTACACTTCAAGACTTTTTTTTTTTTTATATTTATTTCTCAGTACTTATTGCTTTTTAATATTTATCTGCATTTTAATATGTAACTTATACCTCAATTTTTATATTGAATCTTATTGTATTTTATCTTTATCAGGTTTTATTTTACTTGTATTTAAATTTGTTAAACCGTTATGATGGCTACACCGAATGACGGTATACAAAACCCAACAAATAAATAAATATAAAAGAAAATATTTTTTTACTCAACACAATTAAGCTTTGGACTTCATTGCCAGAGAATGTAGTAAAAGCTGTCTGGGTTTCAAATAGCTTTGGATAAGTTGCAGGAGGAAAAGTCCATAAAAACATTAAGATGGGCTTGGGAAATCCATTTCTTAGCCCTGGAATAAGCAGCATGGAGTTTATTTACCTTTTGGGATCTGCCCTAGTATTTGTGGCTTGGATTGGCCACATTGGAACAGGATGCTGGGCTTCATCGACCTTTGATCTGACCCAGTAGGGCAAATCTTATGATCCTCATGCAGGACTTTGTCAAATATCTTCTGAAAATTCATACATGCTTCATTAGCTCATACAGTTTGGCTCCTACTGATTGAGGGACACTGCACTGGGCTTGGGGAAGAGACATCCTCTTCGGAAACCCAGATTTTTCTCATCCTCATTAAAGGGCTGCTGATGCCGGAAGTGCCAAGTGGGAGCTTGGTACTGCAGTGGTTTTTTGTTTTTAAATTATCCATGTTTAATTTGTGTAAGCCACTTTGAGCTTTTGTAGTGCACAGCATATAAAATTTTAAAAATAAAACAGTTACAGCTATCAAATTGGCAGACTCAAATGCTCTGCACCAGGAGCTCCCACTGACCAGTGCCAGATCTGATCTTTGACACTGGTACGGACTCCCTTTCCACAATTACTGTACTCTCCACAGAGGACAGGGTCTTGAGCTAATCCATCAGAGCGCTCCATTCAAATCAAAGGGGGCCTTGGTGTACCTTGCCAAGGGGGCAGACTGTGTCCTGAAGCACTGTATTCAATGCTTGTGATATAGACAGCACCTGCTTGTGATATAGACAGCACCCAAGTTGGGATCAGATCTAGGAAGAATTAAATAATTCAGCACCATAGGAATCTTCCACACTACGAAGGACAATTGAACCTGTGTCACAGCAACCTCTTGTCTCAGCGTGTGCGAATCTGCTCCAGCACAAACCCACATCGACGGCCCTGGAGGAGAACCAGCACCACGGTCTTCTGTGCCTTACTCATGACCTGTGACAGGAACCAGCATCACAGGAGAGGAAGAGCCTCTCCTGATTGCAGGAAAGAGGAGCAGAGTTCCACTTCAATTTCATTAACAGCCAGATGATGCCTCACTATGCAAAGAGAAATGTCTTTGCTGCCTGCTTCAAGGCTTCAGGTTTTTATCCAACAGCACCTTCTGCAGGGCCTTCTTCCAGGCACGATATTGCTGTGCCCTTGGGAACATCCAACAGCTATAAAAGGTGTTAATATCATGATATTGTACAATTACTCATAATAATATTGTACAATTACTCATAATGCTCGCCATATCTCGTGTACAGCACCCCTCCCTCCCTCCACCACCCTACCCTCTTCCCCCCCTCCCTTTTATTGCCCCTGCTTCCCCTGTCACCCTCCGCCTCCCCAGCCCCTCCTCCTCCCCCTCCCCCCCACGCCTCACCTTCCACCCCCCGCCCCCCGCACCACCTCCCCCTGTAATTAATTAATTTTGTCTAACTTTGTATAATATTATCTAATTCTTCTCTAATATGGTTTATCATATAATTCTAATATGGTTTATCATATAATTCTTCTCTAATATGGTTTATCATATATAATCGCGTTTTAACTGTGATGCATGTTGGCACCACAGTAAAGTTAACCTACCTTTTAACTATTTATCTTTCCTCCACCTATCATTGTAATTTCCTTTCTCAGTTACATGTAAACCGACATGATGTTTTTTACGAATGCCGGTATATAAAAGTTAAAAAATAAAATAAATAAATAAATAAATCCGTGCCCATGCAGCAATAGAGAATAGAGTGGATATCTGTAATAGACATCCAGAATCCACAAATGCAAACCTGAAACCCACAGACAACAGAGTTCTGTTGAAGGGTGCCAAAGCAAGCTGAAAAACTAGATCAAAGAAAAAGGGTAACAAAATCATAGAAACTGGATATGTCTATATGATAACTGAGATGAAGAAAAACTAAGGGGTTCATTACGTAGCGTGCGCATGCAGGAAACCTGGGTCCGTTTCCACACCATCGGATGACATCATCATATACATTATGGCCAATTCATGCCTGCTTGTATACGGAAAAACATTACATGCCAAAAAATAAACACACAAGAATAAGTTCAAGAAAGCAGAAAAAACCCAAAAAAACATACATATTTAAGAATCCAGTTAGTACTGATAATTTAATGTTGGTGAAATAACAAAAAGTGACCTTTCCCAACACTATCAACATTAGAATTGGGAAGGGCATTTAGTATTCTCCATCCAAATCTCAGGGGTATGGTGCAAAGCATCTTGCCTGAAAATTAATGCTCACTGCAGAACATGTTGTAATATTAATTTCAAAACTTAATGAGCTACTCCACTATCTCATCTGTTTTGCTCATGAGGGGGATAATGTCAGATGCTTTCAAACTACAATTTTCCTTACTGCATGAACCTCTACCTCATTCAGTAAAATGAACACCCCCCCACACCCCCCCCCCAATAACTCCGAAATATTTGTGGTCAGGCTAGTAAACCTAACCACAAATTACTAAGAAAAAAATAAAGGTTATAAAACTCTGAAGGCACTACCAACATATACTCAAAATTAAAAAAAACCAAAAAGACAAATCAAAACAAAAAAAAAAGGCTGAAAACTTGATGGAAGTTCACCTTACCTTTAAGGTAATTATTACCCTTCTCAAACTGATCAGTCATATACATAATGGTAGCTCATTTCCACAAGATGTTCCATTATTAAATGAAGAGTAGCTCAAAATGTCAAGACCTTCAGATCAATACATACCTTGTATGGGCCAGCAGTGCAACATCAGCCAGATTAAATCAGCAGCATTCTGACATCAGCAATAGCAAGAAACAGGAAAGGGCCTATGAAACATTACCTGTCCTTTAGTTTTCACCAGTCAAGATCAGGTAGCCCATAAATTGAGATCATGGTCTCAGTCTAGTACCAGGGCCATAGCAAAAGTAGTCACCCTGCAGCTCCTATCATAAAATTCCTAAGAAACCATGAATTTTGCTACACACGTCATCTCTCTACTTTAGACAACTGATATCCAAATCAAATGATAGCATTAAATATTTCTGCCTATCTAGAACAGTCCTATTAAAAAAAAAAAAAACCCCAAAACCCACTAATAGAAGCAATGAGACTACTCAATATTAAAGCAAGTGCTTCCCAAATGTATTTCTTCATCTCTTGGTTTTATTCTTTGGTCTCATTTCAGTGTTTTCCTACCTACATTGGCTATAGAAAATCTACACCCTCTTCCAAAAAGTTCTTCTTTTGTTATATTATAGTCTGGAAGTAAAATGCATTAAACCAGTGTTTGTTTGATATATCCACACAACCTATCTCACAACTGCCAAGTTAAAAATATATTCTAAATTCCCTAGAAAATGAAGTAGAAATACAAAAACAAGAATAGTTCAGCTGGATAACCGTCCACCCGCCTTGTACTTGTGCAACAATACTAAATGCTTAAAGCTCTGGTGTAACCAATAACCATCAAAAGCACACACCAAGTGAACTGGCCCCATTTGTATTAAATTGATTCATGAGACAGCATAAATTCAATAGTTTCTGTTGGTTCTCTCTGCTGGGTAGTGCATTTCAAAGTAAAGACTCAACCATGAGCACCAAGGAGCTGTCAAAAGAACTATGGGACAAAGTTGTAAAAAAGACACAGATCTGGAGATGGGTAAAAAAACAACTACAAATTCCTTTAATATCCATCGAAGTACAAAAATGTAGTGTGTATATCACCGCCAAGATCCTGCCTAAATTAGGAAATTCCTCCAAACCAGATGTCAGAGCAGGGAGGCAACCAAGAGTCCAATGGTAACTCTGAAAGAGCTATAGACTTTCATAGCTAAGATTGGTCAAAGTGTGCATCTAACAATATCCCAAGCACTCCACAAATCCAGCCTATATGGTAGAGTGGCAAAAAGGAAGCAATTACTTAAAGGTCAGCCTAAATCCTATTTGAAGCATGAAAGGAATACTCGGGGAATACATAACCAGGGGGCAAAATGTTTTGTGGTCTGACTAAACTAAAATAGAAATATGCATTATATTTAGGCCAAAAGGTTCTAACAGCACCTCACTCAGATAATATGATCCCTACTGTGAAACATGGTGGTCGCATCATCATGTTATAGGGATATGTTTCATTGGCAGGGACTAAGGTACTTATCAGAAAAGAAAGGACAATGAATGGAGAAAAGTATAGAAAAGCAAGAAAGCTCAAACTGGGACAAAAGTTCACCTTTCTGCATGATAACCTGAAGAACACAGCACAGCCAAAGCTACACTGGAATTGCTAAGGAACAGGAAGGTTAATGTTCTGGAATAGATCAATTGAAAATATGTGGCATCCATCAATGCTCCCCAAGGAACTTGACAGAGCTTGAACAGTTTTGTAAAGGAGAATGGCCTGTTGACAAATCTAGGTGTGCAAAGTAGGTGGTGACCTATCCCAACAGACTTATAGATGTAGCTGCTGCCAAAAGGTACAGCAATCAAATATTGACTCAGAGAGACAGACATCCAATAGGATTTCATTTTTTGTTTTTTGGATACATCTATGCTTTGTCCCCCAGCAAAACACTTTTATCCCTGAAATGTGAAGAGCAGTGGTTCTTAACCTTTTTTCTGTTAGGACACATTTGAAAAATGCTCCCTTGTGTGAAAAACACTGAACATATAACCATCACAGTGCTAAATAAAAACACATACTCTTCATCCACAGGAACTCTCTGAACCCAAACAAGAGGGGCAGGGCAGAACTACGAAATTTCCCCATACAATTCACCATACAAAAAAGGATATTCTGATTCTGGTGTCATCTTGGTAACAGCAACACAAAGGAGAAATTACCACTTACCTGATCATTTCCTTTTCTTTAATAAGGCCAGGTGGATCCAAAACCAGTGGATTATGCACCTCTACCAGCAGATGGAGATGGAGTAAAGCTGACATCATGGTATTTATACCGCTGCACAGACATCAGCCCGCCAGTATTCTCTGCAACAGCCAACTGTGGACAAACTAACAAAACATGATTAACAGAACCACTCCAGCACTCAGCCAACAGGAAAACACTGAGCTTTAAGACAAAGAATATAAAAACACTAGTCTAGAGACTGGAACAACACTAACCAGTAACCCCTGGATCATACAGCCTCGCAGGAAGACAACAGCATAACCAACCGGCAGCCAAGGGCAGGAAGGTGGATCCACCTGTCCTTATTAAAGAAAAGGAAATTATCAGGTAGGTAGAAATGTAGAAACTTACAAATTGATAGCAGAAAAGGCCCAAAAGGCCATCTAGTCTGCCCAGCAATCTTATTTTATATTGGATCTACAGTCCTTTAGTCTGTGGATCCAATACAAAATAAGCCCATTTCTTTTGTCACTAGGGTGCCAATTCCCCCCCCCCCCCCCCCCCCCCCCCCGTAGTAATTTCTCCTTTCTTAGTATATGGACAGGTGGATCCAAAACCAGTAGGATGTACCAAAGCTACTCCCGAACAGGGCCTGATCAAAACTGCTTACACAAAGGTTGTATTCCTCCTGGGCCTGTACAGCCAGGCAGTAATACCTGTAAAAGTTTTGTGAAGAGGACCATGTCGCAGTTCAGCAAATGCTGACGGGAGACAGCAATCTAACCTCCACCTATGACACTGTCAGAGTCCTAGTGGATTGAGCCCTAACCTGACTAGGCAATGGCTGCTCAACATCCACATACGCAGCTGTGACTACCTCCTTAATCCAGTGGGCTATCACAGCCCACGACATCGGCCCGCCCGTTTACTCCCACTGTGGAAAACAAACAGGCGATCCGTCTTCTTGCAAGGTTTAGAAACCTCCTTATACCTGAAGATCCAAGGGCCATAACAGGCAATATTTCCTCTGTATCTCTTTCCCTGTACAGAGATGGCAGCGAAATAAACTGATTCAAGTGAAAATCCGAGACCACTTTTGGCAGCTGTATCGCCCCTGGAGTCACTCATGGAAACAGCTCCCAGCAAGACAAAGCATGTAGTTTGGATACTCGACGTGCAGAACAAATTGCCCAAGAAACACTGTTTTTAAGGAAGGTAACCTCAAGGAAAGTTTACACATCTGTCAAAAAGTAGGGCCCGCAAAAAAATCCAAAACTAGATTAAATCTCCACAAGGGCACCAGTACCCGCAAGGGAGGACGAAGATGCTTCACTCCTTTTAAGAACCAGGCCAGGTCTGGGTGATCTGACAAGGGCCCACCATTCACCTGACCTTGGAAACCAGCAATAACCGCCATCTATACCTTTAAGGAATTAAGGGCCAACCCTTTACTCAATCCATCCTGCAAAAATTCCAAAATGAGTGGAATCTTAACCACAGCTTGGCAAATGTCAACAGAAGACAATTTCACTTCCGCCCATGACACTGCTTAAGCTCTAGTGGAATGAGCCCTGACCTGAGTAGATAACAGCTACCCAGCATCAACGTATGCAGCCGTGACTACCTCCTTAATCCAGCAAACCATAGTAGTCTGCGAGGCCAGAACTCCCTGCCTAGTACCGTTGTGAAGAACGAACAGGCAATCAGTCTTCCGTAAAGGCTTCATAACCTCCAGATATCGGACAATATGTATCTTAACATCCAAGGGTCACAACAGTATATATATATATATATATATATATATATATATATATATATATATATATATATATATATATATATATAGTGGCCAGGTGTCAGTTACAGCTAAGAAATTGGTCGTCCAATGCAACCTCCAAGGCAAACCTCACAAAATTGTCCTTTTACAGGCTCGCTTTTGTTTGGGAGCAAGTTGGAGAAACTGGCCAGTTAGTGGGTGAATCACAAGTGCATCCACCTTCAGAAAACAAATGCTCTCTCACCACCGGATCAAAAGGTTACAGGCCTTCCAAAACCAGACCACCTTTGAAATTAGCCTCTGGGGCTCCCCACTCAAGATCAATCAGTTCTTGAATGGCCTCCATCACAGAGAAAATACAAGAGGCTTTAGACTGAGAAACCAAAATGGGATTTTTATTTGGCTCAGACATGGACTCTGCCTCAGGAACTCCAGGCATTTTCAAGGTCTGGTAATTCAGGGCTGGCAGTTTGCTATGGTTCTTTCATAGAGATATAGTCCTACACAGTTCTAATCCTGGAGGAATTTCACCATCCTCAAGAGAGTCAGGCTCTGCCTCATCATCCATGCCATTTGGATCTCTATTGGGTAGTCCCATTGCCGCTCTAAGAGTACTCCGATGCTTACCAGTAGATCCAGGCAAGGTTTGCACCTATGACTCTGACCTGGGAGCTTGGATGGGGCTAAGGACTACGCCGGAAGAAAGGATTGCAAACCCTGGAAAAATTCTATCCATGAAAATGTAGAAGTATCCAGACCAGGAGGTAACTGAGGTATACTCACTGAGCTGCCTTCCCCTGCTGAAGAATCAGTTAGGGGAGTTCCAAAATCAGGCACCCCACCTGAAACATCTTTACCCAGACCTACATCCGGCTGGGAAGAACCAGGCTTAGTGAAATCAGAGGAAGATAATTTTCCCTGAGCCTCCAAACAGCACTGGCACAAGTCAACGGGCACTCCTGGTTGAGATGCCTGGATATGACAGGCAGTGTAAAGAGAAAGGTGCTTAGGTTTTTTAGATATAGGCACCATTAGACCGGCTGGAAGAGTGTGTCTTAGCTTTTTTTTGGGAGGGTGTCCAAAAATTCTAAGCGTCCAACTGCTGTGTGTCCAACCTAGGATAGGCACAACAAAAAATTAAGCACACAGCACAGCAATGCTCAACTTGTGCGCACAGGCACCCAGCCACTTAAGGCACTGCTTAACTTGGACACACAGACTGCTAAAGACCTGCCTAAGCATCCAAAAATTGGATGCACAACTCTGACACACAGCTAGATGCACACACCAAACCGACAATCCTGTAGAGGGCAGCCTAAAGAAAGCATGTGAAATGCAGTTGAGGCCCACCATGCAGCTCAAAGCAATGCCTAGCCTACAGAAGCTGCTCAACCCGCCAGGCTGCCCACATCCCTTGACCTCCCACGGAGCAGGACGAATGTCAGAACGGCACACCGAGCAAGGAGGAAGCCCTACAGCAAAAAACTCCTCCTGCTGTATTTCTTTATTTTTTTTTATTTTTTTTAACTTACTGAGCTCAGTATTACCTGGCTGAGTACAGAGACTGTCTTCGGCTGCGGGGGGAGAGGGCATTTACAGTCACTGCCGCGCTCGGCTTCCTCCACCTGCTGCCTTTCAGCTGCTTAATAGCAAAGTCCTTGCCTGCAGAAAAAAACAGTTTCTGGACCAAGACCCTCATCTGAGGGACAACAGAAATCAACTTAGGCATTCTCAACTGGGGGAGGAACTTTTTAGGCTCACCGCCAGAGAGCGAGGCGATTTTCCTTATTTCTCCTTTTTCTAAATCGAGGCAATCCCCAGTAGGGAGATGCAAGCCTACCATCTGCTGGAGACAGAGAATAGTGGCAGGTGGATATCACTGCAAGAGTGTATATATACTGTCACATCAGTTTGCTCCGTCTCCATCTGCTGGTAGAGGTGCATAACCTACTTGCTCTGGATTCATCTGACTGGACTCAAAGAAAGACTAAATCAAATCCCTACATGCTAATAAGATACTTCACCTCAGTCACACAGAACTGGCCTTCACCAAAACACAGAATAAACGACAAAACAACTGTGGAGACAAAAGCTGGAATGGAAACCCCAAAAACCAATTTGCATGCAGTGCAAAACTGAAGAAATAAAATCAGAAACACATTCTCTCTTACACTAAGCAATGTGCAAAGAAAAGAAATGCACATTCCCACAACTGACATATTTGGATCTTGTACCTTGTCACTCCCCCTCCATGCTTCCATAATCGTTTACTTCTCCCCACTACTCCCTTTCGATCATCTTCTCATACTCACATCCCTACCCCAGCATTCCAAACCCTCCCCCGCATCCTCTTCCCTGTGCTCCCCCTGCCCAATTACTCCCAACCACTACTGTCCTAACCCCTTCCTGCTCAGCAGCCCCCATACTCCTGCTCTCTTGCAGCTCTCCCTGCTTAGCATCCCCAACCTCCTTTTCCTCAACCCTCATAGGGTGAAGAAGACACCAGCATCAATTCTAGGCCCAGCAGGGGGAGATAAAGTTGGCATCTCAGGTCCAGAAGAGCAGGAGTTGGCAATGTCTCGCTCTGATCTGAGTGAAGGAGGAAACAGCCTCCCACTGGGCCAGAAAGAGAAGGAAGCACAAGTAGCCTCCTGTCAGACCCGATAAAGGGAAGTCAACAGACTCTCACCCAGGCTGAGGAGGAGAGAGCAGCCACTTGCTGGCCTGGCACACACCTACCAGGTCCTTGTGACACACTAGTGTTTCCCAGATATATCTTATGAACCACTGATGTAGAGTATGGTGTGTTAAGCAGAAAAATACATGCAAGCCTGCTGTACTGACAACAAAATGTGAAAAATGTTAGAGTGTGTAGATTTTTCTATTGCTACTATATATTTATACATTTTTAGAAAACAGATGAGAAATGCAAGCATGACTCACATACTGACACATAGGAGTTTTCTAAACAACTTCCAACAGAGTGAAAATCAATGTACAAGATGAGAAAAGAAAGTAATCTTAAGTTTAGTGGAAAAATATAAACTGAAAGATAAGTGAAATTATGAATACTTGAGATCTTACTTAATAAGCAAGCTATACTTACATTCTGCTTTCATGAAAGTCAGTGTGTTGCACATTCAATATCTGACATTTATATTTACACACAAACCTCTATCCCTCATCTGCCCATCACCTCTTCTCCCCTCCCCAATATAAAAAGGCATGAGAAAAAAAAAAGTGTCCACTGATGCACATTTTCTTTACTCATGTGCTAATGCATCAGGAGTTTAGTACATCAGGATTTAGTGTTTCTTCTTCTCTAAACCCTTACTAGTTCAACTCATATGATGCAAAAGTAGCAGCACTCTCTATAGGATAGGGAATATTTTATGTACAAGTTCTTGCATAGCAATTCATACAAGCTAGCAGAGCATTATTAAATAAAACATGTTCCCATATCATCTGCATTTCTGGCTTTTTATCCTCTTTGTCCTGCCTCCTCTAAACCCAGATGTCCCATCTAATTCATCCTTTGTTCTCTTATGCCCCCTTCCCCTTCTTTGTATCCCTCTTTCTTTTTGTTTTTTTAAGACAAGCAAATGAAAGTTAAAACTATTATAAAATGAGTGCCATATTATCTGCAGCTTAAGTACTTTAGCTTTTTTTTTAAGGCAACAGTTTTCCCCCATACATACAAAATGGAAAAAGCTTTTTACAGGTCTGATCTGTGTACCAGGCTAGACAGACTAATTTCTGTAGCTTTTTTGTAGGACTGCAATGTGAAAAACCTAACAAAAAATGTAGCACTTCCCATTTAGAAAAATTAGTGAGGTGTTTTGTTTTTTTTTTGTTTTGCTTTAAGTAGAAACCATGAAGATTCTACAATACTGACTCAGCAAATAAAGCTCACCTCAATCTCATCATCTGGGGTATAGAAACCCACATGAGTAGTACAGGAGGATAGTGATGTGCAAGAAACAGGAGAAGAATCTATGTGCCAGCCTAGTGGCAATGTTGTACACTGCCGTGTGGACTGGATTCTTTGGTCATGTCTTTTGCTCCACAGGTAAGCCAGAGCTGGGGATACCCTAAAAAAACAGCAGTCACAGCCCCTGGAGAAAGTCCCACTCATTATGCAACAGCAACACCTGGTGAATGAGTTTAGAGACTATGGTCACCACTTTTTGGAAGGAGCCCCAGAGCTTGGCTAAAGACTCTCTCTGAAATGAATAGGATAAGTGAAGCAGAAGAGGATAGAAAATATGTTCTCCCCTATCTGAGTAGTTGCAAATAAAGATTCATGCTTCCAGTTCCTATTGGGCTAAGAACCTTCCCCCCCAAAACAAAAAAGGGCTCTAAAGCCAATAACCACAAGGCTGCCAAACAGCGTGATAAGACACTTAAGCAAGAAATGTAATGTTGGCATGTTACATGTTACTAGTATTACCCTGTCACCAGTCTTGTAACCACAAACACTCTATTCATGAAGCCCAGTGTTAAGTAAGGCATTAGGTTAGCTTCTCCCATAGTGCTTAGGAAATTATGCTCCCTTTCAAGACATCTGGATTCTTGGATGAAGCAGCACAGATCCAAGGGCATGATTTTCTTTGAGAATCAGAGTTCATGGGATTCAAACATTAGGAAAGAAGCATGCACAGGATCCCCACTGTAAGTTGACTAAAGGTGTTTGTTTTTTTTTAAGCACTGATTAAAGCCCTACACATGGTCAATATACTATACTGCAGATTTCACTGTGGAAACTTTAGCATTATAATTAAAGCCATGCAGTTAAATGAATTATGTCACTTGATGGTGTTTATATTTTTTTTTAATGGATACATGATCAATATTCAGTCTCTCCCTGCAAAGAGAATTCAAAAGGACAATTAATTTGTTTTATGTATTAGACATCCTTGCCAAGGTTTTCATTCTACATTGTAAACAGTGATAAACATTAAAGTAAAAATCCAAATTTCATAAAAACATAGAAACAGAAATGACAGCAGAAGACCAAACAGCCCATCCAGTCTGCCCAGCAAGCTTTCACACATTTTTTTTTCTCATACTTATCTGTTCCCTTGGCCCTTATTGGTAACTTTTTGGTTCTAGTTATCTTCCACCCCTGCCATTGATGTAGAGAGCAGTGCTGGAGCTGCATCAAAGTGAAGCATCAAGCTTAATTGGTTAGGGGTAGTAACCACCACAATACGCAAGCTACTCCCACGCTTATTTGTTTACCCAGCCTGTGCAATTCAATCCTTGTTGGTTGTCTGAATATAAATCCTCTTTTCTTCATCCCCCCTGCCACTGAAGCAGAGAGCTATGCTGGATATGCATTGAAAGTGAAGTATCAGGCTTATTTTATTTATTTTTTTATTTTTTATTTAAGTTTTTTTATATACCAACATTCAGGATGATAGTCCCATCATGCTGGTTCACAAGAAACAGGGGTGCAATAATAATAAAACTTTACAATTTGAACAATAGTGCAGAAAAAGCAGTTACATATAACAAGGAAATCAATAACTTGGAGTGAGAAGGAAAATGAAGATCAGATAATTATATATAAGTATAGATAGCATTGAATAAATAACATTTATTAACGTTATTACTAGCGAAGCGTGTTGATTGATGGGAGATTAAATAATGTTGGAGTTAGGAAATGCCTGCGTGAACAGCCACGTCTTGAGTTTTTTCTTGAATGTTGAGATGCTGGGTTCCATTCTAAGATCCGGGGGAATGGAGTTCCATAAAGTTGGACCGGCTGTGGAGAATGCCCGATCTCTAAGCGTGATGTGTCTGGTAGTTTTGGCTGGAGGTACTTGAAGTGAACCTTTGTAAGCATCTCTTGTCGGTCTTGTAGAGTGGTGTAATCGGAGGGGGATATGGAGATCGATTGGAGCTAATTGATGGATGTTTTTGAAAATGGTGAGAATGGCCTTGTAGATTATTCTGAAGTGTATGGGCAGCCAATGAAGGTCCATCAGGATAGGGGTTATGTGTTCTCTTCTCCTGGTGTTAGTGAGTATACGGGCGGAGGCATTTTGGACCATTTGCAATGGTTTGGTGTGTGATGAGGGGAGACCTAGCATGATGGTGTTACAATAGTCCAGCTTTGCGAAAATGATTGATTGTAGAATCGTTCTAAAGTCATGTGTGTGGAAGAGAGGTCTTCTTTTCAGCACTTGGAGCTTATAAAAGCAGTCTCTGGTGGTTTTGTTGATGTTGGCTTTCAGGTTTAGGTGATTGTCAATTAGAACTCCTAGGTCTCTTACTTGTGTAGTATTTGGTACGGTAGGATGGGTGAGTGTGAGGGAGCTGTTTTCTGGTGTGATGAGTAGAAGTTCCGTTTTTGATGAATTTAGTATCAGGTTGAGACTTGTGAGAAGCTGTTTGATATTTTGGAGGCAGGTTTCCCAGTGAGACAGAGTTTTTGCAAGTGACTCTTCGATGGGGATCAAGACCTGGATATCGTCTGCATAGAGGAAGTGTTTGAGATTGAGGTCGGTGAGAAGTTTACATAAGGGTAACAGATAAATGTTGAACAAGGTAGGAGACAGGGATGAGCCCTGAGGGACTCCTACTGACGCGGGGTGAAGAGAGGATTCTTTATTATGAATCTTAACCTTATATCCTCTGTTGCTGAGGAAGGTTCTGAACCATGATAGGGCAGTGCCTGAGATACCTATGGCTGTTAGTTGGTTGATGAGAAGGGAGTGATTAACCGTATCAAATGCAGACGAAAGGTCGAGTAGTATCAGAAGGAAGGCTTGTCCTTTGTCTAAGCCTAGGATGATGTGGTCAGTCATAGAGATGAGGAGGGCTTCTGTGCTTAAGGTTTTACGGAATCCGTATTGTGATGGGAATAGAAGGTTATTATCTTCAATGTAGTTTGAGAGTCGTGAGTTTACCAATTTTTCCATTATCTTGGCTATGAATGGGAGGTTGGCTATCGGTCTAAAGTTATTAGAATCGTTTGGGTCGAGATTTGGTTTTTTGAGCAGGGGTTTGAGTGAGGCAAGTTTGAGGTTGTCAGGGTAGAATCCTTGTGTAAGGGAGCAATTTATGATATCTGCCAAGGTTTTGGAGATAGATTCTGGAATTGATAGTAGTAGTTTGGCTGGGATGTGATCTGAAGGGTGAGAGGAAGGTTTCATTTTCCTAAGAATTCCTTGGATCTCAATGGATGAAGTTGTGTCAAGTTCTTCTAACCGAGTGTAGTTGATTGAGGGTTGAGGAGTGGTTAGTGGAACAGTGGGGTTCGTGGGGAGCTGTGATAGAAGAGTATTGATTTTGTTGCTGAAGAATAGAGCTAATTCTTCCGCTTTCGATTGAGCTTGGTCATGAGCAATCTCTAGTTGGTTTAATTGTGTGAGGTTGGCTACATAGCTGAAGAGGGCTTTGGCATCGAATACAAGGTTGTGTATCTTCGAGGCATAGTAGTCCCTCTTGGATCTTAAGGTGCTTGATTTGTATTGTAGGTTTGGGGTAGTAACTGCCGCAACAAGCAAGCTACTCCCCCACTTTTTTGTGAATGCAAATCCTTTTTTCAACATTTCCACTTGCCATTGAAGCATAGAGCAATGTTGGAGTCGCATTAACAGTGTGTATGTTTATTGAATAAGGGTATTAATCTCCAGGTAGTAGCTGTCATTCCCACAAACCACCCCCATGCCTCTTCTCTTCATTCACATCCTCGACTTTACGGATCCACAGTGTTTATCCCACGCCCCTTTGAAATCCTTCACAGTTGTGGTCTTCACCACTTCCTCCGGAAGGGCGTTCCAGGCATCCACCACCCTCTCCGTGAAGAAATACTTCCTGACGTTGGTTCTGAGTCTTCCTCCCTGGAGTTTTAAATCGTGACCCCTGGTTCTGCTGATATTTTTCCAACAGAAAAGGTATGTCGTTTACTTTGGATTATTAAAACCTTTCAAGTATCTGAAAGTCTGTATCATATCACCCCTGCTCCTCCTTTCCTCCGGAATATACATATTTAGATTCTTCAATCTCCTCATAAGTCATTCGATGAAGACCATCCACTTTTTTGGTCTTCTCTGGATCACCTCCATCCTGTCTCTGTCCCTTTGGAGATACAGTCTCCAGAACTGAGTACAGCACTCCAGGTGAGGCCTCACCAAGGACCTGTACAAGGGGATAATCACTTCCCTTTTCTTACTTGATATTCCTCTCTTTATGCAGCCCAGCATTCTTCTGGTTTTAGCTATTGCCTTGTCACATTGTTTCGCAGACTTCAGATCATTAGACACTATCACCCCAAGGTCTCTCGCCTGCACCGTGTACATCAGCCCTTCACCCTCCATAGAATACATTTCTTTCAGATTTCCACACCCCATATGCATAACTCTGTGTTGGTGTTTGAGGTAGTTGTGGGTGGATCCTTGGTCCGGTGGCAGATGACCACGCCCCCTGGGGAAGATCCCGAGAAGGACCACCGGTCAGGCTCAGAGTATGGAGACAGACACACACTAGTTCTTTTATTTAAACAGTATATTGAACTAACAGAGGTGGCAGTAGTGAGCTGGAAGTGCCCGGCAGGGCTGTAGTCCCTCAGATACTGGAACAGCGACCCTGTATAACTGAGCTGTAGAAAAACTGAATATAGTGAGTTACCATCTTTCTCTCAGAGCTTTCCCTGGAACCAGGTACTCGCTCCTCGAGGGCCTAACTCATTCCAACACCTGGACTATTTCCAGAGACTATTGTGTGAGTGTTACCATCTAGGTTCTGTTCCTGAACTCTGCATACTCTGCCTACTCACTATATTCAGCTTCTCTACAGCTCAGTTATCCAGGATCGCTGTTCCAGTACCTGAGGGACTACAGCCCTGCCAGGCACTTCCAAGCTCACTACTGCCACTTCTGGTGGTTCAATATACTGTTTAATAAAAGAACTAGTGTGTGTCTGTCTCCATACTCTGAGCCTGACCGGTGGTCCTCCTCGGGATCTTCCCCAGGGGGCGTGGTCATCTGACACCGGCCCAAGGATCCACCCATAACTACCTCAAACACCAACACTCTGCACTTCTTGGCACTGAATCTCAGCTGCCATATCTTCAACCAGTCTTCCAGCTTCCTTAAATCCTGTCTCATTCTCTCCACTCCTTCCGGCGTGTCCACTCTGTTGCAGATCTTAGTATCACCTGCAAATAGACAAACCTTACCTTCTATCCCATCCACGATGTCGCTCACAAAGATATTGAACAGGACCAGTCTCAATGCCGACCCTTGCAGCACTCCGCTCATCCCCACTCTCTCTTCCGAGTAAGTTCCATTTACCATCACACATCGTCTTCTGTCCTTCAACCAGTTTGCAATCCAGGCCACCACCTTGGCACTCACTCCCAAGCTTCTCATTTTATTCACAAGCCTCCTGTGCGGGACCGTATCAAAAGCTTTGCTAAAATCCAAGTAGATGACATTGAGCGCTCTTCCTCAATCCAATTCCTTAGTCACCCAATCAAAAAAGTTGATCAGATTCGTCTGACAGGATCTTCCTTTGGTGAAACCATGCTGCCTCTGGTCCAGCAATTCTGCTGCTTGTAGATAGTTCACTATTCTTTCCTTCAGCAGCGACTCCAATACTTTTCCCACCACTGAGGTGAGGCTAACTGGCTTGTAGTTTCCAGCCTCCCCTCTGCTCCCACTCTTGTGAAGATGGACCACCGCGGCTCGTTTCCAATCACTCTGCACCACTCCTGTTTCCAGGGATCTATTTAACAGGTCACACAGCAGAGCCGCCAGCACATCTGAGCTCCCTCAGTATCCTGGGATGAACTTCATCAGGCCCCATGGCTTTGTCAACTTTCAGTTCCCCAGCTCTTCCCATACATTCTCTACTGTAAATGGAGTTTCATCCATTGCAGTCCCCTCCAGTTTCTTGTTAACTAGCGACGGTCCTTCTCCAGGGTCTTCTTTAGTGAACACTGAATTGAAGTATTCATTTAATATTTCTGCCATTTCTTCATCTGTTTCCACCCATTGATCTTTTTCACCTTTCAAGTTCACTATACCACTTTGGACTTTTCTCCTTTCACTGATGTATCTGAAAAATGTTTTGTCACCTCGCTTTACCTCTTTGGCAATCCTTTCTGCTGCTTGACTTTTCGCTTTCTTGATTTCTTTCTTCATCTCCTTCAGTTTTACCAGATATTCTTCCTTGTGATCCTCCCTTTGGGATCTTTTATATTTCTTAAACGCTGTTCTTTAAAAAGTTGTGATTTTTGTGAAGGTTTTCACCGTTAACGTGATTCCAAATAAATTTCATAAGTCAGAGTTCTTGAGAAGTATTCATATAGCGAGTGGTGGAGTAATTTTCTATAGATTATTTAATTTAAATACTGGGGGGGGAATATAAAAAAAAAAAAGCATAGAAAGTACCCATCTGTGGTTCATTTTAGGTTGGCATCAGAACACACACAGCCAGATGTATTAAATGATTTTCCCAATTTTTAGCTGGGGGTTACCTGGGGGAGGAAAAGACCCAGGAGAAAATATTGGTACAGTTCTATTGGCTGGGCCTACATAAACAGGTCCAGTTGTTTTGCCGGTCCTACCCTACCTGCCAACTCACAAAGTCTGCCAGCATATGGGCACCTCATTCCCATAATCGAAACACTTTTTGAAAGGATGGGCATGGACCTTGTGGAGCCACTAGAGAGATCTACTCGAGGAAATAAGTAAATCCTCGTCATTCTGGACTATGCCACAAGATATCCAGAAATCACTAGTAACTGTGTGAAGTATGATGTAATATTATTATTCAATACAAAAGGAACATCATAAATTATCGCTGTTTTTTTAGATCGTGATACCTCATAATAAGTAAGGCCTCTCGATTTTTTTCAGAGAGTGCTCTTAAAGAAACATGTCACATTTCAAGCGTTTCCCATTAAATGGTTTTACGGGAAACGCTTGAAATGTGACATGTTTCTTTAAGAGCACTCTCTGAAAAAAATCGAGAGGCCTTACTTATTATGAGGTATCACGATCTAAAAAAACAGCGATAATTTATGATGTTCCTTTTGTACAAGATATCCAGAGGCAGTGCCGCTATGGAATATAAAGACCCATATAGTGACAACTGCCCTAATGGAGGTTCTCTCATGACTTGGGCTACCCAAGGATATCCTGACAGATTAGGGAACCCCATTCACATACAAAATAATGAAATAACTCAGTACCTTGCTCAAGGTAAAAACTCAGAACACCTTGGTGTATCATCGGCAGACCAATGGCATCACTGATCTCTTCAATCAGCAACAAATGTTAGGAAGTTTGTGGATGAAGCTGGCAAGAATTAGGATGCATTTCTACGCTACGTGCGGTTTGCAATCTGCTAAGTGCCACAGAACTCGATGGTGTTTTCTCTTTTTGAGTTATTGTATGGGAGGATGCTAAAAGGAATCTTGGACATAGCTAGCAAGACTTGGGAAAATGAAGGGAACTTCTGACAGAACCTTTTTGCCTTAGTTAGAAGTATTACCTGCCCTTCCAAAGTTCAGGGCAGGGTACAATAAAACACAAGTATACCTGACAAAAACCTTATCTTCTGAGATCAAGTATGTGACCTCTGCAAACTCACAATTTTAACACTGGCACACAAATATTAACTTTATAACTAGCAAACAATATAAACATCCAGTAATAATTTAACTCTCCATGAATTTTTGTCTCAAAATTTAAGTTTTTCTTCCTGGCAAGTCCAAAAGTTTATCACCATCAGATGAAGGTTCCGCTGTCAGCACTCCTCTTGGATATCTTTCTCTGAAACCAGTATAGGCTCATCTTGCTGAAAAACACCCTCTAAACTCCAGGAGGGAGACTCTTCCTAGAGCAACTGGACCAGTGGATGTTTGGAAACCAGTGGTACCACAGAACATATTGGGTATGGCATCTCCTGGAGAAATCCCTGCTCCAGAAGCTCAACAGAGTTACTGCTCGGGAGATTTGGGGGGGGGGGGGGGGGGGGGGGAGGGGGAAGAGAGAGAGAGGAGGTTTTCCAAGTGAAGTGAATCCCCTTCAGGGTTTCTTGCTCTCTTTGAATCAAGGGCTCATGTGCCAAAGGCCAGTGTTGCTGGCACCAAGTGAAACCACGTGTGATGTAACAAAGCCCGACCACTGCTTTGAAAGCACTGGTTCCGATGCATGGTGCTTCTTCTTGTGTGCTGCCAAGCCCCTCAGAGCAATCAAAGGCTTAAGGACTCCTGTGTCCAGTGCTTCTGTGCTCTGCTGAACCCTGTTGGGGCAACAGGCTCAGAAACAAGTATTGCAGAAGGAGAAGCCCTGCTCAACTCTGCACTGGGGGAGCTCAAGGAAGCTCCATTCCGAAAGGATAACCAACTTCAGCTCTTCACCAACCTTTCAGGCTCTAGATCCGAGTCCTTGGAGATATCCATCCACAATGCTAAGTTAGATTTGTTGCAGTCTGGTCCCGGAAACAGATAAATGTCATGGCCACCGGTGATGGGCATCTTTCTGCCACATACACAGTCCTTGAAGCTGCTGAGTGCGGCCTTCTTACAGCTGGACAAGATTTTTTTTTTTTTTGTTACTAGCACTGAAAAGTGCTGTTGAGGGACTGCTGAGGCAACTTCAAAAATACTGCTGAGAATCAAAACAGAAAACTAGACATATCTAAGAGAAAAGGTACACAACTGTGCATCAGTTTGGACAAAAGCTCTATGAACTAACAGGCCAATACAGAAAGAAATGCGGGAGAGCGGGCGAGCGCCTGCTCTCCCGGCGCACGCACAGGCCAGTGCCCTGTGCGCGCGATACAGTAAATAAAAATTTGCTAATTAGGGCCCGTGGTAAAAGGTGCAGTGGCTGTCAGCGGGTTTGACAGCCGACACTCAATTTTGCCGGCGTCTGGTCTTGGACCCGCTGACAGCCACGGGTTCGGAAACCGGATGCCAGCAAAATTGAGCGTCCGGTTTTCAACCCTCGAGCTGATTTTAAATTTTTTTTATTTTTAATTATTTTTTTAACTTTTAGGACCTCTGACTTAATATCGCCATGATATTAAGTCGGATGGTGTACAGAAAAGCAGTTTTTACTGCTTTTCTGTACCAGGGCCCGAGAGAAATTAATGCCTGCCTTTGGGTAGGCGCTAATTTCTGAAAGTAAAATGTGCAGCTTGGCTGCACATTTTACTTTCTGAATCGCATGGGAATAACTAATAGGGCCATCAACATGCATTTGCATGTTGCAGGCGCTATTAGTTTCAGAGGGGTTGGACGCGCGTTTTCGATGCACTATTACCCCTTACTGAATAAGGGTTAAAGCTAGCACATCGAAAAAGCACGTCCAACCGCGGGTTAACTGTGCGCTCCACAGTGGAGCGCACTGTACTGTATCGGCCTGTAAGAGAGAAGGATCTGTTCAGTGCCATCAGATGAGGTCAACTACATCTTGACGAATTCAGCCCTACTTGTCAGAGAAATGTAGCTCCATAGCCTCCAGAGAAAACCTGATGGCCAACAAGAACTCAGATCCAAAAACTCATCAGCTGGATAACCTGCCTGGAACAAATGCCTCTTCAAACCGAAAAGTTTAATGATTTCTTAGAACAAGTACATCTGAGTTAAAGTAACTGTTCAGTGAAAGTATTCCACCATAAGGTTCATGCAACCAAAATAGCCCTCTCATGGGCACCTCCAAAAAAAATATGATATGCAGATCTTAGCAGACGTGTGGGTTTATGTATCTGCAAAATAGCATTTACCCAAGCAGAAGACATTCATCAATAATCTGTGAATAAGCCTAATGATTTTATATTTCACCCACCATAAAACTAGCAACCATGCAAAGCACAGAGAACAGGTCTAAGACGTTCCTACTTATGAATGCTAGTTGAACCGTGTGCTTGGTATTTTTGTACTGTTTGCAGGGTGCTAAGAGAACTTGCATGGAGTCCAGCAAAAGCAGAATTACAATACAGGCCAGAGAAAATAAGAGCTTAGAGCAGTCTGAAATTCATTAACATCCAAAAAAGGCTTCAATCTTCGAAGTAACCACAATTTATAAAAGGAAGCCTGACTCACAGACTTAATTTATGAATGCATAGATTAGGCTGTCCCCTCGACTGAATTTTCAATGAGTTTCCAATATTTTCTATTTAATATCTATAAACTAGCTGCCTGCAGTCTCATTCTCTTGCCAGCAAAAATTAATTTACCTGCCTTGCTCTAATACTTTCCCCTCATTCTTTACTCCTAGGCTTATAAGCCTGAACACATATGTACAGTTCTCTCTTACTGCATCTTACTTTGAAAAATCAGTCTATTACTCAAGAAACTATAAAATGTCAGACTGCACAGACAGATTTCAATTTACAAAGTACCTACAACTTGATGCTACTGGTCCACATACTGCTCTGAGATTACACCAAGTACGATGAGATTTCCGATCATCGATTTTGCTTAGTGACAGCTACACTGTGTCAACCAAGTTCCTGAACTAAGATTAAACATTTAATAAAATTATTTTTAAAAGTCATATTTCAGGTTGGCATGCCAGAAAGTGCTTTATTTCATTGCTTTTAAGATTTTATTTTATGGAATTGTAGGAAGAAAGGACTATAGGTAGAAACTGCCAATTAATACAAAGGAAGATGCCAAAAGGAGCCAAAATTAATGTATTTGTAAGGTGGAGAGGTAATAGAAAAATGGAGAAATTACTTACCTGTTAATTTTGTTTCCTTAATATAGACCGATGGGCAAAGGACCTGCAGTGATCCCAATCTGCCAGTATTCTCTTCAAAAGCAACTGTGGACAGACTAGCAAAAAACTTGATTAAAAACAGGTAACCAGACTATATTCAATCAACCATAAACACTGAACTCACATATGATTCTAGGTACTCCAAGCTAGGGACTGGATGAACACTTACCAATAATCCCTTGCGACCCAGAGCAACACAGGAGGACCACTAACACACAGAGAAGGAAGCTGAGTCCATCTGCCTACACTAAGGAAAACAAAATAATTAGGTAAGTAATTTCTCCATTTCCTAGCGTGAAGACAGATGGATTCAGGACAAATGGGATGTACCAAAGCTACTCTCCAACAGGGTGGGAGGCTACTCAGTGGTTGGAATGTAGGGCTCGCCAAAACGTCCAGCACCAAATTAAGACTCCACAATGGTACTGGTAACCTCAAGGGAGGCCTAAGGTGCTTCACTCCCTTCCAAAAAAATGGGCCACATCAGGATGAGCCACAACCTGCACCTTCAAGAAATTAAGGGTCAAGCCTTTACACAATCCATCCTGTACAAAATCCAGAATGAAAGGGATCTTAACTGAACGATGAAGAGCACCCTGCTCCTCACACCAGGCCTCAAAAAAGACTCTCCAAACCAACACACAAGCCAAAGAAGTAGAGAACTTGCGAGCTCAGAGTAAAGTGGCAAATACTGCAGAGGAATAACCACACTTTAACAAGAGAGCCCTCTCAAGAGCCAAACCATAAGACAAAAAGAGTCAAATCCTCATGAAGAACCGGTCCCTGCTGAAACAGATCTATGTGCGGCGGAAGATGAAGGGGGGCCTCCACCAGGATTCGTCGCAAATCCATACATCACGAACGTTTGGGCTAGTCCAGTGCCAGCAGGCATATTAGCCCCCCCCAATTCTTCGATCTTGCAAATTATCCTGCCCTGCAAGGGCCTCGGAAGAAAGGCATAAAATAATCTGTCTTCCGGCCAGAACTGTACCAAAGAATCTATTTCCAGGGACTATGGATCTCTCCTTTAACTGTAGAAGCGAAGAACCTTCGCATTTCAAGAAATCACCAGCAATCCACAATCAGCTGAAAGGCCTCGGCTGACAACACCCACTCTCCTGGGTCCAGACTCTCCCTGCTGAGGAAGTCCGTTCTTACATTGTCTTTTCCTGCAATGTGAGAGGTTGAGATCATCTGCAGATGACCTTCCACCCATTCCATCATCTGGTCTATTTCCTACGAAACTTGCTGGCTCTTGGTTCCTCCCTAGTGATTGATGTAGGCCAAAGTCGTCACATCATCTGACACCACGCGAACCACTTGATTCCGCAGCCTGTGGCTGAATTGCAAGAATGCCAGCCATACCACCTGGGCCTCCAGGCAATTGATGATCCAGCAGGACTCTTCAGCATTCCAGTGCCCTAGGCCATTAACTCCAGACAGTGAGCCCCCCAACCGTGTAGACCCGCAACTGTCCCTGAGTACCAGCCAGCGGAGAGGATAAGGGAACTCCCTTTCTCAGATGATCCTCCTGCAACCACCACTGGAGGCGGGAACAGATTTCCATCGGCAAGTGGAGCCGAACTGCATAATCCTGAGACTGCGAGTTCCCACAAGATATCATATGTGCCTTTGCCCATGGCACTACTTCCAGCGTAGCTGCCTTCAAACCAAGTGCCTGTATGTAGGACCACATCATCGGGTGCATGGTGTTCATCAATTGATACACTTGAGACATCAATCCCTGGATCCGAACTTCCGGTAGGAAAAAATCTATCCTGCCCCGTGTTGAACTGGACCCCCAGATACTCCAACAACTGGAATGGCTGAAGATTGATCTTGGTCAGGTTCACCACCCAACCGAGCTCCTGCAATAAAGGAGATCACCTTGTGTGTCACCAGGCAGCTCTCTTCCTGAGACTTAGCTCGAATCGGCCAGTCATCCGAATACGGGTGCACCAGGATTGCTTCTTTTCACAAGGCTGTCTCTACCACCACCATAATCTTGGAAAATGTTCTGGGAGTGATGGAAAGACAAAAATTCAGCACCTGAAACCGATAATGGCGCCCCAACACTGTAAAGTGTAGAAGGCGTTGGTGTTCCAATTAGATGGGAATATGAAGATAAGCCTCAGACAGATCCAAAGTGGTCAGAAATTCCCCCAACTGCACCACCATTTGAAAATGAGTCACTTTCAAGTGACAGTTAACCTTCTTGAGAACCAAGATGGGACAAAAGGAGCCCTCTTTCTTGGGCACAACAAAATAAATGGAATATCGTCGCATACTTTCTTGAGACATGGGCACCAGAATCACAGCCTTCAGTCTGATGAGCCTTTGAAGCATGAACTCCACTGCCTGCTTCTTCTGTGGGGAGTGGCAAGGGGATACCATGAATATATCCTGAAGAATACTGAGAAATTCCAGTGCATGCCCTTCAAGTATCACCTCCAGGACCCACTGGTCCGATGTAATCTTGACCCACCTCCAATAAAAGAGAAAAAGACATCCCCCTATTTCCTGTTCCGGAAGGTGAATCAGCAAACCTTCATTGGGAAGCTCGAGAAGGTCTGTCCTCTCTTGGGCTGGCAGGGATGAAAGGACTGAGACCTACCGAAAGGCCATCCCTCTGTAGGGATGAAAACACCTGGAACCCCAGAAACAACCCCTCATACCAAAGGGGCGCTGAAACTGTTTCTTATCCTCCAGCAACCGAGGCACTAGAGACTCGCCCCACTTACTGGCCAGTTTCTCCAACTCGCTCCCATACAAGAGTGAGCCTTTAAAGGGCATCTTGGTAAGACTGGCTTTGGAAGCCATGTCAGCTGACCAATTTTGAAACCAGAGTTGTCGCCTGGCAGCTATCATCGAAGCCACTCCTCTGGCCGAGGTCCAGACTAAATCACGTCCTGCATCTGCTAAAAAGGCGGCAGCAGGCTCCATAACAGCTCTGGAATTCCCTCTAGACTCAACCTCCTGAGAAAGAAGCAGACAAGACATCACCACTAGGGCACAACAGGAGGCAATCTGTAAATTCAATGCCACTGCCTCCGAGGCTTGCTTAAGATTAGCCTGAATCCTAATATGTACATCCTCAAGGCCACTCCTCCCTCTACGGGGATAGTCACCCACTTAGACATGGCAAATACCAGAGCATCCACTTTGGAAAAATGCAAACGCTCTCACACTGCCGGACCCAGGGGGTACAGGTCTTCCAATGTCTGACCCCCTTTAAAATTTGCCTCTGGGGCATCCTATTCCAGATCAATCAATTCCCAGATGGCATCCATCACCGGGGGTGGGGGAAGAGGCTTTACCCAAGGAAACCAAAACGGGATGCTTCCGCAGCTCTGAGATAGCATACGAACCAGGAACACCCAGCTGTTTCAAGGTCAGGGAAATTAGGGGAGGCAGTTCATCTCTATGAAAGAACCTCAACATGGCTCAATACGGTTCCAGCCCTGGAGGAATTTTCCCATATTACAGAGAATCTGGATCAACCTCATCATCAGTGCCATCCAGATTCCTGATGGGAACACCTGCAGGGAGCTGGGGCGAGCCCATCGCTTAAGCATAGGAATAGTAGAGAGAGGAGTCACCGATTGAGGGTCCAACTGGACAGAAATGGGGGAAGCGAAGGACTGTGCCTGATGAAAGGCTTGTAAGCCTTGAAAAAATTCCATCCAAGAAAAAGCAAATGGGTCTAGGCCAAGCCCAGAAGGAAATGGTGCTGATCCAACAGAACTGCCCTTGCCAGCAAAGGAGCCAGTCAAGGGAGAACCAAGATTTGGCATCCCCCATTCAAGGCTGTGATCAACCCATCATCAGAATGGAAAGAGCCAGGCTTAGCAAAACCCGAGGAAGACAACTCTCCCTGACACGGGTTAGAAGCCAGGTCAGGCTGAGAAGCCCTAGTATGACAGGCAACACAAATAGGAAGACACTTAGGCTTCTTGCTTACCGGCACCATCGCTGTGGTAAACGTGTGTCAGAATGGCTTTCACTCAAAAATGAAATGCACCAAACTACAAGCGCCTATAAGAAAGCATGGCAAGTCATACGCACAACCTGTGCATAAAAAGCGCACCCAACAACTGAGCGCACAACACGTGCGCAGAGCCGACACACTGCACACAACGATGGCCTATAGAGGTCAGCAGAAAATGTACAAGCGCGCACGAAAACGGCCACTGCGGCCTACCATACGGCATGTAAGAAAAAAGCCTAAGTGCAGGGCCTAGCCCACCAGGGCCGTTATCCCTTTAGGATAGCGGGGCTTTCTTTTCCTGAATTTTGAATTTCAAATTTCTTCTTTCAAAAAGCTCAAAGCAATCCTCATAGGGAGATGCACGTTCACCATCTGCTGGAGTTTTACTGGCAGGCTGGGGTCAATGCAGGATTATGCATACTGTGGACATCAGCTTGCTCCGTCTCCATCTGCTGGCAGAGAAGCATAAACCCACTAATCCCGAGTTCATCTGTCTACATACTAGGAAACATTTATTTCCTTGAGTTCCAACCTGCAGTTTGGGGCACTATTTGGAAATCATGGGTCCTACAGTAAATATAATATATACATGCACTGCTCAAGTTGTAAAAAAAATTCCTTTCCATAGCCTTGATCCATAGTTGCTCCCCCCTCCTCCAAAAGGCACTGATCTGCCACTATCCCTCAGCAGGCCCCTACTACAATTAACTCCTTCTCCAGGCTGTGATGTTCCTCTTTCAGCTACTGCCAGATCCAGGCTTCCCTGCCAGGCTCACAAAAGCCTCCCAATTGATGGAGCCTGCCTCCTCCAGCTTAATCCCTACCCATGATAACTACCAAGGACCCAATTTTATTGCATTTCTCTTCTAGCAACTTCAAAGATTTTTTTTTTTTTTTTAACTTTGACATCTTTTACTGTCTCTGTAGACCTCTCCCCTCCATTCCAGTTTCTTTGCTCTTCTTCCTCCTGTGTCAACTTTTTCCTTTTCCTCTCCCATATCGCTCTGCCCTTTATCCTACCTCATCTGCTTTCTCCTTTTTCTCTACTCATTCCTTTCCTCCCTTTTATCTCCACACCCCCCCCCCCCCTTTCCCGGTCTCTCTCAGAATATGTTTGGGGGGTTTCTAGCCCTTTCAAGAGGGTCTATTCTCCTCATCCCTTCCATTTCTTTCTTGCATCTCTGCTCTTCACCAATGTGTATCTGTTCTCTTTCCTCTCCCCTGTGTCTTGTACTTTTCTCTCTTTCCCAATTTGCATGTCTTTCTTCTGTTCCGCCTTTCAATGTGTTTCTGCTCTTTTCTCTCCTCTCCATCCCAGTGTCTCTGCTCAGGATCTCTTTCTGCTCTGTGTGCAGGAAAAAGATCCAGCTTTTTAAGGCTACACCAAGACTGGGTGGTGTTCTGATCTGGAACTGAAGTGGCAGTGGACAGGAAAAGCAAACAGTGTGGCTGCTTCCCTCCAGGTCTTCTTTGGACCAGCTCCACAAAGGCAGGATCTTCAGTGCAGCTCCTTTAGCTCAAACACACTAGTAGAACTGAGTCACTTAATGCTGGAGCATAGGCTCTGTCCCTTACCTTCCTTAACATAATGCAAAGCCAAGTTAATTTTAATCTTAATTTAAAATTACTACATTTATAATTCTGAAAGCTTTACAGTGGCTCACAGAACTCATTTTCTACAATTTCTTGAAAAGAACAATCTAATGAAAAACCCCCCACGTTTTACCAGATCAAAGCCATGAAATAGTTTTGGATTTAGCTTTAGCTGTCTTTAAAACCCATGTTTTGAGTTACAATTCAGGAACAGTAGATAAGTCCCTGCTTTAAAAGGCTACCACCTAAGTTGATACCTAAGGCAACGAAGGGTGAAATGATTTACCCAAAGTCACAAGGAGCATCAGTGAGATCGGATGCACGGATTCCCTGGTTTCAGCCTGCTGCTCTAATCACTGGGCCACTTCTCACTAAAAATCAGAAGTCTATGTCTTTTTTGTACATTAACATGGCTGATAATTCACCTAAATCCACAGAATAAGTAACAGTTTAAGAGTAAACTAGGTATGACTACAGTAGTGAAATATTCAGTTTTCAAATTACTCCCTCTAGTAATTCTCAGGTTCTATGCAAAGGAAAATGTGTTTTCACCATTTATGGACAGATGCACTAATGGGTTTCTTTCCCCCATTTAGTGTCTATGGGAAAACACTTAGTATATCTGGCCCTTAGAAATGAACTCATGTCAAAATAGCAATAATGTTATTTATGATATACTCAGAGTTCTTACTCTGTATTTAAAAAATTACTTTAAGAACAATTTTCTCTTTACTAATAAAGAAACAGAAGAGGGCTATAGACAAAGCTTAAGTGAAAACTTAGTTACTATCTCACAAAGGGTTTAAATGATAATACTGTACTGTTACATTAATTTCTTTACTGAAAAGAAAAACAAACATTCCCATTTGGTCAAGACATTCATTGAATCATACCTAAAACTGAATTCTGGTGTCTTCCTCACTAGTTTCAGGGTCCCAAATTTTGTGCTAAACTAATCTCTATTGAAATCAATTCAGCTCCCAACTCTGTTTCTAGCTAATAGGATGCAGTTACAGCTCACACTTAACCTGTTTTATTTTATACACATAGCTACACACAGTACTGTGTAGGCATAATAGAAATAGAAATGTCAAACATTTGATAATTATTAGCCACACAGCAGAACTAACCAAGCATGGACAGATCAAATCAACTACAAATGCCATGACAGCTTTATCTTTACTGTACTATCCTAGGAATCATGTGCAATAGCTCATTAGCTTTGTTAGCACTGTGTTGAAAATTACAGTTCTGGCATAGTGAACCAGAATTAACAACAAGGTGCTAAGAGCACCACTAAGTCCATGGCACTATGTGCTTGACCTTACTAAAGGGTTTTCCCCCATTTTGTGTCCATGGCAGGGGTAGTGTGGGGGAAATACAGTCATTCATCAGGCCCTATGACAGTTCACAAAACAGGTGGGTAAAGTATTGATCTCTAGGCTTAATTCCCTGAACTACAAGTCCAGACACTTTCCAAACATAGTATCCTTGGTATTTATGTTGGGATAGGGGGCCCAAGAGATACAGACAAACTTGTTAACTGCAACAATTTCCAATAAGTCAATTAGTGTTTCGGGTTAAAGGAAATGCTGGGCAGTTAACAAAAGAAACAATGTCTAACTAAAATTAGCAAATGGAACGATCACAATTTAGTCTGCTGTTAACTGCAGTTTTCGTGCTGGAATTTCAGTGGATGCCATGCTGTCATGAGAGTGTTTTTTTTTAAACTACTAGACAGAATAAGGATTATCTTGGGCAGACAACAAGATACTATGGTTTTGGTTAACCCCTATATTTAACTTTAAGAATATCTACCTCCATGTAATCCTTGCCTACTTAGAACAAAATTTTAAAAATCTCACAGAATACTTAACTATATATAAAATGCTTTTTAATTTATTCAGGAATATACATAAGAAAGTCAAAGTTCATTCTTTACAATGAGAAAAGCAAAGCAAGAATGAACTTTACCCACTGTAAACCTTCAGACAAAATTTGATTGACCTTCCAAGATATCACCGATAGAAGACTAATGGATATTTTTACTAGGCTAACTCCCAAGTCTTACCTTACATAGATGGACAAAATATTCTCACACAGATTCTGATTTGCAGGTTCAGGAGGAAGAACAAATCTTCTAGAATAGATACCAATTCACAACGCAGCATGCAGTTTTACACCCAAGATTTTCTGTCTAGCAGTGAAGTGACTAGCAGCACACTTTGCTGATCTATTCTTTGCATAATGAGCTGTTTTTACAGCTTTAAAAAGTTCTCGGCACTTACACCCGAGACTCTAATAGTATAATGAATTATTAAACAGAAGGCTATTTAAATGCATAACCCTTGCTAGAGCATTACTTTGTCTCCATTGTATGAACTTTTGAGCCCCTGCTGGATGAGGTCATTTGCTGAATGAAAAGCAAACAGCAAAATGTTTAAGAATGTTTCCCAGCCATCAACTTACTGTAGCTAGTTAGTTCGCAAATGATAACTTGTGGCTGACTGGACTGTCAAACAAATGTAAAAATAAAAAGCTAACAAACATAGAAATACATCTCCCCATTCATGCAGTCATATATTCCTAAGCTGTCCCCCAATATTTTTTTGCAGTTTGAAGAAAAATGCTTCAACCTAAACATTGAAATTAAGCAAAATATGCCAATACACCTGCAAACCAAATGAAATACAAATGAAGCAAAAAAAATATGGGAAAAGATTACATGATGTTTAACACTTTAAATTGCAAGTAAATAGGAAGTATCAAAATAGCATCAATGAACATCAATGCACATTGGTATGTAATATTTCTGACATACAATTCAAAGATTATTAAAGCTCTGAAGTTTAAATCAAGATATTTTAAAATGCAGAAAAATGATATGGCACAGAAATATGCCTAGTAATTCATAGAGCACATCTCTAAGTAGACACATCTCACTTGTAAATCTCAGTTGATGTGTGTTTCAGCTAATGGATTAGCCCATCTCGATATTATTCTTTGCTTGATATACTAAGGTTTGCAAAAAAATGAAGGCTTGAAGGGATCAAAAGATAATATACCAAATTGTATTTAACTGCTGTACTCTTGAAACTTATTAATTCTTCCTGTTAACTGTAATTTTTTTTAAAAATTGTTTTATGTGACTGCACATTTCACATCCTAAAATATTATTCATTATAGAATTTTAGTAACCATCTAACTATGGCTGTATTCTTCAAAGTTCCTGAGCTTTTTAAGAAACCATATTTCTGGAGGTATTTAGCCTGTGGAAGCAAAAAAAAAAAATGTGATAGACTATGTTTAATATAGTTTAAATTGCAATTTGCTGTGTGAACTAATGTTAAAACTGTATTCAGCATATAGGGTTCCTAGTTTTCTGTAACTCTGGTCACTAATCTTTCAACAGAATCTCTCCATTACATTAAGTATTATTCTTTTCAATTTTGTGGGGGGGAAAAAGTGATGGAAAATGGTTTAAACAAAATCAGTTGTTTCAGTGGCTAAACTAGTCAGAGAAACAAGGCCAGTGAAAGAATTAGGGACCCCTAGGCCAGAGATCAGCAACTCTGGTCCTGAAGTGCCACAAACAGGACTGCTTTTCTAGGATATCCACATTGAATATGCATGAGACACATTTGCATGCACTGCCTCCACTGTGGATATCCTGAAAACTAGGCTTGCTTGTGGCCCTCCAGGTCCAGCATTGCTGATTCTTGCCCTAAGCAGACCCACAGCCTTGCACCTCTTTCCTTCATCTCGACTAACTTTTGAAATGCACTATTAAAGTCTCTCAAGTGCATTTTTTCTATTACAAGCCCAGTCCTATGGAATGGTCTCCCACTGGAAATCAGAGCAGAAAAGGACCCGTGTCATTTTAAGTAGCTGTGGCTTATTTGTTCACCTTGGCCTTCCCTGGCTGATGTAATTCCCTTCCACCTTTTACCTTTCAGGTTTCCAGTAGTTTTTATTCCTTAATTGCTAGTGCTGCTTAAATATATTATTTGTCTGATTTTAGTTTGCATGTTTTTTGTTTATATAAACTTTTTATTCATAGTACTGCACAATACAAACTTTATTTATACAAACTTCTATTCCACTGATCCACAAATCTCAGTGGAGTACAATAAGATCAATAAGCCCATCCAGTCTGCCCAGTTATTGTGGTCCACAATGCCTGCTTCCAGCCATAGAAGTAGAGGGCCTGCTAGGTAATTAAAAGATTCCACCACTCCTGAAATTCTGATAAACTCAACAATCATGGAACGCCCCCTTTCTCTCACCCTGCCAGCAGTTGAGTTCCAAGTCCTAGGAACATAGAAAGCTACAGGCCTGCTGTTATGTCACTCTAGTCCAGGGGCAGATTGGCCTATCGGGGGATCAGGCATCCCCCAGTGGGCCGGTCGCTCTAGTCCCATGGTCTGCAGAGCGCAGCTGTGACGGAGCCACGCTCGGCACACCACGTGGTATCTCCTGGGCAGCGAATCCCCGGGCCGGTCGTCATCGGGAATCCGCCCCTGCTCCAGTCCATTCCTTTCTGACCCCAAGCAAAAAGGCAGCAGTATGGTGGAGGGGAATGATAGGAGGAGAGCAGTTGGATTTGGAAGCAGAGTAGCTCTTCTCTACTCAGCCCACCCCAGCCTCACCCTCAACTCCCTTGTTCACTGCAACTGCAAAGGAGAGGAGGAAAGGTGGGAA
Source organism: Rhinatrema bivittatum (assembly GCF_901001135.1). Classification (NCBI taxonomy): domain Eukaryota; kingdom Metazoa; phylum Chordata; class Amphibia; order Gymnophiona; family Rhinatrematidae; genus Rhinatrema; species Rhinatrema bivittatum. The sequence continues at coordinate 128,900,675 of NC_042619.1, read as the reverse complement.
CAGGAGAAAATGGGCTGGATCGGGGCGCTGCTCTGTTTCCAGTCTCATCCCATGCACTACTGGATAAGCTCTGAGAACAAAGCTGAAAGTAAGCAACTCAGGTCCTATCAGAGGTGAAGACACAAAGGGGCCCGATGCAATAAAGTGTGCATAGTCTAGCGTACACATAAATGCCTGTTTGGACGTGCTATGCTAATATCCAATGCAATAAGGGAATTAGTGAGTCCAAAACGCACACCCAAACAATTGCTTAGCCGATAACTTCATCTACATGGAATTTACATGTGATGAGCCCTATTAGCCATTTCCCCCCCCCCCCCCCCCCCCCCCCCGGATACAGAAAATCCCCCGGTGCCCAACACATACTTGTTACCACAGCAAGCCTAACGCCAGTCCCAAAGCTGGCGTTAAGTTATTCAGCGAGTCAAGGGTTCATGTTAACCTGCAAACGTCAGCTGTATGTGGAAGTAAATGGAAAAACAGAATTGTCTACATGAGTGTTCTCAAGGCATGTATTAGATGAATGCACATGCATTGTATTTTTAATACGTAAAAGCATGAATTGGGTAAGACAACTAAAATATTGGTTGGACAATGCTTAAGGTTTTTCTTGTTTTCTTAAATAGCTCATAAAGATGTACAGCATGCTGTTAACATGCCTAATGTTCTTTTTTTTTCTTCTCTTAAATACGGTATGTGTGTGTACACTTTTGCCTACCTAACAGTTTATGATTTGAGCAACAGAAATTTGACCAAGGGCTAGATTTCCCCAGTTAGAGGACGATGCAGTGGACACACAGCCACGTCTGAGTGCCCGATGCTTTTGAGTGCTAGGGTCACACAATTTATCCCTAGTGCATCCTTTTTACTACACCAGCTCATTTTAATATGTGCCCCAGGAGAGATGGCTTTGCATGCATTAGGAAAACAGTACCTCAATACCAGCGCCTGTTTTACCACACATCTTGTTGCATCAGCCCCAAAGTGAGCCAAACCATTTAAACATAACACCTAACACACAACAATAACCAAACCCATGATGAAAAACAGTACTTTGTGTGGCTGTTTATTTTTGTACACGAAAGATGTGAAGACAAAGTACTTGGAGGTATGTCTTGATTGTCAGCATATATTCTATAGCAGCAGAGCACAAGGGAAAATCTTTTGACTTTTTGCTTAATCGAGCAAATATCGACTGCCAGGACACAAAGCAACAACTCTGTGTGATCTCAGTGTTGTTTTGGGAACATATTTCAATCAGAGTTATTTAATTTCTGATTTATATTCTGCCTTTTATGACAGGTCAGTCACTTCAAAGCAGATTACATTCAAGTACCAAACGTATTTCCCTGTCCCTAGAGAGCTTACAATCTTTCAGGTGAATTTTAAAAGTTCTACATGAACAATTCAGGCCTGCTCATGTCAAGCAGCTTTTATAAGCCATCTATGCACACACATATCTACCACTACGCGCACAAGTGAAAAGTTTAGAAAAGGGGGTGGGGCGTGGTCTGGGCAGAGCATGTTGGGGAAAACAAGAGATAAGCGCATAAATGCTTACGTGCACAGGTATACGCCGGTATCCCCTGCCTTGTAACTTTATTACTGCTATGGATGGGGTGTAAACAAACAAACAAAAAATTCTAGTTAGTGAGGTTTTAAGGGTTGGGGCTTTAAGGGTTAGGGCTAACAGGAAGAAAGGGAGGCTAATGAATTAGAGGGGTTTGGAAGTCCTATCCCTCAACTGGGCAAACTGGGAAAACTAGCTGCGGCGGCACACGCCCCTTATAAAATTCCCCCACTTACGCGGTAGACGTGGCATTTGCGCACACATGCACGCATCCATTTAAAATACTGCACACGAGTATGCGTGGCCAGGCTATTTATAATATGTGCGCATGTTCCAAAATGGATGTGAGCCGGCAAACACATGTACGTGTGTTCCCACATGGCTGTTTCAAAGTTATCATCTAAGGATATACCTGAAGCAACAGATGGTGAAGTAACTTAACCAAGGTCATAAGGAGTGTTGGCAGAATATGACCCTGGCTTCCCTAGTTACATAGCCTACTGCTCTAACCACTAGACTACTTTTCCACTGCAGTCCAATGCCCCCCGCAGGGCTTTGAAAGTCAGGGCTAGTATCTTAAATATAAGCTTGTATTCAACAGGGAACCAGAAACACTCTACCAAAAGTAGAGAAGCGCTTTTCCACCGATGAATTCCATAAACTGCTCCAGTTGCCCGATTTTAAATTACCTGCAGCTTATGTGATAACTTCTTTGGAAGTCCTACCAGAAAAGCATTGCAAGTGTTTTTTTAGCCAGTTACAACGACATGAATCTCAATTTTTGAAATGGGATAAAGAAACAAATGGATGCATCTGACAAACTAGACAGTTTCCATAAAGCTTTTTGCTACCATTGAAATTTAAGAATTTAATTCGAAAGCAGAAAACAAAGACACCTAAACTTCTGACAGACAACTGAAAGTAACAAAAAAAAAAACCACCCATCTAAAGGAAGCAATACCTACCATTTGGGTATTTTTGGGGTTCCAATACATGGATAAATTTACAAATTAGATCCAATGAAAGCTGACTTTGTATATAAACAGGTAATTTTCACTATCCAATTTTATAGAAAGTTTCCTTCCACATTCAAAATGTTTAAACTTACACAGATGCATGCCACAGATTTTTAAATATTTTTACTGCAGAATCTATCCTTGGACTACCACAGAAATTCAAAAACCCTTCCAAGGACCTCTTGGCAAGCAGGTCTTGAACATTTTTTTTTTCTAAATGGACAGGCAAAGTTAAAGCAACATACAAACTGATAATCAAAGAGGAGAGCTGGAGATGGGAAAGACAAAAATAATGTATTTAATAGTAATACTAATTCTTCCATTAACATATAGAACCCCACTAGGTCTCTCCTAAGAAGACCATTCAATCAGGATAGGTACAGGGAAGCATGCCACCTATTTTCCAGATCCACCATGTGGGCTGCTATAGAGGTTGCTCCCTGATCCCATAAAAGACAAAGGACCCTGGTGAGGGTGTGGATTTTTAGTTTGATTCTAGAGGAACAGCTCTTCTTTTTAGTTGCTTTCTCCTTTCACATTTTATTTCCTTTTGGAACAAGGGAGAAAGTTTAGCTCTATCTGTTGGAGTCTAGTAGTACAGAGTAAGGATTCTGAGTGAGTTTCCTTCTTGGAAGGAGGAGAATGAATTCAATTTAAGGAAGTTACTATCCACCTTTCTTTCTCTTTTTTGGCGTTAGTAGACTGATCTATTTTTGGTGCTCCTAGGAGAGTCATATACCCACTGGAAGTTTGGAAGGATGACTGACTACCCATCCAGTGCCTGGAAGGAATGAAGCATAAAGGAGAAAAGTAGCACCTCACCAGTGTGGTTCCACTACAACTTTATCAGACATTTGGGAAGAGGATTTGGAAAAGCACCCCACAGGTACAACTAAGAGAGAAAGAGCCAGAGTATGATACTGAAATACCAAGACACCTGATCTGAGATTGTAAATTGGGAACCGAATGTGATCCATCATTCCACTAGTGTAGAGATCTTCTAGGAGGAATCCTCAAAATTGCCCCTAAGCTGGAAGGGAATCTCACTGAAAGTGTACACTGGGTAAGAGACTGCAGTCACAGATTTACCCTCAGAATGTTGTGTTATGGACTGCATAAAGAATGGCCTTATACAGAGAACTATATTCCATATTAAAATCATCTATCAGTAATTGTCATAACCTCATTTTGGAGTCCAGCACGATTACCAATATCTTGCTATAGAGATTTTTGAAAGAACACCCAGGATTTAGGAGAGTACTCTTCTCACTCTGCATGGAATCTGGGGCTGATGGATTGTGTGGGAAAGAAGGTAGTTTAGGTTCCAGTGTTACTTGTGTGCCTAATGGTTATGAACAATTTAAAAAATGGTTCTCTGATCTATCACAGTACAGAACAGAGAAAAAGTGAAAATGTATTATCTTGAACCATATTCATATCTTTTTTTAACAAACTAAACACCTTGATAAATGAACAGTAAACATACAAAATCAATTTAATTTCTAAAATGTAAAGTTTATGGTGCACCTTTGCATTTCACATATTCCCAACAACCCCTCAATCCACATTGCCAAGGGGTTTTTCAGAATCTCACTGCCAGTTCCACAGCCCTGGTTTGCATACCAGCCTTACTATCTTTTTTCACAGATGTCATGAAGGTCTTATCTCCTAAAAGGCAGACAACTGGGAAGTTTATTAATAAAGGGGTAGTCTTCCTAAGTAAAGAATAAAGGGCTACACCAGAAGGATTAACCATATTTAAGAAATGCAATGACCATTCAACAGAAAAAATAAAGTTTTCTTTTTTCTTAATGAAATCTGCACTTCTAACAACCCACAATTTTGTTTCACATATAGTGCACTTGACATTTTCCTCCAAATGTTTCACAAACACCACATTTAGTTGATTTTGCTTAATGAACAGTGAATTCCCAGAGTACTTTTTTTTTTTTTTTTTTTAATAATTTCATTGTGCAAGTAGTCAAAAAAACTTAGCAAAAGCTTAAGATTACACTTTGTGTCCATTAACAATACACAAGAAGGAAAAGTCACAGGCAGCAAACTGCCTAAAACTTGGGACCTGGCACTTAATGGAAGAGACACTGGTGACAGCCTCAGTCAGAGCTGCAGCAGCCACCACCAGCAGGGTCTGACTCACGGAGAATTGATGGCTGCTGATGGCAAAGCCCTATTACTGGGCCAATGGGGAAGAGAGCATGTAGAACTGGAGTGCCAAGAAGGGGTATGGAGAATGCTTGGAAAAGGGAAGGGAAGGAAAGCAAGAAGTAAAAATGAAGAAAAAGGGAAATAAAAAGTAAAAATCTACAAAACAAAAAATAGCCAAAAAGGGGCAAAAAATGCACCTAGCTACTAAAAATTTTTAGTAGGTGCCTGAGTTTTCAAAAGTAGTTTTCTATCCTTCACAATGCACATCTATTGCATATTAAATGGAAAGGAAATCACCAACTACAAATATTTTAAAAAAAAAATATATATATATATATAGTTAGTTGTGCATTGAAAATTTCTAATTTAATCAGGGGTGGCTAATTCAGGTCCTCAAGAGCCACAAACAGACCAGGTTTTCAGGATACCACAATGAATATGCATGAGATAGAATTGCATACAACGGAAGCAGTGCATGCAAATCTTATCTCATGCAAATTCATTGTGGGTATCCTGAAAACCTGGCCTGTTTGTGGCTCTCGAGGATTGGAGTTGGTCACCCCGAATAAGATTTTAAACTTATCACTGGCAATGCAATGATGTCAATTTTAATAATCCTCTTGATCAAACAATAGCAATTTCGGTTTCAATTAGTATATGCATTGTTGTCAGTTTGGCGTTATTCTTTCAGCAGGTAGTATGAGCATGGATTCACCCTCACCTTTGATAAGGATATTTACCAGGGAATTTATGACTAAGAACGCCAGAAGCTGTGCACATGGGACTCTTACAGGTTTCACTTACAAACCTTCTTCCCCACCAAATTAATTTAGTCACATAAATCTCATCTCTTAAAACAGGAGCATTTTAAAGGGGGCTGCCAGCCTGGAGTATTCAGATCTGCATCTAGAGATGCTTGACAATGTCTACTGCCCAATTCCTCCCTCATGCTGAAGGACAAGGGAGGCTGTTTTCCTCAATATACTCAAAATATAGATTGTCAGTAAAAATACAAATGAATTGTTTTATTGTTTAATTTTAAAAAGACTATAAAAATTCATGATTTCAACCAAAAAAATACACCAAAATAATCCACTAACTGATCCATCAAGAATGAGAGATATTGTGCCATTTCACAGGCTCTTCCAAAGTTATACTGAGCTTTTTCAAAATTACAGCTAAAAACAAGAATTCTAAAGCTGAAATGAAGTGCTAAAAATGGTGAATCAGAACACAGAAGGGAAGGCGCCACAAATGCATAAGCACTGCTAGATATGGAGATATGCATGAAAGAAAAAAAAAAGTTACATCAATTTAGTCAAATATTTTGCTTTTCTCATCTTCATTAGCACCTTCAGCCATTGCACTATTTTCACATCTACATCCAAAATTCACCTCAATTTCAATTTTAGGAATTCTTTATCAAAGTTTAAAAAAAAAAAGGCACTGTCTTACGGGCAAGTCATATCCATCCATCTGTCTGGGACCTAGTATCAGCAAGAAAACTGGTAGACTGATTCTGATGAAATTTGAGATGAGAAAGGTAGACCCTATGTGAAGTTGAAAACGATACTTTCAGCAGGAGGACAGTATCAGGGAAGCTGGCAGGGCTTCCCAGGTCCTGACTGCCTAAGAAGCAGCAGAAAGATGGAGGGCAGAGATGAGTGAGAACTGGGGGTAAAAAGCACCTTTGGAAGTTTTGTGTAGTCCAAGTGCACCTTTCCAATCTTGTTTAAATCCCACTGATGTTCTTTGTAACATTCCATGTACCATGTTAAAACTTGCTTCTTCACAAGTAGTCATCTGAGCCCAAAACAGTTTGGCCTAAGTTCTTCACAATTTCTAAATGCCTAGATACCTTTTTTTTTCTGTATTTTTAAGCATGGTCAATTATTTTGGCTCAGTTGTATCCAGGGAATACTCTGTCACACACACGTCTATGACATGCTTTCCATAAATCTCACATATAAACTGAAGCCACATAATATAGCTATGCAGATAAATCAGAACAGGTTATACAAAAGTAGGTATCACAAAAGTTGTGTGTAAAAGAGTTCCATAGTAGTGCAATATTGAACTATCAAAAGCAGAGAAATCTAAATGCATAATTACAGATTTGTCACCCAAATAAATTCAGCAAAACAAACTAATTACAAGGCAGTATTTATCACTATAATATTTGCTAAAGATTCTAACTGGAATATTCTTACCTTTCATCTTCACCATCAACTAGAGGAGTAGACAATGGCAATGCCTTCAAAGGAAGAAGAGAACCAGGGGCCAAAATGCTGCTGCTGCTACTACTCCCATCCAAGGTAGCTGAAACGCCAACATTTCCATCGCCAGTGATAGCCTGTGGTAAGCCAGCTACTGAATGTTCCATAAGGCATCTAGCCTCTTCAATTCGAGTTGCCATTGACTGACTTAATGACATTACAGGGAAATGAGCAGAGCTTAGTGGAATCTGCTGTGGTACATTCTGTGCTACAGACAAGCTTGTTGCAATTATTGGGGGTTGACTAACACTTTGAACTAAATTCCCATTTTGTCCAGCTGAAGACTGCGCAGTGCTCAGTGAAGGGCCCAAAACTGTAGGAGCAGAAGGTATACCAGCAGGTACACTTGAACTAACTTGGTTAGCAGCAGGAATACCTGCAGCAGGAGGTATAGGGCTTACTGCAGGAATTTGCTGACTTGTCACTCCTTGGACCACAGATTCCATTGTTTGTGTCTGGGGCTGTACAGGCAACAAAGGATTCGGAGGTGCCATGATCACTTGTGGAAGAAGGCTGGAGACACTCACTTGCATTCCCTGCTGAAGAACACCAGGCTGTGGAGGCTGCAACACCTGTGAAGGTGGGGGAGGAGCACTTTGCTGCATAACTGCAGTTGAAGCTTGATTTACAGCAGATGGTTGTTGCACTACTGGAGGTATATTTCTTTGCTGACCAATACCCAAAATCTGACCACTTGCAGCTACAGAAGGCATTGTTGCTTGGGTATGTGCAATAGGTTGAGTTGTTGCCACTGAAGGTTGTGCTTGTACTGCTGTAGGCTGTATCTGCAGCTGCATACTTTGTGCTTGAACTAGAGAAACCGGTGTAACTGTTCCTGTAGGGCCAGGCTGCAGAGAGGGTATTGATGTCTGAAGTTTTGGGGGATGCTGTAAGTATTCCTGCATATTGCCTGTAGCAGAACTTTGAGTCACTGGCATAACATGCCCAGAGGACATTTGAGCAGCAGGGGTCTGTTGCTGTTGTACATATTTTATCTGTTGTTGTGGTACAGCTGATAGAGTTTGCACAGACTGTGTCTGCTGACTGTATGATAACTGTTGAGCCATGGTTGACACAGGAGGCTGCTGATGTCCTAGAGATGATGGTACATTTATGATATTTACTGGAGCTGACTGAACACCTGTTACAGTGTTTAAACTGGCTTGTGCAGCATGCTGAACCTGCTTTTGCTGTGAATAACTTACTTCTTGAGATTGCAATTGTACCTGGGCAAGTTGTGACTGAGAAACACTTTGAGGTATACCAGAGGATGAAACACTCTGAAGACCCAATATATCTATCTGTGGAGGGCCCAAGCCCTGAAATGCTTGCTGCTGTATGATAGAGGGTGCTCCCATTTCTCCACTTCCCACACTTTCTGTGTAATGACTCAAGGTGCTTACATTGCTGCTAACAGAACTCCCACTGGTGCTCTCCCTTTCACAGCTCACATCAAGAGGGTTTTGTTTTACGCTCTCTACAGTTTTGTTGACAGCTACTCCGTCTACAACTGCTACATTTTCTTTCTCATAATATTCAGTGCAAGTCCATCGACCCTTTTTAAAGGGTTCAGAACTGGAATCTAGTTTTACAACTCTAAACCTGGATGTGCTAGCTGAGGGCAGTTGCTGCTGGCCTGCAACTGATCCACTTGCTGTTCCTACAGATGCATTTGCAGCATTGCTAACACTGGAGGAAGCACTAGTGCCATTCCCAGTACTACTCAACATAGTTATATTAACATTGCCAACAGCTCCAGACATGGCATTTACATTAACAGTACTTGTGATGTGGCTGCCAAGCATATTGGTTGCCACTTTAGTATTAACACCACTCATGCTTGTAGCGTTACTTAATGCATTGGTAGTAAGACTTACACCTATACTGCCACCAGTACTTGCGCTGCGGATATTAGGCAACAGGGGTGCAGGTGTACCGGCAGAGGAAACAGAAGTCCCTGGAACAGTTAAGACAGAATCAGCAGCACTTCCAGCCATGGACAGTTTTCCAGATACAGGCCCAGAGGATGAGCCTGCAGAAACAGATGCACTAACTATCCCAGGGTGTGAAAGATGCTGATGTCCATGGTGTTGATGCGGGTGAACAGTCCCATTAATCATAACATTTTGCTGGGAGTGAGCAGGCAAATGATGATGAGGAAGGCGAGGCTGATTTGGAGAGACAGCCCCAGGAGTCTCAACCTCTTGAAAGTTATTTAAAGTCTCTTCCGATGAGCTTCTTCCAGGTTCTCCTAAGTCAGTAGCTCTGGATAAGGACACATCCAGTATTTCAGAAGAGGACAAATCTTCTGTGTGGGACTCATCCAGATCATCATAGCTTTCCGTGTCTTCTGCTATACTATTATTGGAGCTCATGCTAGCCGATATCTGGGCAGAGGTGACGCTAGTAATCTGGAAGCCGCTCTTCTTTTTCATCTGCGCTCCACTCTGCAAGAGAGGCTGCGGCTGAAGCTGAGACTGCGAGAGAAGGTTCAGGCTCTGAGGAGGCTGAGGATGCTGCTGCGGTGGTCCAGAAGAGGAAGATGCTGCAGAAAGGGGCGGCTGTATGAGCAAAGGAGGCGGGTAGTCCTCACTGGACCCGGCATTACCACCAAGGCTGGAACCCGCTGCATTCAGCACACTGCTGCTAACGCTACTAGTACTGCTGCCCCTTCTAGGGAACACAGCCGGGTGCGCCATCTTCCTCGCACTAATTTCTGCCGAGGAGTCGGGCTGATGCATGTCTGCGTTAGTGGGGTGCACGATGCTTTCCTGGGGAGAGGTATCCGTGGATAGAGGATACTAGAGGGCGTCCGATACCTCCCGGCCCCTCTTCTCCTGCTCTCTCGCTCCACCCCCACCACTGCCACCAGATTTAGGAAACCGGCATCTGCGCGCTCGGCGTGAGGTCCGTCTGACACTGCCAGTCCCCAACCAGTTCCAGCCCGCCTCCTCCTTATATTGTTAAAATTTCGCTTCGGCGTTCAGTTAAAAAAAAAAAAAAAAAAAAGGCAAAACATAACCCCAGCAACAATTGCCCATGTGATGGCCGGCAAAATCATCCACTTTCCGAAAGACAGAGGAGCGAAAAAAAAAAGCCCCCAGTTCAGGAGAATAGGCACCGGCGGGGAGGAGGGGAGAAGCGGTATGGTGCCGCCTCTTAGCAGTCAGAGCCGGGCCGCCGTTGCCGCCGGGGCAGTGCCGGAGGGGGCTCGGAGAGAGCGGGCGCAACAGCCCAGGGCCGGAGCCATCAGTGACAGTCCGAGTGGAGCGCAGTCATTGTCCCGCAGGAAGCGCCCGCCCCGCCTCCCCTCCCCCCGAAACACGCGAACGCTCTGGCTCCGTTCCTCTTACTATTACAAGAATAATAAAAAGATTAATTATGTGTGTGTGTATATATATATGTCATATATACACAGATATAGCTCTAGTCCTTCTTCGCAACGCGGCGGCTGCAGCTGTTTCACCCCCCCCGGTCCGGTCCGCAGTGCGCGAGGAAAGCCGCCGCCGCGAGGCTCGGATATTTATAGGGAGTTCGTTGTGACGCTTTCACTCTCTCTCACACACTTTTTCTTCCTTCCTTCCCCTTCTTTCTTTCTCTGTGTGAGGGCGTGCGGATCCGGCTCCCGGTTACAGCGGATCCCCAGCCTCGCGCAGCATTGAAGCTATGGGGAGGCTGGTCACTGAGGGGAGAGAGGGGAGGGGGGAGAGGAGAAGAGGCAAGATGGCAGCGGCCAGCGCAGCCGCACTCGGGCCGCAGACAAAGACAAGAGGAGGGCGCGTGGCCCAGGAGAGAAAGCGAGCCAGACGGAAATGGGCTCGTCGTCGCCTTTGCAGTTGGCGGAAATTGCCGAGAGGCTTCGGAGCGCTCGCTAAACGCCGGATCCAAAAGGGGGCGACTCCTACTGGGTAGAGAGTCGACGAGGATGCGCGAGGGAGAGGGCGGGCCCCTGCCCCTGCCTCCGCTGCAGGGGGCGGGGAGAGAGGTGGGGAGGAGAAAAGGCGCGGTACCAGAGATTCTGTTGCTACGGTGGTCGTGGACGCGGTAGGAGAGAGGAGCGCGCTTCGCGTGCACAGGGTCCTTCACTTAATCACCCAGGAGAGAGATACCACGTGCACAGTCTCAGCCCGCTCACAAGGCAAAAGCTCTGATGACATCATAGAGCCCCAAAGAAAGACATTCTGATGTCAAAACGCAGAGAAAAGGCAGCTGTCCTCACTGACATCTTTTTTTTTTTTAGCTTCTAAGGATCCAAATGAGATATCTTGTCATGTCTTCGAGAGGCAATCCTACATATTTTGGAGGTTCTCAATTACCATGCTTTCTATCCTGAAAAAATAATATCCTTATCTAAAGCACTGTAGTGGAGTGTTATGACAGGTCCAATATTACCAAAAACAGAGCAAAATGTGAAGGAAGTGTTTAGAAAAACAAAACAATAACTTAAGTGAATATTAAAAAAATTCCTAATTAAATATTCTGAAATAAAATCAATATATTTAAAAAATATTATGAGATGATTCATTTTATTGTACTGTAGGGAAGATTCTGTGTAGAAAATACTAGAGTGTTTTGCGTTTTGCTCCCCCATGTGGGAGTTGCAGATGATGTCACCTAGCTTTTTATCATCTCCCAAGATTAAAATAGTCTTGAACCCAAAAACTTCCCAGCCTCAAACAAAGGAGATAGTCCAAAAAGACAGTTAATTTAAAGTTCAAACTCCTCTGCATCAGGTCACTGTCGGGTCATAAAAACATTCTAGGTCAGACCAAGGGTCCATCAAGCCCAAAGGTGGCCAATCCAAGTCACAAGTATCTAGCAAATACCCAAACATTAAATAGTTCCCATGCTACTAATGCTGGCAACAAGCAGTGGCTATTCCCTTTTGATTAATAGCAGTTTATGGACTTCTCCAGGAACTTATCCAAACCTTTTTTAAATCCAGCTACACTAACTGCCTTAACCACATCCTCTGGCAATGAATTCCAGAGCTTCATTGTGCATTGAGTAAAAAAGAATTTCCTCTGAAGGCGAGATGGCACACTGCAGGTCTTCCTTACCCTAAATCCAACCTTCAATACACAAATGCCCCAATCCACTGCAACAAGGAGGACTAAAAATAAAATTAAAATTTTACTCTTTTTTTTCCAATTTTTGGAGAATTTCACCCTTCCTGTCTCTTACTTGATTTTTCCCCCTTTTTGTGTTCAAGACTATTTTTGTTCCACTGGAGCTGATGGCCCTTGGTACCCAGGACTCAGTAACCAAATCATTGGGAGAGTGGAGTCTTTCATCCTGAAAGATCCAGAAGTGTGGAGTAATTTGTTTAAAGGAGAGGATCCAAGACAACTGCATAAAGGGAAGGAAACCAGAGAATACAAAGTAAAGGTAACAAGAACTTTTTTGCTGCTTATTTAGAGAAAATACCAATGAAAATAGAATGCTTATCCAGCACTGCCTAAAGAGTTAAATTGGAACTTTATTCTACCTACCTTCAGTGGGAAGAACTGTTAAATAATTTGGGAATTAAAGGATGATTGAAATATTGTCAAACTGAATAATGTGGAGTAATTGGAAAGAAGTGCTTCCAGAAGAACATGCCATACTGGGTCAGACCAAGGGTCCATCAAGCCCAGCATCCTGTTTCCAACAGTATTTACACAGTATTCAAAGTGCGGTCTCATCATGGAACAATACAGAGGCATTATGACATTTTCGTTTTATTCACCATTCCCTTTCTAATAATTCCCAACATTCTGTTTGCTTTTTTGAATGTCGCAGTACACTGAACTGTTGACTTCAATGTGTTATCCACTATGATGCCTAGATCTCTTTCTGGGTGGTAGCTCCTAATATGGAACCTAGCATTATGTAACTATAACATGGGTTATTTTTCCTTATATGCATCACCTTGCACTTATCCACATTAAATTTCATCTGCCATTTGGATGCCCAATTTTCCAGTCTCACAAGGTCTTCCTGCAATTTATCACAAGCTACTTGTGATTTAACTACTCTGAATAATTTTGTATCATCTGCAAATTTGATTACCTCACTCGTCATATTCCTTTCCAGATCATTTATAAATATATTGAAAAGCATGGGTCCCAGTACAGATCCCTGAGGCACGCCACTTGCCCACTCCCCTCCACTGAGAAAATTGTTCATTTAATCCTACTCTCTGCTTCCTGTCTTTTAGCCAGTTTGTTATCCATGAAAGGACATCGCCACGTATCCCATGACCTTTTACTTTTCTTAGAAGCCTCTCATGGGGAACTTTGTGAAATGCCTTCTGAAAATCAAAATACACTACATCTACCGGTTCACCTTTATCTACATGTTTATTAACTCCTTCAAAAAAGTGAAGCAGATTTGTGAGGCAAATCTGCCTCACAAATCTGGCTTGGGTAAAGTCATGCTAACTTTGTTCCATTAAATCATGTCTTTCTATATTTTCTGTGATTCTGATATTTAGAACACTTTCCACTATTTTTCCTGGCACTGAAGTCAGGCTAACTGGTCTGTAGTTTCCCGGATAGCCCCTGGAGCCTGTTTAAATATTGGGGTTACATTAGCCACTTTCCAGTCTTCAGGTACAATGGATGATTTTAATGATAGGTTACAAATTTTTACTAATAGATCTGAAATTTAATTTTTTAGTTCCTTCAGAACCCTGGGGTGTATACCATCTGGTCCAGGTGATTTACTACTCTTCAGTTTGTCAATCAGGCCTACCACATCTTCTAGGTTCACCGTGATTTGGTTCAGTCCATCTGAATCATTACCCATGAAAACTTTGCTAAATAAGTGGAGTCCCAAGTTTATTAATCTTCCTATTGTCTTATTACTTATTGACTTTAATTGGTTTAAAGATGAGGTGAGAGAGGTTATAATATCTAAAATAACATCTTTCAAGAAATGGAAAAGGGATCTGAATGAAGAAAACAGGAAACAGCATAAGCACTGGCAAGTCAGATGCAAGGCAATGAGAGAATTTGGAAAGAAGCTTGCTGTGGAAGCAAAAAGTCATAATAAAAACTTTTTCAAGTACATTCAAGGTAAAAAGCCTGCAAGGGAGTCATTTGGACCATTAGATGATCAAGGGGTAAAAGGAGCACTTAGGGATGACAAAGCCATAGCAGAGAGACTAAATGAATTCTTTGCTTCATAATTCACTGAAGAAGATGTAAAAGATATAACCATGCAAAAATTGCTTACCGCTGACCAATTATAAATTAAAGACAAGTGGAAAAGAGAATCATACAGAAAATAATCCTCCTTGTCTATATTCTCAAAGGTAATGGTAACTTAATGATGCAAGCAATATTAATGTATTAGAATGACCTTCATAATGGGCGTCGTCGATATGTTTTCTCATCTCATACTCTGCCTTATATATAATCATTGGTCATATATCAATGATTTTTTTAAAAGGTATACCCATACTCATGCCAGAAATGATATTCAAAGGTGATGATTCAGGGAACTGAAATAAATCTTAGTGAACCTGGAAGATGTACTAGGGCAAATTGACAAATTAAAGAGTAGCAAGAGCCAAGATGGCGGCGGAATAGCAGCACAGCTCTGGACGCTCTCCATGTTTCTCCTGTTTCCACTTGTTTTTTCTTCCTTCTCGGACCGAAATACCTCCGAAGCGAAAAGGTAGAGTAAGGGTGTACCCCGCAGCCCCTTCTCTACCTCCAGGACAGCGTACTATAACGGAGTTGGCTGCCGGCTTTTCAATACAGGGGGAGCAGTTCTCCGCTGAAAGGATCGCGGGAGGAGCCGCGAACGATCTTGGAGAGACCACTCTTAGCCCCCCAGACTCAAGGATGCCTCCGGTGCCGATTCCCCAAAACTTCTCAAGTCCGGTGAGTGCAGAGGCGGCCCTGACGGGATTAGATAATGCAGCTGCGGGTGCCACCGTGGGAAGTGGGAGTAATGTTCAAGGCCCGGAAGGGGGAAGCATGGCTGATTTGCAAACGGCGAGCCCCAAACTTGAGGCAGTATTTTCTATTAATACCTTAACTGATGAAGTTTTGGAATCTGAAGCTGCAAAAACCATGTTCCCTAAACCTCCGATAGTGACCATGGATTCCTTATGGGGACTGTTGGCACAGATGGGGGTTGCACTACAAGCAGTTTCTTTACAGCAAAATAGTGTTTCTTCAAAATTAGAAACTGATACCTGAGACTTCTATTCAAGGAGTGAGAACCAAGCACAAAGGATGCAAGCTCTGGAGGAACAGACTAAGAAGTTCCAAGATATCCAGGTGGCACTAGTCCAGGATCGAGTTAACCTGAATAGGAAAATGGAACAGTTGGAAATCAAGACTAGAAACTTGAACCTTAGGTTCATTAACTTTCCTAAGGTTCTTGGAGAACAACCAAGGATAACTCTGAAGAAATATATGACAGAGATACTAAAGATTGCACCTGAAAATATACCAATATTTAATAAAGTATATTTTCTTCCTCTTGCAAGAGTAAGAGAAGAAGCAGTGACACCTACGATCGATATGGCAAATTTAACTGCCTTCCTAGAGACTTCTACGTCTGAAATTATAGAGGGGGCAACCCTCCTAGTGTCTTTTATATACTCACAGGAACTTAGTTTAATTATGGGAAATTATTTTCAGAATATGAGAGTGGAGTTTATGGGTAAGGTAGTGCAAGTGTTCCCCGATCTGGCCACAGTAACCCAGGAAAGGAGGAGAGGGTTCCTTGCCATGCGGCAAGGGGCTCGCTCCATGGGCGCTGTATTTATTCTAAGATACCCGTGCCGTTGTATTTTAAAAATGGATATCACCTATGTGGTTTTTGTTCCCGAGCAATTGAAGGCACTGTTGGATAATAAGAGAAAAGTGTTACCTAGCCCCAATATCCAGAGTGTCAATGAGTCTTGAGTCATAGAGATAAATAAGAAAAAGCATAACCGCTAAGCTTGTACTTTATCATAAATGTTTTCTTCTGTTTAATCTCCTCATAATCCAAGCATAAGCCCCCTCCCAGTTCATATTTGAGGTCAATGTAAGTGAAATGTTTCTCTTTATTTAAATTTGTTAAACGGTATTTACTGTGTACTAATATATGTTTTGTTTCTTTGTTTCTGTGCAAAGGGGATATTCTTTGTATAATTTGAAATAATTCAATAAATAGAAAATTTAAAAAAAAAAAAAAAAAGAGTAGCAAATCACCTGGACCAGATGGTATACATCTCAGAGATCTGAAAGAACTGGTAAATGAAATTGCGGACCTGCTATTGGAAATCTGTAAACTATCAATAACATCATCTATGATACCTAAAGACTGGAAGGTTGCCAATGTCACACAAATTTTTAAAAAGGGATCAAGGGTGCTTAATCCCTTTGATGCTTTGATGCTTTTAATGCAACTGCAACACTGTTCCCTGCTTAAACATCAGGGGAATAAGAGGAATTTGATTCAGACGACAACCGAGGGTCCCGACTTCCATTGCTTGGGATACTGTTTAAGCGAACATAAAGGAAAAAGCACAGGACTGCTTCTATGGCCAAGTCCTAAAGGAAACAAAGAAAGTGTGCATGGGGGTAACTTGCTTTTGTAGTGGTTACTAACCTTAACCAAATAAAACTTGATACTTTTGATGCAACTCCAACATTTCTCTCTGCTTCAATGGCAGGGGAAACGGGAATTGGATTTAGACAGCAAGCATCGAGGGCCCCGACATTTATGGTTTGTGGAACTGATGAGCATGGGGGTAAACCAGCACAGTGCAGCGCTTACTACCCTTAACCAATAAGCCTTGATGCTTTTGATATAACTGAAACATTGTTCTCTGCTTCCAAGGAGGTGGGTGGGTGCTGAAAGAAAAGAGAAATATGGATTCAGGGACAACCAACATGAGCCATGACTTTTTTACAGTCTGGGGTCCTGTTGTTCAGACATTAAGAAAAAAGACACAGGACTGCTTCTACGGCCAAGTTCATAAGCAAAATATGTCAAGCAAAACTGACTGATACTTGGGGGTAACCTGCACAGCATGGCAAATGCTATCATGGGAAGCTTGCTGGGCAGACTGGATGGACCATCTGTCCTTTTCTGCCCTCATTTCTGTTTCTATGTTTCTATGATCCAGGAAATTACAGACCAGTGAGTCTGACATCTGTGCCAGGCAAAATGGCAGAAACTATCATAAAGAACAAAATTGCTGAACATATAGATAAGCATAGTTTAATGGGACAAAGCCAATATGGATTTAGCCAAGAGAAGCCTTTGCTACATTTTTTTGAAGGCGTAAATAAACATGTGGATAAAGGTGAGCTAATTGATATAGTGTATCTGGATTTCTAGAAAGCATTTGACAAAGTCATGAGAGACGTCTTAGGAAATTAGAAAGTCATGGGATCGGGGGTAGTGTCCTATTGTGGATTGCCAACTGGTTAAAAGATAGAAAATAGAGAGTAGTGCTAAATGGTAAATTTTCCTAATGGAAAAAGGTGAATAGTAGAGTGTCCCAGGGATCTGTTCTGGGACCGATGCTTTTAAATATATTTATAAATGATCTGGAAATGGGAACACCAAGAGAGGTGATCAAATTT
Source organism: Rhinatrema bivittatum (assembly GCF_901001135.1). NCBI lineage: Eukaryota > Metazoa > Chordata > Amphibia > Gymnophiona > Rhinatrematidae > Rhinatrema > Rhinatrema bivittatum. Next base: position 128,883,067 of record NC_042619.1, on the reverse strand, counting down.
GCTGATGATACAAAATTATTCAAAGTTGTCAAATCACAAGAGGATTGTGAGAAGTTGCAAGAGGACATCACAAAAATGGTAAATTAAATTTAATGTAGACAAGTGCAAAGTGATGCGCTTAGGGAAGAGAAACCCAAATTATAGCTACAAAATGCAAGGTTCCACCTTAGGAGTCACCACTCAGGAAAAGGATCTAGGTGTCATCACTGAAAATATGTTGAAATCTTCTGCTCAGTGTGTTTGCGTCCCAGCCACGTGGGTGCCGCAACTGGACCTGCTCACCTTGCGCTGCCCTCAACCAACCTCGGTCTCACCGCTGCTGCCAGCTCCCACCATCCCCATCGATCACCACAGCCCTCTCCAGCTTCCTCCATGCCGCAGGCCTCGCAGCAGAGCTCCCATCGGGGCTCCTCGTCTTCGCCCACTTGGCCCCACCCCTAGGCATGCGCGCGGCCGACGTCCTCAGATTTAAAGGGCCAAGCGCAGGAAGACCAATGTGGGCACAGATTGATGATATCACATGAAAGCCCTATATATAGGGAGGCCCTGTCCCCAGGACCTCGCCTTGGCAGTTGGGTCGACACTGTGGTGTAGTAGTTTGCTGAATCCTGTGTTCCAGTGCCTCCTTGTTCCAGCGTCTCCTTGTTCCAGCGTCTCCGTGTGTTCCTGTATCCTTACCTGTATCCTTACTCAGGTCCAGTCCAGTCTCTGGTATTGACCTCGGCCTGCCTGACTACTCTCTTGCCTGCTGCCTGGAATTGACCACTGCCTGCCTGACCATTCTCTTCATCTGCTGCCTGGAACTGACCACTGCCTGCCTGACCACTCTCTTGTCTGCTGCCTGGAACTGACCCTTGCTTGCCTTGACTACGCTCGGACTGACCTTGGTATTGACCCCTGCTTTGGCTGACCACTTCTGGACTGATACTCTGGCTCTGACCCTTGCGCTTCACTCGTTCACTCTCTTCTGACCTACTGTGACTACCAGACCAACCTGCTTGGAATCTACCTGCGGCCTTCACCTGACTAGACCCGCAGACGCTGCCTGCCTCGCCCGGAGAACCTTCCTGAACTGTTACCTCCTTGAGGTCTCCGGAGCTTCCGGTTCGGGTCTAGTCCATCCTCTCTGCATCAGCCGCGCACCCTTGCTTGTGGCGGGCACACTCCTCCGCTACCTTTCCAGTCCAGGCGGTCCGGGTACCCAAGGGCTCAACCTGCCGAAACCCCAGACTGTTATTGGCGAAGCTCCAGCTAGCCTCTGTCTCCACGTGTGCTCCGCCTCCTGGTGGCAGGCGCTCTCTGGGTCCAACCAGAGGGCCGTAACAATCCTGCACCAGGCCAAGAGTCCACCTCCAGCGTAATAGGTTGCCAAGGCCATGGACTCGGCAGAGTCTCCTGCCTTGGAGGCCATCCCTGGTCTGGTCACTTGTGTCCAAGAGCAACAACGGATCATGGAAGTGTTGGCTTCTTCCGTGGAAAAGATGCGTTCTCAATTTGAGGAATCTGCCATGTCCAACCCAGGGGCTCTTGCCCATACCTTGCCCTCGCGGGCACCGCTGGCCCTCCCAGCTCCACCCCGTTTCAATGGGGATCCTCGACTCTGTCAAGGCTTCATAAATCAATGTTATATGCAGTTCTCACTGCAACCCACGCTTTTTCCTGATGAGGCAAAAAAAATTACATTCATCCTCTCGCGTCTTGAGGGGAAGGCCTTGGCATGAGCTTCCCCACTCTGGGAGCGTTCTGACGCAATCCTTCGCCAGCTCCCTCGGTTCATCTCTGTCTTCCGACACACCTTCGAGGACCCAGGCCGACAGGCGGTCACTGGCCACCACCTACTCCACCTCCATCAAGGCTCGCACTTGTTTGCTGAACATACAGTGGAGTTTAGAACTCTAGCAACAGAGTTGGGTTGGCAAGAAGACTGCCTATGTTATGGTTTTGAGGTGTTGGAATGGATTCTTGGGTACTGTGGTGGTGGCCACTCCCATGGGGAGGAGCCCCGTGAGGAACCGCAGTACTAGGCTAGACTCGAGACACGCAAACACAGAAGATTTGTCTTTATTATACAGCTGAATGATACCACCAGAGGTGGCAATAGTGAGGTGATCCAGTAGTAGCAGTCCAGGGCCCTCGGCAGAGGAGACCCGTCCCACAAAGGTAGATGTTAGCAGCACACGGTAGTATAGGGAGTTCCAGATGCAGGTTCCCAGTGCTGAGCTGTAGATGAGACAGACTGACAAAGGTTAGATTACTCACTAAGTTGGTAGTTGTATTGATGGAGATCCCGACAGGCAGAAGTAGTTGGATTGCAGGCACCAAGGCAGGGAGAGCAGGCCCTTGAGGCGCGAGTACCTGGTATCACATAAAAAGCATAGGGCCCCAGAGGAATGGGTACCCAGGTTAGATGAATAACCCCGAAGGGCAGAGAGAGCTTCCAGCAGCAGCACGGAAGCGGCAGAATAGCTTAGACCAGAGGCATTCCAATCCTTGCTAACTTGAGTTGTTAGCAAATGAAGGGCAGGCTAAATACCCGATGGTGTGACGTCACTTGAGGGGGACGCCCCCGAGGTTCCTGCCATGATGTGGATAAAGACGTGGGTGGCGTGCACGCACGCACCCTAGGAGGCCCTCAGGAGAAACATGGAAGATAACCTTGCCATTGCCGTCCGGGGACACTGGAGAGAGCGGCATGAAGACGCGGCGGCAGCCATCTTCCCAAAGCTAGAGGAGAGAGCAGGAAAAAAGGTGAGGCACAGAGGTCAAAACCGTCTGGGACCGACAGACACAACAGCCTGTGGGCACTCTATCTCGAGGGACTGCCTTCTGCCCTTAAGGATGAACTAGCTGCCCGCGAGATCCCCGTATTTCTGGAAGACCTGATCTCCCTGGTTGGTAGAATCGACAACCGCCTTTGGCAACGGCATCAGGAGGTAAGGGTCCTTCGACCTCCTGCCCTACGATCACCCCGTTTGGTGAGTCCTTGGTTGAAATATTTCTTTTTGCTATTAATATGGTTTTACGATTATGATTGATATTTTATATATTTCTTGAATTTATTATTTGATATTTTATGAGGAACAGTGGTTTCTGTTTTTGCATTGCCGCACTGTATATAGAATCTGGCTTTTTGTGATGTCCAGTTCGGTTTTTCACTGCACATTTATATTTCTACTTTATGGTCTCTTTATTCTGTATTTGGTGAGGATTTGTCAGCGTTTTGCATGTGTGAGAGAAGTGAAGTATTCTACTAGGGTGTAGCTTCTGTGTAGGCTAGTATAGCAGCCTGGCTTGTAGGGATGTACATTCGTTTTGAACGTATGCGCAATCTGCAAAGTCCCTATTTGTTGCATTCGTGGGGTTCCAAAATGTATGGCGAACCCCCACGAATGCAACATATTATTAACGAATAAACCCCCCACCCTCCTGACACCCCCCCCCCCTCACCAAGTCTTGCCAAAAGTCCCTGGTGGTCTAGCGGAGGTCCTGGAGCGATCTCCTGCACTCGGGCCGTTGACTGCCGGTATTCAAAATGGCGCCAATAGCCTTTGTGACCCTATGTCACAAGGGCTACCGGTGCCATTGGTCAGCCCCTATCACATGGTAGGAGCAAAGGACGGCTGGCGCCATCTTGTGCTCCAGAGATCTCATCCAGAGATCAGCATTGCGTTGCTGGGTCTCACTCCTGTGCATGCAAGTTCAGCAAGGTCTTCAAGTTACGTGCAAGATCTAGAGAATTCTAGTCTCAGCTCATCTCATGCTCTGATGCGTCAGCCTGCCAGTGGTGTGGGCTGCGACCAACCCCGAGGTTCTGCAGGTTATGCTGTGGCACAGGGGCTCATGAGCATGTCCATGCTCTGTTTGCAAAATTGTGCATGTGTGTGAGAGAGAAGATAATATTTGTGTGGCCCTTCCTCCCCCAGTTTATGACAATCTCAGGGGGACTGGAATTTAGATCCCAGGTATGAAGAGCAGGAGATTTTGTAATCCTTATTAATTGTAATTATTAGGTGTAATTTGATTATCTGCTGTTTTGAAATATTTAATTTTTGTGGGGGGGGGGATAGAACATTTTTTAATTATTGGATTTTCTATTCATCAGATGTTTTGAAATAATTTATTGGTATTTGGGGAATTTTCAATATTTTATTCATGAACTGGTTTGAAATATTCTTTTTATAAATATGATTTTACTATTATGATTGTTTTATGATTTTACTATTATGATTGTTTTATATTTCTTGATTTTATTATTTAATGTTTTATGAATGATTGGTACTGTCTTTGTTTTAGAGGCTGGCTTGTTGTGGGTTCCAGTTCAGTTCTTCTCAGCATGTTTCTGTTTATATTTTTTATCTCTTTATTCTGTATTTGATCAGGGTCTCTCTGTGATCTGCATATGGTATTTTGCTGGCATGTAATTTCTGGGTAAGGATCTATTGCATCCTGGTTTCCTAATAAGAGTTTTATTGATGTTCGAGGGTTGTTGCATTTGGTGGATCATGGCCTCTCGCAAGCCACTGCACTCACCTTCTGCCCAGGCCGGGCCCTGACACTCCGATGCCAGGGTCGACCTCCGAGGCAGCATGACTCTGGACCCAGCTCTCCTTCCACTCTGGTGGCTCCCGTTGATGCTGGCTCAACTTCCCCTCTGATCGCATAGCAGGTTGCTGTGCACGGCCCCCTTCCGATGTCACTGTCTTCCCGGGGCTCGCTGTCCTTAGGGTGCGTATGTGCCAACAGCACATAATTTAAAGGGCCAGTGGTGGGAATCCTGGAGAGGCGCCCTTCGATGACATCATTGGCCTTGCTGTATATAAGGACTTCGTGGATGCCCTTTCAGTGCTTTGGCAATAGGTTGACTACCCTCCGGTAGTGCTAGTTGCCACTTCATAGTTTCTGTGTGCCTGCTCGCTGCTTCATCTCTGTTCCTGGCTCCTGGTTTCTGTGTGCTGTCTTCTTGTGTTCTCACTCTTCATCTCCTGCTTCAGTCTTCAGCCTTTAGTCTCCTCCTTGGTCTCCCCTTGTCTGTCTTCAGCGTCTTCTCGTGCTCCCTTGCCTCCTGTTCTGTGTTCTTCTACTGGACTTCCAGCTTGATCTTGATTCTGGACCCTGACGCTGCTGATCTTCCGCCTGCCTCTGACCTTGGACCTCACCTTGTTTTGAATAAACTCCACCTGCCTCCAACCCTTTGCCTGGATCATATCTGATTCTCCACCTGTCTTTGGCCTTCAGCTTGAACCATGACACCGCACACTCTTCGTTTGCCTCGGACCTCCGCTCAGACCACTACCTTGAAGTCCTCTATCTGCTATGGGCCTTCACTCCACCACGTTCTAAACCAACCCAGCTCTCCTTCTGCACTGGTCTGCAATACCTTCACCTCTAAGTTTCTCCATCAATACAGAGGCCTGCATCTAAGACCAGCTGGCCTCATCACTCAAGGGCTCAACTTAAGGGGAATGTGGGCTGGTATTGGCAAAGTTCCAGTTGGGTCTCTGCCTCATCTAGCTCCGCTTACCTAGGGTGGGAATCTGCAGGGCTCCTCCCCGCAGGTAGTGCTAATTGCCCCTCAGTCCAAGGGACCACAGCGCCAACAAGGGCCTGGTGTAATATGTGCAGTGTTGCCTTTTCATAGATAAGGTTGTTAGGGTTGTCTTGCTATGGGAGGTTTTCTATATTGTAATGGTAATTTCATTTATTTATAGCTTTCTGAGGGCCAAGCCCACATCCAGCACACATTACAAAAAGTCTAATTCCATAGGAGTTCCAAAGGTCTTTTTTGCAGAGTTTTCTGGAGAGTGCACGTATGTTGTAAGTGATATGTTTGTCTCAGAAAATTGTACTTTTGAATGTTCTTTTTCATGTAAAATTTGTTATAAATGCATAATTTAAAAGTGTGTGTCTGTAAAGGGTATGGGAGAGAGTAGTGTGTGTGTGAGGGGGGGGAGGGGGAAGGTGGTGTGTGGGTTCTGGGGGGGAGGAGAGCGTGTCAGTTTTTTAACATATAGATTGCAGGATGGAGCTGGGCTTTATTTAATGGGCCCGGGACAAGCACTGAATGAATCGGGGGGGTGGGGGGGCAGCACAGTACTGTTTTTTTGTACAGGCCAGCAAAAAAGCTAGCACCATCCCTATCAATGGCTCATCCTTATCCACATGTTTATAAATACCTTCAAAAATCTAATAGATTATTTATTTAAAGGATTCTATTAAAGCAAGACTTCTTTTTACTAAATCTATGTTGGCTCTTCCCCCATTAAGCCCTTTCTATTCACATGGCTAGTAATTTTATCTTTAAGAATAACTTCTACGATTTTGCCTAGCACTGACATCAGGCTGAATGGTCTATAATTTCCTAGATTACCTTTAGAGCCCTTTTTAAAAATTAGCATTACATTGGCCATCCTCCATTCTTCAGGTACTGTGACAGTTTTTAATGATAGGTTACAGATTATAAATACCAAGTCTGCAGTTTCTTATTTGACTTCATTCAAAACTCTGGGGTGAATACTATCTAGACCTGGCAATTTGTTACTCTTTAATTTATCAGTTTGCTCTATTACATCTTTCATTATCACAGTGATTTGTTTCAGTTCCTCTGAATCATCACCATCAAGGAATGTTACCAGTGTGGATATCTTCCCAACATCCTTCTCAGTTAAGACCAAAAGCAAAGAATTAATTCATTTTTTTCTGCTATGGCCTTGTTCTCCCTGTGTGCCCCTTTTACCCTTTGATCATCTAATGGTCCAACTGACTCCCTTACAAATTTCTTGCTTCAAATTTACTTGAAAAAAGTTTTTTTTAATTAGGATTTGCATCTATGGCAAGCTTCTTTTCAAATTCTTTCTTGGCCCGCATTAGTAATGTTTTACATTTAGCTTGCCAGAGCTTATGTTCTTTTCTATTTTCTTCATTTGGACCTGCTTTCCATTTTCTGAAAAATGTCCCTTTGGCTTCCATTGCCTTTTTCACCTCATCATTTAATCATGCTGGCAGTGGTTTGGACTGCCAACTTGACTCTGACAGCTTCTCCCAGTAATTCCCTTCACTGCCAGGCTCATTCCTCACAGCACCACCTAATGGTGACTCTCTGTTATAGCACATCACCGATTTACAAGTTTACTCTATCATGACACTCACTGTAATTTCAAGTTGGTGGTATTGACCAGGATTCCCCCCACCCTCTGCCTCCTAGAATAAACAGTAACATAGAGATCTTCAGTTCAGAATGAATCACTCAAAGAATGTGCTGGATATTTTCAGTGGGGGAAAGAGAAAGGGAAATTCAGTTTTGACATTTTGGGTGCCCTGGGGCAGATACCATTATCCCCTTCTCATCTATATTCCATTATTGTAATAAGGATGGAGAAGAAAAGAACTAGAAATGGAAATAACCACTGATGGAGTGCAGTGGATGGTACAAGGTTGTGATACCTTATGATGATGATGCAGATTCCAGCAACTGACTCAAAACCTTTTACAGACCCAATATCAAGTGGCTGCTACAATGTTTAGTCTCCCTCTGCTCAATAGGAGCAACCCTGTATAGTGAGACTCTTTCTGGAATGGTCACAGCTGTCCAGTCGTTTCCCCTCTTTTCCTCTTTAAGCACTTTCACTCAGACTGGAATCTCTCTACTTACATCTTTTTCTCCCCTCTTTCCTTTACTATCTTCTCAAACCTGTGCTCCAACCTTCTCTTCACTTATCCTTGCCCCCCCCAAACCCTCTCGCTTTCTACTAGCAAAACATTTCCTTCACATCTCCTCACAACCATTCTTGTTCTCCTTGATTGTCTCCTCTCGTCCCGTGCAGTCTCTTTAATGTTTCCATGTTTCATTCCTGCCATCCTATAATTTTGTTTCTAATTGCCTCTCCCAACTCTTTTCTCTTTCTCACTGATTCTCTTTGTTCTGTCTTGATAAACTACTCCCTTACTGCTCCCAGGGCAGGTCCTAGGGGGGTGTAGGGCCAGGGACAAGCGTCAGCATGGGGCCTCTAGGCAGGTAGGGGAAATGTGTCTGAGAGGGGTCTGTGGCAGCTCATTAATTGCTTCCCAAGGAAAGCTGCCAGAAGTGCTTACCAAAGCAACCTTCTAGCATCTTCTGCCCAAGTGTGTGAACCAGAGCATCCCAGTTCCACTTAAAAAAAAAATCCAAAGCAGCAAGTACATGGGTCTTTATAAACATGCAGCAGGGAGCAGTCACTCTACTCACCATTCCCTAAGTAATCACTGACTACCCCTTCCTTCTAGTACTTCCTCTCCCTACTCTGGTTTTTGTTATGCTTGGTGGTTCACGGGCTGCTCCCACGAACCGCCACACTCACCCTCCTGGCCTGACTCCTGAGACACAGCAGGACGCCAGCCCAGTCACGCTGCTTCTCAGTGGCGGTGGGATGCCACTAGAACAGCTCCTGGATCCACTCTGCAGGATGCTGCTAGCGTACTTGCACAGCATATCTCCTTAGGTGCGTGCGCACGATCTCCCCACATTTAAAGGGACTGTGGCAGGAAAGCCCATGCAGCCCCTATTGATGATGTCAGTGCTTTGGTCCTATAAAAGGGCAACATGCCAAACACAGCTTGCCTCAGCAACAGGTCAAACTACTTGCTAAGTGGTGCGTGTTGCTTCCCAGCGTCTCGGTCTTCATTCCAGCATCGTTTTCGGTCTTCATTCAGCCTCTCTTCAGTTGTCATCCAGCTGTCTCCAGTTTGTCTTCTGTCTTTATCCTCATCTGTTCCTTCCACATTGTCCATCTTTTCTGGTCTTCGCCTACCCGCCCTGCCTATCCATCCCTCTGCTCCTCTACTCAGATGGATATCTGATTTGACCTCAGCCTGGACATCAGATGCGCTTGACCGTTCCTGCCTCTGACCATTGCTTGAATCCCAGATTCCTCTGACTGCCACCTGCCTTGCCTACAACCCAGCTATCTACGGACCTCTTTTGCCTTCAGAAGAGACCCACCTAAGTCCTGCCAGCCCCAGCAACCAAAGGCTGGACCCACGAGGGAACAAGGGCCAGTATAGGTGAAGGTCCTGATGGGTCTCTGCCTCATCTGGTTCCGCCTGCCAACGGTGAAAACCTGTAGGGCTCCTCCTCCCTGCAGGTAGAACCAATCCTGCCTTGGCCCAAGGGGCAACAGATACAGCAAATCTTTAACCCCTTTTAACTTGCTTATTGAGAGTCACTCCCTCACATTTATCACTTCCAGTCCTTTTACTACAGTACAATCGTCCTCTGCTTTCTCAACCAGACATATCATTCACAACACACATGGTGGCATCTGTAATAAACATACTGAAATCAAATAATGAAATGTACAAAGTAAATATTTTATTACAATATATAATATTTATATATTTTTTCAGGGGTGCATTGGGGATTAAAAGTAGCGTCCCCTCTTCTGATACTTCTTGAGTGACTCCATGTTGGTCCTCTCTGGCAGTATGAGCACTCTCCTTTTAGGGTAGCACTAGATAGTGTGCAGGCTGTATAAGAAAAAAGAATCATAAGATACCTTTTTCTCATTCTCCAGTCCATCTTTCTTGACTGTATGACTAGGGGCTGATTTACTAAAGTGCACTACCATGTGATAATGCACTTTACTGACATACTTTAGTAAATAGGCCCCATTTAATGTAATGTATGCTGTGTTAAAATTGGCCATTATGCACATTAATAATGTGCATTGCTGGGGCTGATTTTTAGCATGGCTTAATAAAACAATCCCTCAGCTTTAAAAAAAAAAAAAAAAAAAAGGAGTTCAGCCCAGTGGCAGGATAGAGAATTGATTGATTATTTTAAATTTATTTATTTATATATCACTTTTCAGCACTTTGAAGCAGATTACATTCAGATACTGTGGATATTTCCCTGTCCCCAGAGAGCTCACAATCTAAGGGCTTCATTTAAGGCTTTTTCCCTATTATATGTTTATGGGGAAAATGTTTAGTAAAAAGGGACTCAGACCTAGATTAATCAAAAAGCTATAAATATAGCAAAAATCGCGTTTGCGATAAAAAAACAGGCGTGGTTAGGCTAATTTGTAGCCTGCCACATCAGGCATGTTGCACCAGCGCATTGTATCAGCACATAGCACATTGTGTCAGTGCATCACACACTGCATCACTGCAACGCGTGTTGCATTACCGCGTGCCACGTCATGTTATGCGGCTAGCATAAATTAGTGCGTGGTGCATTATTTTTTCAGTTTATATATCCTGGCTTCCTGCAGCTGCCTCTTTGAGGGGGTGTCAGGTGTGGGAGAGAGAGGAGAAGACAGTTGGTGAGTAGTTTAGTGGGATTAGGAGCTTTTTCTGATTCAATTACCTGAGTGCGTTTTCTGGTCATCTGTTGCCATATGTTTTCCTTTATCTTGATCTTATATCTTCTTTGTTGGAGTGAAAGTTTTTGTTTGTTTGTCCAGTTTGTCTGTCTTTTGGTGTGAAAGAGTGATGGTGGAGGAGTGGCAGGGTGAGAAGGAGTGATATGAGTGGAGGAGTGAGGAGGAGTGGTGTGAGTGGAGGAGTGAGGAATGGTGTTGGTGGAGGAGTGTGGAGGAGTGAGGAGGAATGGTGTGAGTGGAGGAGTGGGATTGGTGGAGGAGTGGTGTTTGTGGTGAGGAGGAGTGAAGAGGAGTGAGGAGGAAGGAGCGTGAGAGGCGTGGAGAGAGAGGAGAGGCGTGAGGAGAGGAGGGGGAAGATGGAGGAGATGAGGCGGGAGGACCAGGGCAGGAGTGCTTGGAGGTGGAGTAGGAATAGGAGTAGGGAAAGGAATAGAGATAGGCAGGAGGGAAGGGATAGGAAGAGGCGGGAGGGAGAAGGGGATAGGCAGGCGAGGACAGAGGGAGGAAGACGGCAGGCTAGGGATAAAAAGAGAGGGCAGAGGGGAAGGAGTTTGGGCAGGGGGGAGGAAGAGAGGGGAGTGGGAGGGAGAGTGAGGAAAGGGAGGACACCTCTCGGAAACGGAAGTGGCATCCCCTTCTGGCAGGCAGGCAGTAGGATGCCCTTATCTCAGGGTTATCAAGTTCAGTGTACAGGATAATGAGAAGGTCATTGCAGAGGTCCTGGAGCATTATGCCTTGCTGTTCAGCACCTGGGTAGCCAAGACCTCAAAGGCATCCAAGAGCCAGATCTGGTGCAATATAGCCCAGGGCTTCTCCATATGCCATGGAGTCCAATGAAGCAGGGAGCAGGTGGCCCACAGGTACCGGGTCATCAAGGTGCAGTTGAAAGCCAAGGTGGCAAGCAGAAATAAATATATACGTCGGACCGGAGGAGGAGCCCCTTGTCCCATCATCCTCACCCCTATGGAGGAGCGCTTCATGCAAAAACTGGGACCGGATGTCTTCAAGGGCATGGCTGAGTGGTTGCACACCATGTGAGCTGCAGCTGGTAAATTCATCTCATCTATAAATGGGCAGACTGCAACAAGTGTACGCATCATTTGACATAAGATGCTCACAATGCTTAAGAAGCAAAGTGCACCTCTGATGCCAAATGAAAAAAGGATACTTGCTGCCATTGGTACTTATGTCTTATGTTTTGTTTCCACAGCTCTTGCCCATGAAGCAGCAGGTCCCAGCCAGTAAGCCCCAGGAACCAGCCAACAAGCTCCAGGGACCAGCAGCACAGCAGCCCTTTTGCACAAGGCCTTTCTGATGGATGCCCAGATCCAGGTGAGCGAGGAGGTAAAGGAGCAGCAGCAGACAGAGGCTCAGGAGGCATTGCAGATGCTGCAACCCCTGGGTTCACCCAGCCCACTCAATGTGTTCCTCAACTTCTTTGGCTTCATGGAGGAACCTAGCCTTCAGTGGGAGCCAATAGAATCGTCACAACCTTGAGCTAGTACACCACAGCGCCAGCACAAAGCACCATGCCTTCAGCAGGAGCAACCCAGAAGCCCTATCATTCACATCTGGAGGCCCAAATTCCTTCATTCCACACCACTGCCACCAGCACCATTACCAGGCCTGGCACCAGCACCAGCACCATCAACATCCCCACCACCAACAGTGGATTCTATGCATGAGCAACTGGACCAGCTGGAAAAGAGGCATGGGGTATACCTCCGACACATACAGGCAGAGCTAGTGCACCTCAGGAAGGCTATCAACCATCAGAACCAGATCCTGCAAGATCAGACTGCCGCAAACACGCAGAATGTGACAATGCTGGCCGCAGCAATCAATAGTATGACTAACGTGCTGATGTAGATCTTTCATAGGATGCCTGAGCAGACATCCAAGTCTTCCCCAGTTCACACCTAACAGCAGTCCTCGGGCTAAAAGACGCCTGAGGGGTAGGCCCCCAGAAAACATGCCCCTCCCAAGTGAGAAGTCACAACATGGCAAGGGGCCAAAAAGGACCAAAGGTGATGGCATCGAATGTCAAATAAGAAGACTTGAACCAACTATCCTGGGCAGGTCCCTCTACAGAGTTCCTGTGCCGGGTAGATGGAAGAAGCCTGCTGTGCCCATCCACTCTACAGAGTTTCTGTGGTGGCTAGATAGAAGAAACTTGCTGGGCCCGTCCTCACTACAGAGTTCCTGTGCCAGCACTTAGAAAGGTTGGTATACTGTCAGCCATTGTTGTCCAGCAGCCTAACTCTAAAGCCCTCCTTGATGCTTTTCCTGTATTCCATCCTCCTTGATGCGGCATCCAGTTACAGTCCAGCTGCTGCCTCTTTCTCATCATGTCTCACCTCCTTCTCCGGATGCTGGTGTCTCATCCCATCTTAGCTCATGCTGCCACTGCCTCCATGCTGCTGTATCTACCTGTGGGCCTCCTGCCTCCATGTTGTGCTCTTTGGTCCTCCCTACTGCCTTCTTGCTGAACTCTGCTGCCTTGGCCCTGTTGCAACCATCCTTTTCCAATGGCTTCACTCCGCCTACCTCTCTTTGTTTGCTCCTCCTCATGCTGCAAATGGATGCCTGGCTGCCGCAGCATCTGCCTGCCATCCTCTCCAGCGTCCCCGGACTGGCTTGGGCGCTGCCTCCCACCATGCTCTGCTTGTACCATAGGGCATGCGCGCCACGCAGCCCTTCTTTTTATTTCTTACTTGGCGTGAACCACCGGGGCATCCCTCCGTGATGACGTCATGATGCCTGGATATTTAAAGCCTACAATGTTTGCTAGCCTTTGAGTTAGCAAGGGGATTCCTACGGGAATCCTACGGATGGGATTCGCTCTCCGTACCCAGCTACCCTGCCTCTCCAATCTCTATTGGACTCTCTAACGCTAACGGGATACTCACTCCTCGGGGGCCTCACTTGCTTTCCAGGTCACTATCAGGAAACCGGTACTCGCTCCTCGAGGGCCCATGTTCCCTGACTCGCTGCCTACTCCTACCTTTTCTTCTGCCTGGAAGGAACATCAATGAGTACTACCATCTTCACCTCGGAGCTGTTCCCTGGAACCAGGCACTCGCTCCTCGAGGGCCTGCCTCCGTTCCAGCCTCAGTGACATCTCCGTAGAACCGCTGCATTAGTACATCATCTGCAAGCCTCCCAGCTCTCAGGGTTCAGATACTCACTCCTCGAGGGTCTGCTCTCCCTACCCTGAGGGTCTCCATACTGGAGTCTTGTATATTCTCCACTGTACTCATTCTCTCAGTTCTTTCCACCACAGCACTGCTACTGGAGGTGTCGCTGTTTCAGCATCTGAGGGATACCAGCCCTGCCGGGCTATTCCAGCTGCTCACTACTGCACCTATGGTGGCTTCCTTACACAGTCTAATAAAAGATCAAACTCTGTGTTTGTGTGTCCTGAGCTAAGCCTGACCTGTGGTCCCTCACGGGAGTTCCCCCGTGGGCGTGGTCAGCTGCCACCGTATCCAAGGGTCCACCCAAACCTCACAGTTTACAACAGGCCCTTAGGCTGTCCCCTTGAGTGCACTCTTTCAACTTGGACTGTCTGGGGCCTTCAATTGAGCTCTGCTGCCTTGGCCCTTAGGCTGTCCCTTTGAGTGCACTCATTCAACATGGACTGTCTGGGGCCTTTTCCTAGCCATCACGTAGCAAGACTGGTATCAGCTCCAACATTAGAGCTGTACTGTAGCTATTGGGGGTGCCACTTCTGCTTTCTATGTTCTTTGTTATAATCATAGTTATGCCAAATGGATAAGATGCTAAGCCTGTATATGTAATGATGCCATTACATACGTATGGGGCGGATTTTCAGAGCCCTGCTCGCCGGTAGGCCTATTTTACATAGGCCTACCGGCGCGCGCAGAGCCCCGGGACTCGCGTAAGTCCTGGGGTTCTCCGAGGGGGGCGTGTCGGGGGCGTGTCGGGGGCGTGTCGGGGCGGGCCCGGTCGTCGCGGCGTTTCGGGGGCGTGTCGGCAGCGTTTTGGGGGCGGGTACGGGGCGTGGCTACGGCCCGGGGCGGTCCGGGGGCGTGGCCGCGCCCTCCGTACCTGCCCCCAGGTCACGGCCCGGCGCGCAGGAGGCCCGCTGGCGCACGGGGATCTACTTCTCCCTCCGGGAGGCGTAAATCCCCAGAGAAAGGTAAGGGGGGGGTGTAGACAGGGCCGGGCGGGTGGGTTAGATAGAGGAAGGGAGGGGAAGATGAGGGGAGGGCGTTAGAGGATTCCCTCCAAGGCCGCTCCGATTTCGGAGCGGCCTTGGAGGGAACGGGGGTAGGCAGCGCGGCTCGGCGCGCGCCAGCTATACAGAATTGATAGCCTTGCGCGCGCCGATCCAGGATTTTAGTGGATACGCGCGGCTCTGCGCGTATCTACTAAAATCCAGCGTACTTTTGCTTGCACCTGATGCGCCAGCAAAAGTAGGCCTATTCGCATAGTTTGAAAATCTACCCCTATATGAACAGGTCTACACAGATTGTGCTGTTCATGTAATTTACAATGTTTTGTGCTATTTGCCATCTTGTCTTTGCAACATGTGATTACCTAAGAGTTTGCCTTGATTTCAAACAGTGGATTACATGTCTTTGCTATTAAAGTGGTCACTGGTTTGAAAAATATACTTCCTGGTTGGTTCCTTTCATTGTGTGGTTTTTTGTGTTAATGGTTCACTAGATACCAGGTTGGTCCTCGACCAACCTGGTATCTAGTGCTAGTGCTAGAAGGCTCTTGCACATTCCAACTAGCCACTTATCTAGCAGTCAAGATCATATGGGCTAGGCCATACAACTGAATGCTCAGTGTGTGCTCCTAAGGAAGACAGCAAGAGCTAAATAAGAAGTTTATTACTGAGGACTTTCAGTATTTCCTCTTGTTGCCTTCTTCACACTGTATACTCTTAGCTAACTCCTGCTTACATGGGCCTGTATGTGAGATGTACAGTAGCTAGCTGCCAGCACAGTATATTGTGTACATGTAGAGCTTGGTGGTGTTAAGGGGAAGTTAGAGTTATCTTCTGCCCCCTCACTTGAGTCATGGCTCAAAGGCTATCTCTACCCAACCATTTGTAGCTTTCATACTAAACCGAATATAACGTCTACTTGCTGATTGTTGGAACAAAGTGTCAGCTGCTGTGTGACAACTAGGGAGGAGGAATGAGGGAATCATGTCAAGAATGTCCACAGGCCAACAGCAGAGGCCAAGAGGGCTGCTGCTGCTTGGGATCAGATAGACTTCCATAGACTGACTGGTACCCCTGTACTGGCATGGCTTGGGGATCTGTATAATACATGTAAGGTAAGGATGACCTTATAGGTAGTATTCTGATCCTGAAGGCAGCCCACTGCAGGGATGGCAGTCAGTCTGTGGAAGTCTGCCTGGTCCCAAACATCAGCAGCAGCACTCTAGGCCCTCTGCGCCTCACCTGTGGACATTCTCAACAAGACACTACTCTGTCACTTATCCTCCCTAGTTGTCACACAGCAGCTTACACTCTGTTCCAACAGTCCCCAAGTACACAGTGGTGTCGAAGGGAAAACTTGGTTAGTGTACAAGTGAAGCACCGAAAGTGCTAAGCAAAACCTGTCCCGTAGAATCTACAGCAGATATGGCCGTACCACCTCTATGTATGCATAGGAAAGCTATTGACCTACATATGGCAGAAAGAAGGTAACCCTACCCTGTCAGCATATACAGAGAACATTGTGAGTGTCAAATGATGAGGCCTGGGGTGGCAGCCTCTTTATCAATTGAGCATGTTATGATCAACAGAGAGGAGGCTAAGGAGACCAGTGACTGGAAAAAGGGAATCTCAAATAGGATTGCCGCCAGTCCTCTGGCACCTGCCAAGCAAACCAAACCACCCCCCCACCCCCAACACACACACTCACACACATACAGCCCCCTGCACCTGGTATCTCACTACATGCTGCCACTAAACCCTCATCCAAATCATTCATCTGAATCAGCCCAACATTGATACCATTAGGTGGTCCTTGCCATTCCACATTCCTGCCATCCCAACATACCCACATTCAGTGGAGAGCTTCTTTAACACCCACTCCCTCCCTCCCTCCCTCCCTAAAGTGGCAAGCCTCAATGACAGCTTACGTTCTGGATTGCCTGCACACCCCTAAATAACTGGACTATTAGGCCCACTCCAAGTATTAGGTGGAAAAGCCTCCGTGGCCAGGGGTGGAAGGTGTACATTATAGGCAAATGTCAACTAATACGCACACTTGTAAGACTGCACAATTGATGTGTCATGCTGGCAACTTTCACACCTCCACCCCTCTCTCAATGGTAGGTATAAACAGTGAGCAGACTAGGGGAAATTTTAGAGTACAAGGCCTAAGGCCATGCATACTGCAGCCCATACAGTCAACTCTCAGAGGCGCCCCTTATCAAGAGTGAAAGCACTCGATCCCTGCTGTCCAGAAGCAGTGTGTGCAAAATGAATGCACACACACTACCTGCTCTGGGGTATGGATTGCTGTGGTAAGGGAGGGACCTCCAAGAGCAACAGCACCCCCAGAGATATTGACAGAGGCTAACATAGCACGTCACTCACCGAATCACACACTGGTAACACTTATCTTTTGAGTACGGACTACCTGCAGCACTTCATGCACCTACACATGGGCAATGCATATGTTCCTGGAATGTTTGTCATCAGCAACATTGATGTCTGTGGCTGCTTTTCCCAAAGTGCTAATGAGGTAGTCTGAGGCTTTCCTCTGCACTGATTATCTATACCTGGCCAAATAAAACACATCCGTCAGAGGCATATATGACACCTAATTTGTCTGAGGTACTGACATGGACTCCTCAAGGCCTTAGGTGGCACTAAATGTATGTCTGGCAAGAGACCAAAACAGAAAGACCATCAGCTATCATGCCAACTACATGAGACCTCTGGGAGCAGTAAGCCTATATGTTCAGCACTATGTCCCGTGTACTATGGAGGCAATTTGAAGGCTCATGAAGTCATCAGCTGACAACATTTTCTTTAGCCTTAATGCTATCTACAGAGCAGATCATTGAGACTATAGGAGCACACCTACCCTGCTCACCACTAACTGTAAAAGTGACTTGCACCAGATGAGGCACATCGTAGAGGACAGCAGCTCTTCCTGATTCCCCACAAGTTGTGACAGGCATGTGGATCAGCAAGGGCCTGCAGCTATTAAACCACAGAAACGTGTGGAGTGACATTGGAAACGGAATTATCTGCAAGATGTTTGGCATAGGAGTGCTCAGCCTAATTGCTTTAAGGGTAGTCACAGATTGTACCAGGACTGTAAGAGATATTAGCTATTGCTCAAAGCAAAATACTCTGCATATTTTCTGGGTACATACTTACATATATACAGCTGCACCACATGACTATCAGTAAGCAATAACGGCCAAGGGCCTTGCGGTACCCTGACATCTCAATATCTCTGTAAAGCTACCTGTGATGACTGGGTTAAAGACAGGAGTTTCAAACACACTTAACCGTTGGCTTCCATGATGTCAATCTTTGCTCGAGAGAGATGTGGGTACTCTTAGAGTCATTAGAAACTATATGGTGATGGTGACATCTCCGAGGTCATTGGAAAATCAAGTGAAGGCAGGATACCATCTGATTCCCAATCTTGCCTTCACAGAGCTGGACATGCAACCTGATGTAGGTTTGCTAAGAAGCTAACCGAAACTACATTACAACATAACAGCCAAGGCACTCACCTTCTGCACATTAACATTTACAAATTGCATAGGTAAGTGTAGTACGGTGCATGTGTGTTGGGGTGCATGCAACCACCAAGAGGTATGCTACCTTGGAAGGAACTATGCAAATTAAGGGAATGGCATCAGGTATCACAGGCGCTTTACCCAAGGCTATAAGGGAAGGCATGCTACTAGAGCACTCTCATGTCAGCAATAGGGTTGCCAACTGCCTCCAATTTTCAAGAGACATAAATCCTGTCTTGGTTTGGAACACATTACATGCAGGGATTTCATCAGATTTCCCTATAGCTTTTTTGAGCAAAACCAAAACTATCAGTACCTGCATGCATGAGAGTAAGACCAGGACTAGATCAACATATCCTGAAAATCTGGATCCAGTTGGAAAACCTAGCCAGCAATAGCTCTGAAACTGGTAATGCAGTGTGATATCAGGCATATCTTGACACACCCATGTGACAGTAAGCCAACCCAGTGCAGGGGTAGAACTTCACGTGCAGATGTTTCTCAGCTATGGAATGAGGCAGTAAAAAGGGAACTCTTGTCATTGAAATCTTTAATTGTCTACCTGTACCTTTAGGCTCAGCCTTAAAGCTTCAGAGCTATTTGATATTTACAGCATTTCTACAGCTGTAGCTCTCCATGCTCGAGGGCCAGGTGGAGTGGCATCACAATTGTGGCACTATCTCATTCTAATATGAGCCCTAGGATGGAGTCCGCTGGGAAGGGCCGGCAAGCCACACAGTGCTAGCTAGGCCAAACTATGAACACTGTGTTGGCAGTCGTTCACAAACTCAGGACTGGGTGTGGTCTATTATTTGTTTGCTGACGATATCCAGATTTTGATTCCTATAAAAGATTCATTAGTGGATACGTTAAAACTTTGGGATATCTATTTTAAGTCAATTAAACAGCTGTTGACTCATATGTCTCTAGCCTTAAATAATTCAAAAACAGAAATTCTTTTTATTTCTAATAAGGTTTCTGAGAATAAAAAAGCAGATATTACCACTCTTCCATCAACTCTTAAGTTTCTCTATGAGGTCAGAGATTTAGGTTTCATTCTGGACTCTGAATTAAATATGAAAGCATCTATTAAAGCTACGTTAAAAGATGGCTTCTATAAATTAAGAGTTTTAAGAAAATTGAAGCCTTTACTACACACGAATGATTTTCGAATTGTACTCCAGGCCTTGATACTTCCGAAAATAGATTATTGTAATGCTTTGTTTTTGGGTGTCCCACTTTCTACTATTCGCCCTCTGCAATTATTGCAGAATGCGGCTGCTCGTTTATTGGCTAATTCTAACAGATGTGATCACATTTCACCTGTGCTGATGAAGTTACATTGGCTTCCGGTACATTATCGTATTCAGTTCAAGTGTTTGACACTTATTCATAGAGCCATCTACGGCTCTAACTCTGAATGGTTGAACACTTCTTTACATATACATGTGCCAGCTCGGAACTTGAGATCACTGGGACAAGCTTTGCTAACTATTCCATCTCCCAAATTGGTTCGCTTGGGTTCAGTCAGAGAGAGGTCTCTCTCCCTGGCAGGGCCCAAACTTTGGAACTCTTTGCCTACTGATATTCGTCTTGAGGACAATATCAATAGTTTTAAGAAACAATTAAAGACCTGGCTATTCCAGCAGGCCTTTAGCCAAATTAATTGATCTCTTGTTAGGTTCTGTGATTTGGGGAAGCGTGCCATTGAAAGAATAGCGATGTGGGATGACTGGGTAACTTTTTGGTGGGCTATAGAGGCTGATGGGTTTGTATTTTTTATTTATTTTTTTAAATGTGCTAGTTTTATATTACTGTTTTTTGTTTTTACCTATGTATTTTTTAAGAAAAGTATGTAAACTTAGATTAGTTTTTATGAAGAATGTTTTTTTGAATTTGGTACTGCAAATTCAATGATTGTTAACCGGCTTGATATATATTTGAAAGTCGGTATATAAAGTTGTATAAATAAATAAATAAATAAATGTGCCACACGTGCCTCTTTTAGTGTCACTGTGAGGCAGAACACATTATCTCAGCCACATGTATTTTATGTCATCTTTACTTTCAGAACTATTTTTCAAGTACACTGAACTGCTCCATTGTCAAGACAAATCCTAAGTAGGAAAATATGTTTTCTGTTACACAGTGACCCAGACAGGGAAGCAATGAGAGAAAGAAAGATGATAGCGAGGAGAGCAGCAGTTAGAACTCTACTGGCCTTCCTTCCCTGGAAAGGGATGTGGTAGGTGAGGCCTATCAGGCAAAGCAGCATTGTATAAGGTTTTGGCGAAGCTGGCTGCCACTCATTGTGGTGTCCTCAGCTCGTGTGAGGACACAAGGAGGATCTGGGGGGAGATCCGGAAGTATATTTATTCATAGTCCTTGGCGTAGAGCAAGATTATGGAAGACACAGAAGAGTAAAACTATATCTCCAACTTTGAGTGGGGCATACATTAAAGCTCCACCCATCTTGTCCAAACAGCGAAACTGACTTTTGAGAACTCCGAAGGTGCGTTCAATGACACAGTGGGTAGCACATGAGGCCTCGTTGTACCTAGTCTCTGCCGGTGTGTTGGGAATGACAACGGGGGTGAGAAGCCAGGTCCTGCAATCCTACCCAGAATCTCCTGCGGCAAAGACAGATTTAAACCATTAGTCATAGCCTTGTCACATGCAGATCTGGCTTGCAAACCACAGCATTCTGTAAGACTATATAAGGTAGCCTGTACATTTCCCTGAGCTTTAAAGACTGATTTGCCTAGCCTAAGTGCATGTCACATTGTTCTGGGCCAGTATATGTGCAATATAGCAAGATCCAAAAGTAGCTTTGCTCTTCCGGACACTAAATCACATCTGGGTATTCCAACAATTGCGTGCCCTTACAACCAAGCTAAGGCTACTGGTGTGTAGCAGTCTGCCATCCTTGAAGGAATACATCCACACCTGTGTTAGCCGAAAAAATGGTACCTCATGGAGTGATTGTGATTGTCCCTGCCTGCTCTGCAGTATGTCCTCCATAGAAACCAATGTGTGTGCCCTGACACAGGGAATATGCCAGGCCACCAACATGCACAGCACACTGCTTCTGGTTCAGCTGTGTGAAGGTCAAGACAAACTGTGGCCGACAATCTGGATGATGCATCACTAACCAGCCACATGTGATCGTGCAGTACCAACAGTGTGGACACTTCAAGCTTGTGTTAACCAGTGAGATGTAAATAGCTCCCAATGGGACAATAGGAACAGGGCAATTTTGAAAGTGAACACGTTGAAAGTGTATAGTGCCTACTCACACACCAAGTTTTAGGGCAGGTGCGTTGTTTGCCCTCACAAGATTAACAGGCCTGAACAGCATGGGGAAAAAAAGGCAGGCCCTGGGGCAACGACCTGCAGACGTAACTGTACGAGCCACTTGTCATGGCAGTGATGATATTACATCCCCCCCCAGCCACCCCCCATGTCTGTGCCATTTGCCACAAACACATAGCCAGAGATGGAATTTAGAAAGAAGCGTCTGTCTTACCTATGAGTCAACCGTCACCATTCAGGCCATCCTCAAAATTTTCACGCAGGCCCGATTGCCTAAGTATAAAGGAATCATGCGCAGCTCCCAGGTTCCTGGCCACCACATCGAGGATGAGCATTCAAGCGTCACAGACCATTTGCATGTTGATGGAGTGGAAAAGCTTTCTGTTGTGGTACATCTCCTCCCTGTCATGGGTTGAAATGATGGCCCCATGAGTGCAGTCGAAAGTTCCCAGAACATTGGGAAAGTTTGTGAAGACATAAAAGCCTCTCTTCAAGTCCATCAAGTCTGCCTGTCCTGAGGAAATGTTATGTAGCGATTAAAGCGGGCAGAGACTGCTGAGATTAGGATGACCTGGTCCAGACAGTGGGAAAAAGTGGTTTGGGACATTCCCCCCATGACCCCTACTGTCGTTTGGAAGGAGCCGGTTGCCATGAAATGCAGGGCAGCCAACAGTTTGGTGAGGCCAGGCTTGGCGTGGGACCTTTGTGTGACTGGATCCAGAACCCCTCAGATTTTTTCTTAAAATTCCAGGATAGCCCGAGAGCTGAGGCGATACCTGCAAACTACATAGTCCTCTGGCATGCCCAGCAAGGATGTTTGTGGAGGAAAGGTACGCTCTCTGTATCTCCTCCACCATGGCTGCCTGCATGGCAGGTGTGCTGCCCTGGTCCCTGACCCTGCGGGATCAGTGGCTCGGCCTCCGGTGCAGGAACTTCCCTAGGAGTGCTTGGAACTGCCCTTGCCTGTTCTTGAGGTTGTTGTTGTACAGCTTGTTGTTGTCTGCGGCGAGCCTCCCGAAGCATTCAGTATCCCCCAATAATTAAACTCGCCACAAACATTATGGCTTTCGGAAGCTAGACCAGGTAAGAACAGGTGTTTTTTGGGGGCAGGAAGGCCTGGTAGTGTGTCCGCTATAATTCCTCTTTTTATTGCTATAATCGCTGCAATAATACCCATGATCCGTGATATTGGCCTCAGAAGTACGATAAATAGTTTTTTCTGGCGTTAAATCCTGTGATAGTGTGCATTACTCTATCGCACTCTACTCTAGCAGACCCTCATTTCCATTTACTCCGCCCAAACTCCTTCCACTCGAATATTCAGTTTTTAATTTGCATATGCATTTTGCGTTTTGTTATTTATCACGCGCATTACGGCATTATTGCGCATGTTATGATGTTATTGCTCACATTAAGCCCCTAACACGAAATGATAAATGACCCAGTAAATTTGTACCTAAACTAGCTAAAAATATTTCTAATCCATATCTCAAAATCCTAGATAGAGTACAAGTAAAACTTTCATAAAATAGTCAACATAATATACACAACAAAAATTAAAGGATGAGAAACATGAATAGCATGTGCTTTATGGTGTATCCATTGGGGCCAAGGTCTAATTTTCCTTAAAAGAGTTGCACAGTGTGTGTGAGTGTCTACCAAAGAATGCTTGTCTTGTGTAATCCCTGCCAGTAAGGACAAGGAGATGATTATGTTCTGTGAGTCCTGCCGAGAGCATCTTCAGGGGAGGTGAAATACAAAGGAACAAAGAGCGCAACCTGAATTGTGGAGCCATGTAAAAGGATGCCTGCCAGAGCATTCTTGGAAAAATTTTTCTTAGAGAGGTTCCTTCTGAAGCGGAATTGTCTTGGTTTTAATACCATATTTTTAAAAAAATGTTATCATAAAAGGTGATAAAAGGAGATGTGAGTGTTTGATGAATTCAATTTTTTTCAGGGGAAAAAAATCCTATATGCATGTGTTTTGCAGTTGCAAATCCTTCCTTATTGGCCTCTTGCACTGACTTGATGCCTAAGCAATGGGCAAAAATAACAAAATGCCCTAAATCAGCCCCCTTCAATGTGGGCAGAAACGTTTGACTTCATGCTATTTCTCTATTCTGAATTAGCAGTTTGTGCATACCGGGGTAGATTTTAAAAGGTTGCACATGGGCGTACATGTGTGTGTGCTACCCGGCACATGTAAGGGTGTGCACAATTGTGCACCTTGCACGCGCCGAACCGTGCAGACGTCCCCTGTTCCCCTTAACCTGACCTTCCCACCCCTTCCCCTAACCTTTCCCCCCACTAGCCCTACTCTAACCCCCCCAAAAATATTTGTTTTACCTTTTGCTCCTGCCTCCGGGCAGGCGCAAGTTGGGCGCACTAGCCGATTGCTGGCACGCGATCTCTGACACAGCGGCAAATGGCCGCTGTGCCAGGAGCCACTGACCCTGCCCCGCCCTGGACCTCCCTGGACCGCCCCCTTCCCGCAAGCCCCGGGACTTATGCGCGCCGCCGGGCCTTTTGAAAATAGGCCCGGCGCGCGTAACCTTTTGAAAATCCAGCCCACTCTGTTTCATCCCTCTGCCCCTGTTTCAGTTGTCCAGAGTGTCATTTGGAATAATGACCGGAGGTGAGATTACACTGAGGTAAATCACTTATTCTGCAGCCACAGTATACGTGACAATGCTGAGATATACATCGATAAGAATGCAAGCCTTTGCTGACCAACCAAATATCCCTGTGTGATTTTTTTTTTCACCCAGCCCTGAATGTAGTGGAAATTAGCCTATTTTAATCTTGATATAGCCAAGTAAACAGTGTGACCATATGTTTAAATGCTGTTCCTGTAGTACTTGTATCAGATTTCAGAAATATCGCTAAAAACACAGCCTCACAGGATATGAAAAGGAGGAAAAGTATTGTGCACTGGGAGAAAAAATTAATTTTGAAGTCATGATTCACAAGATGATAGCAAAGATGATTTTCTATCACCTCTTACAAAACTGTAGATTTTTTATGTAGTTTTTAGAAAGAAAGAAGAGGAAATTGAAGGCCTTTTTAATAACAATAACAAAAAAATAATAACCAAGCACTTTTTGATGATCTGCACTGTACTGTGGTTGTCCTACTTTAATTTACTATTGTAAAGTTGTATTCATTACGAGACAGTTTGTGCTCTGTCCTCTGAACACCTGGATGTCTAATGTGGACAAGACTCGATGCTATCAGGTCAATTTTCAAAAAAAATGGCTGCGTGCCTAACTTAGCCAGCCAAATCTTGGCTGCCTAATTTAACCTGATTTTCAGCCAAGTCTAGCTGGCTAGATTTTTGGCCAAAAAGCAGTGTAAATCTAAGCAGCTAAAACCGAGCAAGTTAAAATTAGGCTGCTCAGCTTTTGGGTGCCTAAACTTAACTAGCTAGTGCTGAAAATCAGTGCTTAGACAGCTAAGTCCTGTCCCATTTGCCCTAAAAATTAAAAATAAGGTATGATGCAGACAGTTCCTGCAGCTCCCCTTTCACCCACCATTGCAGGATATAGATTTGGTTGGCCAAATTAGGTGCCTAGTAGGCCCCTAACTTCCTTCCTCAAACCTGGCCCTGCTTACTTTTTAGTTTCCTAAATTTAGCTACTCAAACTCAGCTGGGAGATATGAGCAGCTGTACCTGTGTGCGCCTCTCAGGTTTTAAAGGTGCACAAGTACGCGCCCAAAAATGTTTTCCTAAAAAAGGGATGGGGCGTGGGTGAGGAATGGGCATTCCAAGATTTTGTTAATGAAATCTGCGTGTAAACAGTTACGCGCACAAGTGCATGGTGGGGTCCCCTACTGCGTAACTTTTCTTCTGCTATGGATGGCTTGTAAGCTGTAAATTTAAAAAATCTAGGCTAGTCAGTGGGGTTTTAAGGGTCAGAGCTAACAGGGTAACAGGGAGAAAATGTAGCTAGAGGGGTTAGGAAGTCCTATCCTGGGGGAATTGGGAATGAACCGGGGAAAGTGGTGTTTGTGTCGGCACATATCTCTTAAAATTCCCCCGCTTGATGAGGTAGAGGCAGCATTTGTGCCATGCCCATATAAAATTGTATGCGCATATGTATGTGCGTACAGCCTATTTTATGCCATGCACGCATATATGCGCGTATGTTATCAAATGGCCACATCTATTCACGTGAGCCGGCATACGCGTGCACATGTGCTCATGAATATGCATGCGATAGATTTGCATGCACTGCTTCCATTGTATGCAAATCTATCTCATGCATATTCATTGTGGACATCCTGAAAACCAGGCCTGTTTGTGGCTTTTGAGGACTAGAGTTGGCCACCCCTGATTTAGAGCCTTGAAGACCAAAGTAAACTACTTACATTTCATTCTGTGGAAAACAGATAGCCAATGTAGTTTCTGGAGAAAAGGTGTTACATAGTCTCTAGAATGAGCACGGAGAATTAACCTCCCAGCTGTATTCTGAAGTAGCTGAAATTTCTTCATGTTTCTCTAAGGCAATCCTGTGTACAAAGAGTTACAACAGTTGCAATGTTATAAGGGAATGGACTATAGGGATGTGAATCGTTTTTTGACGATTTAAAATATCGTCCAATATATTTTAAATCGTCAAAAATCGTTAGAGGCGATATTTAATAGGAATTCCCCCGATTTATCGTCAAAAATCGTAAATCGGGGGAAGGGGGAGGGCGGGAAAACCGACACACTAAAACAACCCTAAAACCCACCCCGACCCTTTAAAATAAATCCCCCACCCTCCCGAACCCCCCCAAAATGCCTTAAATTACCTGGGGTCCAGTGGGGGGTCCCGGTGTGATCTTTTACTCTCGGGCCTCCTGTTTTACTCTCGGGCCTCCGGTGCGTTGTAGAAATGGCGCCGGTGCAACCTTTGCCCTGTCATATGACAGGGCAAAGGTTGCGCCGGCACCATTTTGTTTTTTGTCCCCCGACGTCAGGAGCGTAGGAGATCGCTCCCGGACCCCCGCTGGACCCCCAGGGACTTTTGGCCAGCTTGGGGGGGCCTCCTGACCCCCACAAGACTTGCCAAAAGGCCAGCGGGGGTCCGGGAATGACCTCCTAAACTCAAATCGTTTTGCCGTACGGCAAAATGGCGCCGACCATACGGCAAAACGATTTGAGTTTAAGAGGTCGTTCCCGGACCCCCGCTGGACTTTTGGCAAGTCTTGTGGGGGTCAGGAGGCCCCCCAAGCTGGCCAAAAGTCTCTGGGGGTCCAGCAGGGTTCCGGGAGCGATCTCCTACGCTCCTGACGTCGGGGGACAAAAAAACAAAATGGCGCCGGCGCTACCTTTGCCCTGCTGTCATATGACAGGGCAAAGGTAGCGCCGGCGCCATTTCTACAACGCACCAGAAGCCCGAGAGTAAAAGATCACACCGGGACCCTTCCTCTGGACCCCAGGTAATTTAAGGCATTTTGGGGGGGTTCGGGAGGGTGGGGGATTTATTTTAAAGGGTCGGGGTGGGTTTTAGGGATGTTTTAGTGTGCCGGTTTTCCCGCCCTCCCCCGATTTACGATTTACATGATATTTTAAAAAACAAAACCGCGACGATAAGATTCCCTCCCCCCCCCAGCCGAAATCGATCGTTAAGACGATCGATCACACGATTCACATCTCTAATGGACTACCATAATCAAATCCGCCTTTGGAAAAAAAAAAAGAACAAAGTTGGTGGATGCAGCAAAAATGAAAAATATGAGTTTTTAGTAATTGCTGTAAACTGGGGGGGGGTCCATTTAACAATAGGTCATTAATTTATTTAGTGTTCTGGCACCTTTGAAGTACTTAACTATCAGTGACGTACCTCTGCACATACAGGCACATACAGTAAATTGCGTGGGAGAGCCGTCGCTCCGAGGCGAGCGCCCGCTCTCTCAACGCACGCACAGGCCACTCTCCTGGGCGCGCGATTGACTATTTAAATTAGGGCCCGCGCTAATAAGGAGGCGCTAGGGTCACTAGCGTGGTCCCTAGCGCCTCCTTATTGGTGGAAGCGGCGGCTGTCAGCGGGTCTGACAGCCGATGCTTAATTTTACCGGCGTCGGTTGTCGAACCCGCTGACAGCCACGGGTTCGGAAAACGGACACTGGCAAAATTGAGCGTCGGTTTTCCAACCTGCAGGCTATCCTTTATCTGGGGGATTTTTTTTTTTTTGAGGCCTCCAACTTAATATCGCTATGATTTTAAGTCGGAGGGGGGACAGAAAAGCAGTTTTTTCTACTTTTCTGTGCCCTTGCCCGGTGCCATCTGAAATTAACTCCTGCCTTTGGCAGGAGTTACTTTCTGTATTGAGCGTGACTAACTAATAGGCTCATCAACATGCATTTGAATGTGATGCGCGCTATTAGTTTCGGGGGGGATTGGCCACGCATTTTCCACGCGCTATTACCCCTTAAGGTATAATGGGTAATAATAGTGCATCAAAAACGCGCGTCCAAACGGGGGCTAATGGTGCGCTCGGCCTGAGCACTCCGTTCTGTATTGGCCTGATAGTGCTTTATGTTTTCCCTTGATACGTGGGCTTTGTTGTGACCTTCCCCCCCCATTTCCTCCTGGTCCTTTGGGCCTCCAGCTTAATCAGAGCCAGGACTGGGATCATGGCACAAGTACCCTGGGATTTTTTTTTTTTACCTCTCTTTTATATCCTGACCACAATAAGTTGTTCTCAAGGAGGATATGTTGTCTTTCTTTGATCTTTCCAGCACTGTATCTTTGCTGGTAACATGCTCCACGTAATAATTTTAGCTGCATAGTACTGTAGCCAGTTACATCAATAAATGTTCCTTTCATACAGGCTATTGCCTCATTGATTTTACTGATCATACTTTTCATGTTGGTAACATAGGTAGAAACGTCCTCTCCTGGACTCCAGCATACTTGGCCATCTCCATTCATTCTAGGAGCTGAAGTATCATTTTTTTTTCCTTGCCCTGGTCCCTTACTTGCCTTTCTTCTTGGGTTTGCTGCTGGGATTATCTTCTTATATCTCTCCTGCGTTTTACCCGTGTCATTCACTGGTGTCTCATTATTTACGATGACAACCTCAGTTACCTCCTCCACTCACTCACTGCTCCTTCACCTCATTTCTTGTGCTCCTAGCTGGGTCTCCTTATCCCTGTCTCTTTCTCTTTCTGCAGCGTCTCTCACTTGTTTTGAGATGATGTGTTTATTTTTACTTGTCCAACTTGCTTGATAACAGAGTTTGTGTAGTGCATGTGTGGAGGAAAGCCTCATTCGGGTCTTTTGGTTCTGTTTTTTATTTACGCAAAGCGTACATATTTAAAACCCAAACAACACAAAACCTATATAAATTGGAGAAAATCAAATACAAAATACCCTCCCCCCCAATAACCATTAGGTATCTCCCCTGAAAAAAGCAAATTCCAAATAGGAAATAAAGCCTGCCAAATAAGATCCCCATTCAGTTCTGCCTCTTACCGAAGAGTAGCTGGGGATTTGTTTTCTTATTTCTTCCCTCCTCTTGATCTTATGCAGGGGGGACAGAGGACATGGTGTAGTGAAGTTGGAATGTGGCTTCCCCCCAACCCACCCCACAAAGACATAGATTTATTTTTCATGGCACAGCAAGTAGACCCTTGGCCTCATGGGCCCTGGTGCAGCTGCACCTCCTGCACATGCGATCGCTATGCTCCTGGACAGAGGTACAAGAAAAGCTAAAAGCGGGACCGGAGGAGCATTTCCTTTTACCAGGCTGACTGCCTTCTGTTGCTTCCTTCTATTTCCCTTTTCTTTTCTGGGTGGATTTTCATGGTGAAATACAGTGAGCAAAAAATACACAAATAACATAAGAATGAGCATCCCTGATTTGGGCTGTTTGCCCTGTTTTTGGTTTTTTTTTTTTCTGATATACCAGCTTGGTGAATGAGAGGATGGTCTATATCTGCAAGACTGCCAGTGCAAGGGCAAGAAGATAGCTCTGGAACCTGAGTGTGCTTCCTGCCAGACACAGTCTGACACTTTGCTTTGAAGGAACATCAGGACGTGCTGAGATAGAGAGCAGCACAACTCCCAGTGATGGCAAGTGTGAAGCAGAGCTGTCATGCCGTCTGCAGGTTGGCAGGTACTTATGCCAGAGCACTGCATATAGAGAAGAGAGCCAGGAGGTAGGTATGGGGAAATGCTTTTATTCTTCCTCTGTTCTGCTGATGGGGGCATCACCTCCTCTCTCAGCCTTCTTCAGAACTGAAAAAGACCACACGGGACAAAAGAGAGTTAAGTCCTCCAGTGTTATGAATCTGGGCCGCGGTCGGCCACTAACAGCCCCCCTCTCACCTCGCGGCGGGTCCTCCCGCCGGTGGCCCGCTCCGATCCACGGTCAGCAGCATCGGGGCCTTCTCCCGGCGTCCTCGCCACAAGGAGAACGCCGGCTGCTCTCCCTGCCTGGCTGCACCCCTTAGACGGCACGGCCCCTAAGGACTCGTCATCAGCTAGGAACTATATAAGGAAGTCCCAGCTCACCTCTGCTTTGCCTTGCAACGAGGTTCGCTCTCTGGAGTCGTCTAGTTGCTGTTCCTGCTTGTTCCTGTTCCAGCATGTTCCTGATCCCTGGTCCTGCTTCAGCTTGTTCCCGATTCCTGATCCATTCCAGCCTGCTTCTGTCTCCAGTTCTATCTTTGCCTAGTCCTGTTCCTGCTCCCCTTGGCTCGTCTTCCTGGCTCCTGACTTCGGTTCGTCCTCTGGTAATCTGCTTCGCTGCCTGTCTCGACCCCTGGCTTGTCTCTGGTTTTTGCTGTCTCCCGCCTGCCCTGACTGTTGGTCCTTCTCCACGTTTTGCTTCGATGCTACCTGCCTCGACTCGGACAACCCTTTGGACTCTCTCTCCAGGAGACCCCACCTAAGTCCAAGCGGCTCGGATCCCCAAGGGCTCCTCCCGGGGGGATCTCGAGCTTCCAGTGGTGAAGTTCCTGTTGGTCACCTGGCTTTGATCCGCCTCCCGGCTTCTACTTCCGCTGTGGGCCTTCCCTCAGGGCAGCTTCATCATCTTCTAGCCGGCTCAAGGGTCCACGTTCGTAACATCCAGCATCCTTTCTGAAGAGCTCTGTGGAGAAATCTATAATAAAGAATGGGCTTCTGAGTGTCCCTAATTCTCTCTTGTCTGAAAATGAAATGTTCTGGGTTTTTTAAGTGCTACCATTGTAATTTTTATTTTCATTTTTGGATCTTCCTGTATGTCTAAGCTTCCGTTTGCCATGACAGTTTAGGTAAATACATGCGATCACCCACTGTTTTCTAGCAGGTTACACTATTTATTTATTTATTTTATTTAAAATCTTTTCTATACCGTCATTAAGTTAGTTCACCATCACAACGGTTTACAAAAAGGCACAAATAGGGTTAAAAGTTGGCTGGTATAGATAACATATTATAGGTGTGCCATTAGAGAATGGTAACATGTTTTAAATATAAAAGCTATGTGTTGAGTTTGTTTATTTTGGTTGAAAGCGTCTTCTTTACGGTACCTATATAATTTAGTATTCTAATATGTAATAGGAGATAGGAGGGAGAAAAATTTCATAAACAAAAACTGATTGCTTGGTGCTTCCTTATGTGCTTATTTGTTCTCTTCGTTCTGCTTATAGAAGGCTTGTTTAAAAAGCCAGGTCTTTAGACTTACTTTGAAAAGTTTAAAGCTTCTCTGCAGTCTTATTTCAAGTGGCATTGAGTTCCACAGTACGGGTCCTGCCAGTGACAGCGCTCGCTCTCTTACCTGTGTGAGTCTTGCTGATTTAACAGATGGAACAGTTAACAGCGCTTTATTAGCCGATCTAAGATTTCTGTGAGGCACATGTACACGGAGTGCTGTGTTTAGCCACTCCGCATTTTCATCATGGATTAATTTGTGTATTATACACAGTGCCTTATGTTTTATTCTTTGTTCAATAGGTAGCCAGCGAAGTTCAGCAAGTGTTCCTGTAATATGGTCTCTTTTCTTTTTTCCTGTCAGTATTCTAGCTGCTGAATTTTGCAGTATTTGGAGCGGTCTAATGGTCGCTTGAGGTAAACCTAGTAACAGGGTGTTACAGTAATCAATGCTTGCTTGCGAATACCATAGCCTGTAAAACTGTTCGGAAGTTTGCCATGGTTAGTAAGGGTTTCAACTTTCTGAGAACCATCAGTTGTACTGTATCAATTGTATTTTGTGTAACACACCTTGAACTCCCTGGCTGGAAGAGCATGAAATAAATAAATGATGATAATCAAGGTATATCAATATTTATGATTATGGGTAACATGTAGTAAGCATTTCCCCCATGGAAACAAAAACAGGAGAAAACCTTTAGTACATCAGACTCTTGGTTTGTTGATCAAGAAAACCAGATTACATCAATTTTATCCTCTACTATTTCAGGGCGACATAAAAAACACTAACAGAGGGAAATCCCAGGACTTCTCTTGTATCATAGGTCAGCTCTCTTATCACCAAGCCGCATCACCTGCTGTCTAGATTAATAATTACACCAGGCTTGCTGTGATGAGGAGGGTAGGTTTCTGTGTGTGCTGTTTTCAAAAGGGTTTCTCTTCTTGTGTGCCAGTGACTAAAGAACTAGAGTCCTATATCCAGCTGTGTCGCATTGTAACTTGATGGAGCAAATGGTGATTGCTGCCAGGTCAATAGTATGTGACTGGCTGGAATGTATTTCTGGTTCTGTGAAGCCAGGATGAGAGGGGTAGGAGAGAAGTTAAAACCTTCTCCATATCAGACCTGAAGACTGGGATCCCTTTGCTTGGAGGCAGAATAAAGAACCGAACATTGCTTTTAACCTGGTTCTGCAAAACACATCAGAAAAGAAAATATTCAGAAGGGGAGACTTGGTTTAGGAAACATACAGTGGTGACTGAGTTGTTAGTCTTAGAAGATCAAAGAAATGATGAAGAGGTGACCGGACTGGCACTGAGATTAGATCATGCCAAGAACATATTGTCTAATATCACTCCTGCAGCATTCAGGTCCGGTGTTCTCATAAAGGTGATAACATCTGTTCCACAGCTCATTCGCTGTATTTATTTATTTATAAACATTTGATATTCTGCCTTACCCAAAGCTGCAGACCCCATACGAACGCTTTTTGATCCGCAATACCAGAAGTCTTATTTTAATCCAACTAAAAACAGTAAAAAAAAATCTAATCAGAAGGGAGTTTTTCATACAGATGTTTTACAAAAGGAATTTATACAGAAAGGTATTAAGGATAAGAAAAGCATAATTTTTCTTAACCAGATACAGTGGTTTAATGAGAATATATATATATATATATATATATATATTTTTTTTTTTTTTTTTTTATCAGTGCAACCCATTTTATGTTTAATAGTCATTTAATAGAAAATGCTACATTCTCCCAATAAGAATCCCCATTCCTGTGGCACAGGAAATATTTAGATTTAACCCATTGCATGCATGGAGTTGTTAGTTCTTCTTACTTTGTCCCTATTTAAGTTTTGCTCTCAAATTCAACTTTCAACTCAGCTCAGCCCATCTCTTAAACTCACAGTACCCTTTAAGCTATAGAAAACTTCCTTTTCTTCTTTACATATCATTTCTGGGGTCACTGAATGAAGAATCTGCTGGATAGGGGATTTCTCCAGCAGGAGCAGGGCTAGTCTCTAGGTCAAAGCTGGTCAAGGTCTTCTGCCCAGGGTCTGGGCAGGCAGAGTTCAGGCAAAGTCAGAATCAAAGCAGGAGGTCTAGGCAGGCAGTGAACAGATGAAATCAGGGTCCAAGCAGGAGATCTAGGCTGGCAGCAGACAAGTAAGGTGAAGGTCAGGCACAGTCCAAGTCAGCAATGAGATCAGTCCTAGGAATGCTGACAGAGAAGGCAAGGTGAGACAGCACGAGGCAACAAGGCAGGAGCTGGGGACTGGCATAGGAGATAAGGGCTAGGGATGTGAATCGTTTTCCATATCGTCTTAACGATAGAAATCGTGTGGCAGGGCAAGAAAATCGTCTTAGGCACGATTTTTTAGTTAAAAAATCGTTAAAAATCGTTTTTTCCGATTAGTGCGCACTAACTCGAGTTAGTGCGCACTAACTGGGAGTTAGTGCGCACTAACTGAAAATGATACAATTTGACACTTTTCAGGTCAGTTAAGGTCAGTTTAGGAATGAATATGTATTCCTATTGGCTGCCCTCTTATTTATTCATGTTACCAAGTTTCCTACTGACAGTATATGGGGGATGGGAAATGGAAACAGTTGGTAGCTTGACAAAACAAGTAATGTGATCAGTCAATGTGACTAGAACTTGTGCCCTAACCCTGATACCAGGGGTATTGTGATCTTCCTGCACACAGTGCCCTATCCCTATTAATACCAGGAGTGTTGTGATCTTCCTGCACACAGTGCCCTATCCCTAATACCAGGGGTGTTGTGATCTTCCTGCACACAGTGCCCTATTCCTGATACTGGGGGTGTTGTGATCTTCCTGCACACAGTGCCCTATTCCTGATACCGGGGGTGTTGTGATCTTCTTGCACACATCCCGATATCAGGGATAGGGCACTGCATGCAGGAAGATCACAACACTCCTGGTATTAATAGGGATAGGGCACTGCATGCAGGAAGATCACAACACTCCTGGTATTAATAGGGATAGGGCACTGCATGCAGGAAGATCACAACACCCCTGGTATCAGGGATAGGGCACTGTGTGCAGGAAGATCACAATACCCCGGAGGAGTGAGGGTCAGGCAGCTCCCCCCTGTCTGTGAAGCCAGCCTCTCACTAGTAATGCAGGGAGGGAGCTGTCTCAGACTTCACCATCCTCTCCCCCCCCCCCCTTACCCACACACCATTCACTAGCTGGGACATGGGGGAAGTCAGGAGGGAGGGTCAGGCAGCTCCCCCCTGTCTGTGAAGCCAGCCTCTCACTAGTAATGCAGGGAGGGAGCTGTCTCAGACTTCACCATCCACCCCCCCCCCCCCCTCACCCACACACCATTCACTAGCTGGGACATGGGGGAAGTCAGGAGTGAGGGACAGGCAGCTCCCCCCTGTCTGTGAAGCCAGCCTCTCACTAGTAATGCAGGGAGGGAGCTGTCTCAGACTTCACCATCCTCCCCCCCCCCTCACCCACACACCATTCACTAGCTGGGACATGGGGGAAGTCAGGAGTGAGGGTCAGGCAGCTCCCCCCTGTCTGTGAAGCCAGCCTCTCACTAGTAATGCAGGGAGGGAGCTGTCTCAGACTTCACCATCCTCCCCCCCCCCCCCTCACCCACACACCATTCACTAGCTGGGACATGGGGGAAGTCAGGAGTGAGGGTCAGGCAGCTCCCCCCTGTCTGCGAAGCCAGCCTCTCACTAGTAATGCAGGGAGGGAGCTGTCTCAGACTTCACCATCCTCCCCCCCCCCCTCACCCACACACCATTCACTAGCTGGGACATGGGGGAAGTCAGGAGTGAGGGTCAGGCAGCTCCCCCCTGTCTGTGAAGCCAGCCTCTCACTAGTAATGCAGGGAGGGAGCTGTCTCAGACTTCACCATCCTCCCCCCCCCCCCTCACCCACACACCATTCACTAGCTGGGACATGGGGGAAGTCAGGAGTGAGGGTCAGGCAGCTCCCCCCTGTCTGTGAAGCCAGCCTCTCACTAGTAATGCAGGGAGGGAGCTGTCTCAGACTTCACCATCCTCCCCCCCCCCCCCTCACCCACACACCATTCACTAGCTGGGACATGGGGGAAGTCAGGAGTGAGGGTCAGGCAGCTCCCCCCTGTCTGTGAAGCCAGCCTCTCACTAGTAATGCAGGGAGGGAGCTGTCTCAGACTTCACCATCCTCCCCCCCCCCTCACCCACACACCATTCACTAGCTGGGACATGGGGGAAGTCAGGAGTGAGGGTCAGGCAGCTCCCCCCTGTCTGCGAAGCCAGCCTCTCACTAGTAATGCAGGGAGGGAGCTGTCTCAGACTTCACCATCCTCCCCCCCCCCCTCACCCACACACCATTCACTAGCTGGGACATGGGGGAAGTCAGGAGTGAGGGTCAGGCAGCTCCCCCCTGTCTGTGAAGCCAGCCTCTCATTAGTAATGCAGGGAGGGAGCTGTCTCAGACTTCACCATCCTCCCCCCCCCCCCTCACCCACACACCATTCACTAGCTGGGACATGGGGGAAGTCAGGAGTGAGGGTCAGGTAGCTCCCCCCTGTCTGTGAAGCCAGCCTCTCACTAGTAATGCAGGGAGGGAGCTGTCTCAGACTTCACCATCCTCCCCCCCCCCCTCACCCACACACCATTCACTAGCTGGGACATGGGGGAAGTCAGGAGTGAGGGTCAGGCAGCTCCCCCCTGTCTGTGAAGCCAGCCTCTCACTAGTAATGCAGGGAGGGAGCTGTCTCAGACTTCACCATCCTCCCCCCCCCCCCTCACCCACACACCATTCACTAGCTGGGACATGGGGGAAGTCAGGAGTGAGGGTCAGGCAGCTCCCCCCTGTCTGTGAAGCCAGCCTCTCACTAGTAATGCAGGGAGGGAGCTGTCTCAGACTGGTATCAGGGTTAGGGCACTGTGTGCAGGAAGATCACAACACTCCTGGTATTAATAGGGATAGGGCACTGTAAGAGATGACTGTAGTAGATTGAATAAAGATCTGATGTTTCTGCTCTCCTCACACCAAACAAAAACAACACACAAGCAGAGAAGCCCTTCTTACAAAGCTGAGCTAGTGAGTTAAGTAGGAGGAAAAGTAAACATACTGGTGCCAGTGTGGCTACTTAAAAAATACACTTACCAACAATCAATTACATATATTTGAACTGTGTACAGTTCCAGCCAGGACCACCTTTCTAAAATGCACAGTGATTGGCAAATTCAACATGCACTAGCATTTCAGGTGCCTGCTAACAAAAATAATAAACAAACAAGTTCTAGTCACGTGAGTGCTGATCATTACATTACTTTTTTTGTCAAGCTTCCAACTGTTTCCATTTCACATCCCCCCAACCATATTGGTAACATCAATAGATAAGAGCACAGCCAGCCAATAGGAATACATACATACATATTCATTCCTAAGTGACCTTTACTGACCTGGGAAGTGTGAACACTTTGTTTCATTTTCTGTTGGTGTTCGTTAGTTTCCAGTTCCATTTCCCATCCCCCCAACCATCACCTCAGTGGTAACCTTGGTAATATCAATAGATAAGAGGGCAGCCAGCCAATAGGAACACATATTCATTCCTAACTGACCTTCAGTGACCTGGAAAGTGTTTATTTGTATCATTTTCAGTTAGTGCGCACTAACGGGGAGTTAGTGCGCACTAACTCGAGTTAGTGCGCACTAACACGATTTAATGATTTTTAACGATAAATCGTTAGAATTTCTATTGTATCGTGTTCTATAACGATTTAAGACGATATAAACATTATCGGACGATAATTTTAATCGTTGAAAAACGATTCACATCCCTAATAAGGGCTGGGACTGGAAACAGGGATTGGAACAGGATGCAAGGCAGACAAGGGAGACAAGAACTGGAACTGAAGGTCCACAGGGAGCAGGGGCCAAAGGGAGGACTAAGCAGGATTGGGCAGGACAAGACAAGATAAGGCCAAATAAGGTAGGACAAGACTAGGACTAGACAGGACTATTAGAACAGGACAAAGAATGTACAACACAGGCTAAACTAACATAAAGCAAGGTTACATATGAAACAAGACAAAGGAGAAACAGACAAGGAGGTCAAAGCAGGCCACAAGGCAAGGCAGAAAAAGTTCAATAGGCCTGAAGATTAGGGATGTGAATCGTTTTTTGACGATTTAAAATATCGTCCGATATATTTTAAATCGTCAAAAATCGTTAGGGCCACGATACAATACCAATTCCCCCGATTTATCGTTAAAAAATCGTAAATCGGGGGAAGGGGGAGGGCAGGAAAACCGGCACACTAAAACCCCCTAAAACCCACCCCCGACCCTTTAAATTAAATCCCCCACCCTCCCGAACCCCCCCCAAATGCTTTAAATTACCTGGGGATCCAGCGGTGGTCCAGAACGGCGGCGGTCCGGAACGGCCCCCTCAATTGAATCCTTTTGTCTTCAGCCGGCGCCATTTTGCAAAATGGCCGCCGCAAAATGGCAGCGGCCATAGACAAAAACGATTCAACGCAGGAGGTCGTTCCAGACCCCCGCTGGACTTTTGGCAAGTCTTGTGGGGGTCAGGAGGCCCCCCCAAGCTGGCCAAAAGTTTCTGGGAGTCCAGCGGGCTTCAGTAAGCGATTTCTTGCCGTGAATCGTTTTCCGTACGGAAAATGGCGCCGGCAGGAGATCGACTGCAGGAGGTCATTCAGCGGGGGTTCCGGACCGCCGCTGAACGACCTCCTGCAGTCGATCTCCTGCCGGCGCCATTTTCCGTACGGAAAACGATTTGCGGCAAGAAATCGCTTCCTGAACCCCGCTGGACTCCCAGAAACTTTTGGCCAGCTTGGGGGGGCCTCCTGACCCCCACAAGACTTGCCAAAAGTCCAGCGGGGGTCCGGAACGACCTCCTGCGTCGAATCGTTTTTGTCTATGGCCGCCGCCATTTTGCGGCAGCCATTTTGCAAAATGGCGCCGGCTGAAGACAAAAGGATTCAATTGAGGGGGCCGTTCCGGACCGCCGCCGTTCTGGACCACCAGGTAATTTAAAGCATTTGGGGGGGGTTCGGGAGGGTGGGGGATTTAATTTAAAGGGTCGGGGGTGGGTTTTAGGGGGTTGGCTCACGATTTTAACGATTTTTCATGATATTTTTAAAACCCAAATGGCAACAATACGATTCCCTCCCCCTCCCAGCCGAAATCGATCGTTAAGACGATCGAGGACACGATTCACATCTCTACTGAAGATCAAAAGACAGGGCAAGGAGGCTGCAGAACAAGGCAGTGAGGCTGAGGAGGCCATAGGACAAGACTCGGAGGCTAATGAAGCCACAGGACAAGGTGCAAAAAGAAGGCCACAGTGGTCATGCAGAAGTGAAAAAAGTCAAGATGGGCCAATGCAAAGGGCTCAGGTAACTCGATGAAGAGGCACAGAGTTGTGGGAGAGGCAGGGCTAAATAGGGCTGGCCCTGCTATATCATGTGAACATCAAAGACCTGGCTAGCTGGGAGAGAGAGGATGGTTCTGTGAGGACCTCTGCTGGTGAGGAGGCTGCCTAGCTGCCAGAATCATGACAGCAGGTGGACTCTTGGATTTCTTTTCTGCATGTGCTGGAGGGCTAACCATTGTCCACTACATCAATTTCCTTCCTGATTTAGATTTCCTTCTAGGGTCCTTCTACTATACTAAGGTTCTTCGACCCATTTTAATGTCAGAACATCAGCTTTCCTCCTATGTCCTTCTGGTTTCATAATGACTTGGCCTTCTACAACTACTTATTTAATCTCATATTATGGTTCAGATCACATAAAAAATCAATTCAGTAAAAAATAAATATAAAAAATACATAAGCTAAACATAAAAGTATAAATGTTAAAATCAATATACAAATAACTCAATATAATAAATAATATTAAAACAAAAAAAATCCATAATGCTTCCTGGAAAAACCAAGTGTTTATGGTGTGATGAAAAGTTAAAGATTTAGTTCAATCCTGGTGTTTAATGGAATTGCATTCCAAGAACATGGATTATATCATAAATAAACACCCAGAAGTACTTTTCAGCTTTACTACGTCTGCAAGAGGATTGTCCTATATTAACAGGGGCAATAGAAGTAGATGTTGGTTGGTTTTAGCTCTCACATGTGGGTGGCTGAAATGATGGAGCTCATAATGTATTAAAGCTTGAGCCAGCATTTTGTTATGTGGATCTTTAGTTATCCCTTGCAGGGGGCAGGATGTCTCTGTTCTTGCTCCTAGTTCTGTTGATTTACTGTACTTTTGGTAAAGGGCCCTTAGGCCTCTTGGAAAGATACTTGGGAATGGAACAGGAGAAAGGGTGCCTTTTACCAACCTTAATCATGCCAAGCTTTGCTCTTTTTGATTTGGGGTGAAGGAAGCATTACCACCCTTCTTTAGAACATAAGATCATAAGATATGTCATATTGGGTCAGACCAAGGGTCCGTCAAGCCCAGCATCGTATTTCCAACAGTGGCCAATCAAATACCTGGCAAGTACCCAAACATTAAATAGATCTCAAGCTACTATTGCTTATTAATTAATAGCAATTTTGCTGCTGTGCTGGGGGATCACGTGCCGGCAGGCTGCTGGCACGCACAACCTGCACCTGCCCAGAGGCAGGTGCAAAAGGTAAGATAAAGGTCGGGCATCCAAATGCGCGTGCTGGGTAGGGCGTGCACATGGACTCCCACGCATACCTTTTAAAATCTACCCCTAAGTTACCTATATAGTTACTAGAGATGTGAATCGTGTGCCAGATCGTCTTAACGATCAGATTCGGCTGGGGGGGGGGTGAAAAATTTGATCGTTAAGATATGTGAATTGGAATCGTTTCCGATTCCAATTCACATCGCTAATTTTTTTTTTTAGGGAGGCCCGCGCCGCTAAAAAAAAACAACCCCACCCAACCCTTTAAATCGACCCCACCCTCCCGACCCCCCCAAAACCTTTTAAAATTACCTGGTGGTCCAGGGGGGCCTCAGGGAGAGATCCAGGGGGGCCTCGGGGAGAGGAGAGATCCAGGGGGGCCTCGGGGAGAGATTTCCCGTTCCCAGGCATCAGCTGTTCTAAAAAAAAAAAATGGCACCGATGCCCCTTTGCCCTTACCATGTGACAGGGTATCCGTGCCATTGGCCGGCCACTGTCACATGGTAGGAGCACTGGAT
This sequence comes from Rhinatrema bivittatum, assembly GCF_901001135.1. Lineage (NCBI taxonomy): Eukaryota > Metazoa > Chordata > Amphibia > Gymnophiona > Rhinatrematidae > Rhinatrema > Rhinatrema bivittatum. The sequence goes on along the minus strand of NC_042619.1, from coordinate 128,842,850 downwards.
GGCCGGCGCCATTTTTAAAGATGGCGCCAGCCATCCCATTCCCAGCTGATGCCTGGGAATGGGAAATCTCTCCCCGAGGCCCCCTTGGACCACCAGGTAATTTTAAAAGGTTTTGGGGGGGGTCGGGAGGGTGGGGGTCGATTTAAAGGGTCGGGTGGTTTGTTTTTTTTAGCGGCGCGGGCCTCCCTAAAAAAAAAGGGTCGGGAGGGTGGGGGAGGCTAAGGGGGGGGTCGATTTAAAGGGTCGGTGGTTTTTTTTTTATCGGGCCATCGGCGCCATTTTAATTAGTGGCAGCCAAAATGGCGCCGATGGCCCGAGAGTGGGAGATCGCGCCAGGAGCCCCCCCCCCCACTGGACCACCAGGTAATTTAACATTTTGGGGGGGTTCGGGAGGGTAGGGGAGGATAAGGAATTGGTTTTAAAGGGTCGGGGTGGGTTTAGGGGTTGTTTTGGTGTGCCGGTTTTCCCGCCCTCCCCCAAATAATTCCCGTGCCCTATTTAACGATACAATACAAATGCCCCTGACGATAAATCGGGGGCATTTGTATTGTATCGTGCACTCTAACGATTTAGGACGATTTTAAAATTATCTGACGATAATTTTAATCGTTCAAAAACGATTCACATCCCTAATAGTTACCCTTTTGGGAGAAGGACCCTAATATAATTTAAGCTATCAACTAAAGCTTCATGAACAGCCCATTGCTGGTATGTTCCTCTATGCCTTCTATAGGAAGGCCTAGGCAGCTCTTCAGTATAATTTCCCAAATGTTCTCTTTGAAACCCTTTCAATTTGCAGGTCCATGGTTAAGTGCAGAATGTAAAACTACTCCCTGTATTGGAAACCCGAGTTTCTGACTAGACTGGATCTAGCAAATTACATATGGCAGGTTAAAGACTGGATGACAGTTTTCTAAGTATTGTCATCCAATTTAGCTTATCTCTTTCTTCTAGCTCTACTTCCAACCCTTTCACTTGTCAACTTAGCTCCACTTATATTCAGTCTTCAAGTGTACAAAATCTTTCCAGCTACAAATTAATATCTTTAGTGATTTGGAGCTTATTTTCTTACCTTTTCAGTTGAATCTGCATCTATACTATTTGCTGTTCAAGGGCTTGGTTGGACATCTCCATAGCATAGATCTTATCTATTTATTTAAAAAAATGTGTATCCTATACTGTCCACAGGTCTAGGCAAGTAACAAAGTTATAATCATAAAATTCTCACATAAAACACTAAAACAAAACAAGAAGTAAAACAAACAGTAAAATAACGTGAAGCAAATAAAAACATATAGCAACAAATTACAACATTAAGAGCTTGTCCTCTAACCTCTGGTCCATTATTTCTACATCTTTGAACAGCTTCTGTGTAATTTCTTTCTGCTTTTGCCACTCCTCCAGGTGATTATGTCTTTTCTTCCAAATGATGACTTCGGTTGCTCAGATCTATCTCTTTCTGGAGTTGTCCCTTGTAGCCTATAACTGGGACTCTAGTGTTGAGAAAACCCTGTTACCAAACTTCCTATTTGGGACAGCACCTTCCTGAATGTAATGTGGAGCTTCTTATCCTTCTGAGGCCTACGGACTTGGAACTCCAGTTCCCAGATACATGTCCAGGCCATTCTGTCTTGTATGGCCTTCCCTCAAGTTGGGCCAGAGGTCTCTTGTTGGTTCCTCCTTCTGGATAGCTGTTGTTGAAGTTCAGCAAGCTATTCACTGGAGTTGATGGAGTTTCCTCTGGGTTTCTACTGAGTCTCCTCCAATTCTCTCCATCCTTTCTTAGACTGCCAAAGGTGATCCTGGTTTCCTGTTTGTTCTTAGACTAGGCTCTTGTTTCTCCTGTTTAGCCAGAAAGATGATTCCTTCTGCTACCCTAACCTCAAGTAACTTCTCTCTCTCCAATTCAGTTTTCTGGTCTTTTAACATAATTACTCCATCCTCCATTTTTCTTAATTTCATCGCTATGCAGGCTGATTGTATGCCATTGCTGATTACAACCTACCTATTTGCAGTATTACCACTTCCATCTGTTCCTCCTCAGTAGCATCACTTTTCCTGTTCATCATCAGAAATATTGCTGTTGCCAAACAACTACCCTCATAGCTCCACATTGAAGAGACACTTCTCGGGGTAGCCAACCTGGCCACAGACTGGGAAACCATCAGCAATCTCGGCCATTTTTCTTTATGTCAATCTTATTCAGCAGAGAACATCCCTCTACTACCCTGTAACAGCCCCTTACAGGAAGTGGGTGAATAAAAGTACCGAAAGTCACTAGAGTCGGCAAAATTCTAATCCATCTCTGCTCTTATATGAAATCAGGAAGTGCGCGCGTACATACCTGTGCGCGCATCAAGAATAAGGAGGCAGAAAAGGGGCAGAGCATGGGCATTCCGGGGTGGGGCCAATACTCATGTCATAGTCCCTGAATTTTGCAAGGCTCAACATGGCAATGCATGTGTTTATTACTGGTCCTAATGAGGCACAAGTCTGGAAGATTTGGGCCAGAGGGATCCTGAACACTGTGAGGTGGGAGGGGGGGGGGGGGGGAAGAGAAAGAGAGAGAGAGAATCTGATACTATCTTCCACTGTAAGAGGGGCACTTTCAATTCAGGGTGGGTTTTTTGGGGGGTCAGTGTTACAAGGGTCTACAGGCCCTTGCGCCCTAGGCAGGCCAATGCAACACCGTCCCCCCCCCCCAAAAAAAAAAAAAAAACCCTGAGTTGAAAGTGCCCCTCCTACAGTGGGAGATATCTAGAGTGTCAGATTCTCTCTCTGTCTCATGTATATAAAATGAAGCATATTTTTGCTCATGTGCCCAAACTCACGTTTATGGGCGCACACACGCTCCTTTTCATACTTAACTGTTAGGTTTCTAAGTTTGGTTGAAAATAGCATAATTTAAGTACTTAAATTAGATCCTAAATTTAAGAGCTCAGCTTCTTTTTGAATATTGATCCCTTAGACTCCTAAATATAGGTCTGTTCTTCATTTGCCTAGATTTAGTCTCCTAAATTAGATGCCTAGTTCTGAAAATCAGTGCTAAACTCCTAACTTTATTTATCCACCTAAACTCTACTCCATAGCCACCCATTTTTAGGAGCCTAATGAAATTAGTAATCTAAATGAAGGCACTCAGCCCTAGTAAATTTTCATAAGGGACAAATTCGAACCCTAAACGCTTTGAAAATTGGTCTTTGGTCTCAAGCACTGCTTCGGCAGCAGGTATCCTGTTACACCTCACTGCCAGCATTTGCCCTAGTCAAACGATGCTTCCGTATCAGGAACCCCATACCACTCTTCATTCTCATTACCTACTATCTTCACAAACAATGCTTTGTCATCACATACTCAGTACTCTTCTGCCTCAAGGAGATCTTTAGCTGAAGAATTATCTCCCCTCCCAGCTCTCTTTCCAAAACTGGCCATAAAAGCCCTTATTCAGGGAACCATTCACATCCATTTCAGTCTGACCTCTCTAGGGTCTAAAATCTTTTTTCCACACTCCCCTGCATTGGGTGCTCCAGCACCAACCATCTCCTGGATTTATGCCTACAGTCCCACAATCTAGAAGAGAGGGAACAAGAAGATCTGAGTGCAGGCCGTTTTAAAACTGCACCCCACTCCCCAATGCCTTACCAAACAGCATGAAAAATTCAGCAGTTCAGAGTTATGAGTTATAAACTTCCCCTTATACCCAGATACATCTAGCTGTCCCCAGATATGCCTACCAGAGGAAGGTTCAAAGTAGGCAGTTTTAATTCTTTTGGGCCTTCTCTTGGACTCCTCTAGACCCCTCAATCATATTTTCTTGTGCTCACCAATAATTTGTCCAGCGTGACTTGCCGCTAGTCAGGTAGTTGCATTGCACTTCTTAAACCACATGAGAGAGAGCATTTTTCTTTGTAAGATCTTTGGGGTTAGGATTTTATCTCTGCTTCCCAATATGAATCATGACACACAGATACTCAAAAGTCCATTAACCTACAAAAGTCTATTATTTACAGATTACAATGCAGTTCAATGACCTAAGCCACCAAGGTATTCCAGTCAAGCATATGAAAGTTTATAAACAAGCTAGCATACCTCCATGCAGCAAGAAAACAATCTCTGCTCCTACAGACTTACAAGCCACTGGCTGTCAAAGTTTTCTCAAATGGAGACCCTCCACCAGCAGGCTTTTCTCATCGGAACCTGGATTTTGCCTTTATGACAACATCTCAGCACCTGCTTCTTTCTGCTTCTCTGCCAGCAGTCTGTTTTTCTCCATTCCTCAATTTTGCCAATTATTTCCACCTGACTTCCTACACTAGATTACCTTAAAACTACACCTTCCAGCAAGCTTTTCCCAAGAATGACATTATCTCCTGTTTTCCAATAACTCATTTACAGCCCCCTCTAGTGGCTGCCTACCCAAATTTAAGAAAAGGCACGAATACACTACTTTTACACCCTTATTAATCTATTTTTCCAATCTACTACAATGCCACATGTCCTATTTTTTATTTATTTTTTTAACAGTACAATCAGTAGAAGCTAAGTGTTGATAATACAGTTTTACAACAAACCTAGTGTATGTATATTTTAAACTAGTAAAATAAAATTGGATTAATCAATAGTGGAGGAATAGCCTAGTGGTTAGAGCTGCAGGCTATGAGCCAGGTTCAAGCTCTGCTGTCGCTCCTTGTGACCTCAGGTAAGTAACTTTACCCTCCATTCCCTCAGGTACAAACTTAGATGGCAAGCCCTCTGGGGATAGGGAAATACCTCCAGTACCTGAATGTAATCTGCTGAAAAGTGGAATATAAAAAAAAAAATAATAATTTTTCCCTGCCCTCATCTTCTTATATGTAGTTTACCAGTGGCCGAGCGTCTGCTCTCTTACTAATTTCCAGTGCTTCAATTATAATTAACCAATGTTTCTAGCTGACCCCAAACATATTAGGTTGTGATGTTTAAGCATTATGCAATTTATTTTATCAGCATAATTAGACCAAACAGAAGTGAGAATATCTATCGTTACGCAGTGGCGTCAACTTTTCCATTAAATATATGTTCCACATTCATTATTGGTCTCTCAGGGAGAAGAAAAGCTTTACTTCAAGCTGCAGCTATCTCACATATAATTGTAGCCAATTAACTAACTGCTTAATTAATCTTTACAGCCGTATATCCTTTTAACTGGGAGCTTTGGCACACCTTGAGTCCCATGGTACATTTATTTTAGTTGTTTGACTGATTACATTCTATTTTTAACCCCAAAATTGGATATCTTTGGACAGTTTCACTGCTTCTATCAACACATTGTCTCCAGCAATTAAGGCTACCTTCAAGAAAAATTAATTCTATGAGGCATTAGGTACCATCTATAGTGGGTTGTCAAAAAGGGCTATCAAAATGGTCTGAGGTCTGTGCCTGAAACCCTACGAGATGAGACTTAGAAATCTAAACATATATGCCCTAAAGGAGAGGCGAGGCAGATGAGTTAAGATACAGACATTCAAATACCTGAAAGACATTAATAATACAAAAGAAGCATCTGAAAGGAAAGAATGTTCTAGAACAAGGGGGTCATGATTTGTAGATCAAAAGGGGAAGACTGAGAAAAAAAATCAGGAAATGTTTTATTTTTTTCATGGAAAGGGTGGTGGAAGCATAGAACACCCTCCCAGTGTGGGTAGTGATGACTAAAATGGTAACTGAGTTTAAGAGGACATGGGATAAGCACAGAGAATCCTTAATTGCTAAAACATTATAAGAACAAACAACAAAGAGGTTAATATGAAAGGTTAGCAGACCTAGTGTTAATACAGGCATCCACATGGCCAAGTTGTTTGACAGGTTGTGATGATTGAGTCAAGTACAGCTGAGTCTGTCTGGCAGGCTGCAAGAGCTGTAATTAAATTGGAGGTAAACATTCAAACATTGTTAATTATTTAGCTAAATACCAACTTTTGAATATCTCCAGCACTTACCCAACTAAATTTTATCCAGAAAAGTTATTTGGGTAAAATGTAGCTGGATAAGTGGGAGACATTTTGGGGGCAGAGTTGAATTAGCTGAAGAAATTATCTGGCTAATTCCAATATTTTGATTTAGCTGAATAAGTTATTCATCTAACTCAAGACTTAAGCTGAAAAAAATGTACAATCAAGCAGGCTTTTACAGTCCACCACCCCCTACCCAAGTGTGCCAAATGTAATGTCGACCAGCCCGATTCACCCTTCCCACCAAGACCCTCCGAAGATTTTTAAAAAATGGACATATAGATAGTGGCGGATCACTGCCCCTCTCCCTTCCCCCTAGTTTACCCAAACAGACCCACCTCTGGGCCATGTTTCTTCCCCTTCCCCCCACTAGCATCCCAACCCTCACCCTCCCACCCCACCTGGCCCCCTCGAAAACCTTCTGCGGCATTGGGATCACAGGACGCTCAAACCGCAATTCCAGCGGCTTCAAAAATGACTTTGACAGCACCGCTGAAAACATAAGCTACCAGCATTGGTGTCGGAGTAACTCTCTGATAGCAGCTCTAGAAGCTGCCAGGATAACGGTTCCACAGAAGGTTTTTGAGGGTAGCGGGTGGAGTGGGAGGATTAGGATTGGGGTGCTGGAAGGGAGAGGAGAAGGGGTGGGGGGGATGAGAAAAGGACTAGAGGTAAATTTGTTTGGTAAAACCAGTGGGGGGGGGGGGGGGGGGGGGGAGAGATGATGATCTGCCATTTTCTATATGTACATTTTTTAATTTTTTGGGAGAATCCAGCCACTAGGCCCTATATTTGGCACACTGGTGGGAATTGGGGGATTGGGCTACTAGGCCTACTTGATTGTACATTTATTTTTTGGCCTGCTCGGAACTTAACTGGCTATATTTTTTTGAATATAACCGGTTAAGCTTTAAATTATCCGGGAATTTGTATCCAGATAACTTTGTAGCCTAGCCAGCATTATTCAAACATAGCTGGTCAGGTTCCAAAGCTGTCCTGCTAGGTTTACCCAGATAACCTTATTTGAGGATACTCAGTGGGACATTTATCCTACTGAATCTCCCTGGTAACTTACCCATCATATAGTTTTTAAAATATTGGCCTTTAAAAGTCCTGGCGTAAATGCAAGTGTTTATGTAGCTGGGTCTGCCTGGCAGGCTACATGAGGGATCTGAGAGGCTCCTTAGTAATGGTAGTTATTTAGATCATATTGGAATACTAGAATCAAAATTAGCAGCTGAGTAAGTCTAGCAGGCTGCAAGTTTTGTAATTAACTAGAAGTCGTAGCAGACATGGAGACATTCACACAGCTGAGTCTGTCTGGCAGGCTGTAGAGTGGATCTAAGAGATCGGATGTTGCTGGCTTTTTAGATTATTGCAATGGGAAAAGTGGGGAGCTGGAGGGAACTAAGTGGGGATTTGATATGTTCTTCTAACCAAGATGATGTAGCAGAAAGAAGGACTACAATTTAAAAAAAACAAACAACTTACTGGCCTTACTGGTGGTGACACTCTGTGGCTGGAAGCTGGGATGTACCCTTAGCAGTAGGGACAGAATAACTGGGCAGACTGAATGAGCCAGAAGGGGGGTTTTTTTGCTGTCATTTGCTATGCTATGTACTATCTAATAACTATTATCCATGAGTGGAGCAGAGGCAGCTGTTTTGCACACTCTTTCCTTGATGAATTGCAATTGTTCTGCTGTCAGTGCACTCTGAAGGTCATATTCCCACACTAATATATGATTAGGTTTATTCTCCTGGTCCCCTCTAGGTCTGATACAAGCCCTTCAGCAACTTATTTACAGTGTAATTGTTCATTAAACTCTCTGCTATGGTGACATAGAACTGTTGTACACAAAAGACCATTGGTGGGGAACAAGGTAAAGAAACAAAACAAAAGGTAAAAGGAGGATAACAACAAGGAGAGATAAATGCATTATCAACAAATCCCAAACTGTTCATGTTTTACTAGACATTAGCAGCAGGTTTATATGGGTGTATTACAAAGAAATTTGAGGAATCTGGGAGTTAATAATGCAAAGATCTATGAGACTGCTGTAATTTAAGTGAGAAAAGTATATTAAGCTCTAATGTGAGGCTTAGTTATTCAATAAGGAGGTCATTTGTAAAGTTTTATTTATTTATTTATTTATTTATTTATTAAAAGTCATATTCCGCAGCTTCCTTATGCAAAGCGTTCAGAGCAGATCACATAATAATATATAAAATATTGATTACAATACAAATAACATTAAAATAAAATACTGAAAACATGCCAAACAATAATGGCAGTAGAACTGGCTATCAATTAACCAAATGCTTCTTCAAACAGAATCGCATTAACATGCTTTCTACATACTTTAATATCACTTTCTTCTCTAAGCTGTGGAGGTAAAGCATTCCACAATGTTGGTGAATTAGAGGAAAAAGGCCCTTGCACCGGTCATCTGGTGTCTAAATTCCTGGATAGCTGGTACTTGCAGCAGCTTTTTGCCCTCCGAGTGTAATGTGTGAACTAGCGTGTACCAATGAACCTTATTTTGAAATACTCAGCAATACTCAGAATACAACTCATGCACGATCACTAGCAACTTAAACCTTGATCAATACTTGACTGGCAGCCAGTGCAACTCACACAACATTGGTCAAATATAATCAGAATTTTTTAATTCCATGGGAATCCATGTGGCTGCATGCTGGACCAATTGTAAAGAATGCAATAGCCTATCTGGGAGACCCACACAGACTGCTACAGTAGTCTAAGTGTCCTAACACCAGAGACTGCAACACCATTCTAAAACGTTCTACAGGTAGCCAAGGTTTTAAAGATGTAAACATTTTTAACTTATAAAATACTATCTTGGCCATCTGCCGTACTTGCGGCTCGACCTCAGAGGAACTCTGAAGAGGTGCCGAGGCAGGCGAGGCATGCCCGAGCATGGGCTGGACAGGAGCAAGGCTGGACTGAAGACTGACGAAGGAATCCGAAGCAGGAACAAGACTGGAACGAAGACAATGATGACTGAAGGTACTGACCCTCCACCAGACCTGCATGCTTAGGGAAGACCAACAACGCAATGGTGGTCTTTTGAACGGTCCTCCGACCATTCCAAGCCCTTTTGGCCCTGCTGCTGGGTAACGGCAAGAAGCGGCAGGCCGGACGGAGACCAGGAACAAGGAAGGCTCAGGCAAAGCCACTGGGATGAAGACTCAGGCGAAGATACTTGGACGAAGACTCAGGAGCGAGGTTCTGAAGACAAGGAGTCAGGAGCGAGGTTCTGAAGACAAGGAGTCAGGATCAAGAGCTGGGTTGAGACTGCGATGCAATGCACTCTACACAGCCCACCGCGGGGCTGGTCGTGACCCACACTGGGACTGACATGGACTCTAGACGAGTTATTGGGATAACTGAAAAGAGCGTGTTGCAGAAACTGTAGAGGCCTGCACCGAGGCACGCCCTACACAGTCATCAGTGGCTGGTCGCAGACCACGCTGGTACAGCACAGGTTCTGGCAGAGTCTTTAGCATGAATGGAGCAGGCACAAAGAACTCCATAGACCAGGGACAAGAATTCAAGCGGAAGTCTCCCGGAGCTTGTGCTGCGGTAGTGAGGAAGGCAATGTGCCACTAGGCACCCTACTCATCCCACCCATTGGGCTGGTCGCATACCACGACATGGCATGCCAGGAAAGGTGGCGATGAGGAACCTGGGGTTCAGGATATCAGTAACGGAAGACGGACATCTGGACTGGATCACGGACATCAGGAATGGAAGACGGACATCTGGACTGTATCACGGACATCAGGAACTGGAAGACAGACATCTGGACAGGATCACGGAACATCAGGAACTAGAGGACGGACATCAAGACTGACCATGGACATCAGGAACGGATCACAGACTTCAAGACGAGACATGGAGCTCCAACAAGAAACAAGGAACACAAGACCTTGAAGAAGAGCTGGAACAGAGAAGACTCCTGGAGCAAAGGTCAGGAACATCCAGGAGCATCTAACTCATTGCGAAGGCAAAGCTGGACTGGCAAAGGGCCCCCTTTATAGGGCTGAAGAGGACTACGCCCGGGGTGGAGCTTGCAGGGGACCACACCTGGATGGCCCTTTAAGAATGGGGGAGAGGCACACGCCCACGCCTAGGAAGAAGCTGGAGAAGACCAGGATTGATGGTGGCATCCTCAGCCATGTGGAGGACCCAGGCTGGAAGAGGAACGGACTGCAGTGGCTCCATGCTGCAAAGAGGAAGCAGGAAGAGCAGGAAGGTTGCAGGCACCAGCAGGGATGACTTTCCTGCCGGGTAAGGACCTCGGCAGCAGCAAGGATGGCTTCCTACCATTTGAGGACCCCGGGAGCGGAAGCAGCGGTCCCAGCTGCATAGGAGGGCTCCCGGCGGCTCGGCCCTGCTATGCAGGGCAAGAGAAGAATGCAGCCTCCGTGCCACGGAGGATGGCGGCGGACTGCCGCGCTAGCGTGGACATCAGCGGCCCGACTGGCCATGAAAGTTAGGGGGCCTGCCCGCACTTGTCGCAGGCAGGTCCACAACAGTTTCAAATGTGCTAATGTGTCAACCATTTCTGCAATGATGTGTCAGTTTTTGACCATATTTTCCAACTAATCTTCCTGACGTTTATCCATAGAATGTTGTATTAAAGTTCTAAATTGATCAGAGTCAATATGCAAACATTTTTGAATAGACAGAGGTTTTACTTGATTGAATAATGTAGGAGATTGGACATTCACTGTTATTTGAATAAGGTAGTGATGTGATCATGGTACCTGATTTACTTTCAGAGAATCCAAGACCCAGGAGAAATGATTTGGATTAATACAAATTAAATCCATAATATTTCCTGCTCTATGTGCAGGAATATTGATTGTCTCCAGCCTCCTGCCTCCATTAATTCAAAAAATATTTCCCATGCAAGTGAACATATGATACTATTATCACATGTAAATTGAAGTCACCTAAGATACTGTGTTGGATAAATCTAGGGGCACATTTGCAAGACATTCAAAAAAATGGTGAGCCATTATGATTTAAAAGCCCTGGTTTATAGTAAGTGAGACAAATATTCACCAATTTAAATGAGACTAACAACACTTCAAAAGGCAAAGAAATTGAAACGTTTATCACTGAAAGTTTTAGCTCTTTTTTGGCAATTATTAACAAGCTACCTCCCCTTCTAAATTTTCATGGTCGAGAGAAATATTCATACTCTGGAGAGCAACATTGAATTGTAATGGGGGTGTCATTTTTGGTGCTCCATATTTCTATGACATATAAACAGTTGGCCTTAGTATTGATGCTTTAAGTCATTTAGAATCATGGATTTTTTTTGTTATTGATTGGACATTGATTAGTAAAATAGTAAGTGCTGTTGACATTGCAATTAACTGATATGGAACAGTGAAATATGAATTAAGTCTGACCTCACAGTGTTACGTGAGCGCTGCTTCCTCTTGGGTAGTATATCATACTGTTCTCTTCCCATTCATGATGCAGAATGAAGGGCTACAGGATGCGGGCAACACCTATGATGACATCCAAAACTTGAGACAGAGTCTAGCACTCATGCACAAACGAAGAGGCACACAAAAAGGCAGGCTCGTTCACTAGCAGAGTTCCAGCTGAGCTAGGAACCGGAGAGGGAAACAATGGTGTCAAGCCTCTAGGAGCCAAGGTGGAACGTGGCAGCCCAGGAACAATCCAACTGATGGTCGAGCTTTCTTCTCTCCAGTGTCCGTGCTCTGATTTTATGAGCGGCGCCATTGGATGGTGTCAATCAATGGGCGGGACCTCACTGGCAAAGTTCCAGCTCAGCTGGGAACTGGAGAGAGAGAAACAACGGCATCAAGCTTCTAGGAGCCAAGATGGAAAGTAGCAGTCCAGGAACAATTCAGCTGATGGTCGAGCTGCTTTCTCGGCACTACTCTATAATTACTATTCTTCAGAATATGAACAGGAGGAATGCTTCCATCTATCTGCAACTGTTCTTTCCTTTGTTGAAGCAGCCAGGAGGCTGGGACAGAAACCTTACCTCATTGCTATGTCCTTCTGTCTTTCTCTTGCTCTGCTTGTCTGACTTTAAACCAAAGACCTTTCCTTTATACTTAATTAAAAAAAAAAGTTCATTAGCAATCGATCACCTGCTCCTCATTGGCTCTGGGTAGGGATTATGCATCCCAAATTCTGATTCCAAGAACTGCCAAAGGTCCATTCAAATCTAAATTTTCCTTTAGGTGGGGGAGGGGGGGGAAATATCCATTTAATCCTAGCAATTGTAGCCAGATCCACTTGGTGTCACTGCAATCCAGGAGATAATCCCGTGGCTTCCAGCCATAGAACCCCCCCCTCCCCCCCATTGTTATGGAGACAGGGGGTAATTCAACATTTGCATAGGTGAGAATGGATCCTGTAGGCTTCAAAGGAAAGAATTTGCATTGGCATCTCTCTGTCTTGTCCAACAAAAGTACTGCAAAGTAATTCACATATCACCATTTGTCTTTACTTTTCTTCCCTGGCATTTTAGACTTCAAACAAAACTTAAACAGGGGTTTTCTCCTTTGCAATTTAATTCTCCTTTGCTAGGCAGAGCAAGAGCAATATCTTAAGTTTCTGGCTTACACTATGGCCATTTCAAGGAAATATAAATGACAAAAAGGGGGAGGGGAACTTGAGCAAAAAGGTCGCAGTGTTTGTACCAGGCCCTCTGTCCCGCTGCCTCACTGGCTCAATAATACACACTTGCAAACAATAATACAGTTCTCTGGCTTCTTGAGCCATGTCCACTATTTCACTGGCTCATTGGAAAAGTACTCACAAATGAAAAATAACTTCACAAAACAGTTCATTTACTTATCTTTGTTTAACAAATTTATATCCATTTTCTGCAAAGTTCAAAGCAGATTACAAAATGAACATTGCAAAACAGAAAGATACAGTAACACAACTCATGACCTGTCTAGTATATATCAATAGCCTGAAAAATTCGGCCTGTCAGCCCTTGCAAATTAAGCACATCTATAAAGGTTCTGGATTTAAAGCTTCCCCAAACAAATGTTTTTTCAGCAGTTTCTTTATCAGTTATCAGCCTGATTTCCTCTGGAAGCAAGTTCTATAGTAGTGAGCCTGCCACTGTCTAGTTCATTATAAACAAACTGACCTCAATTGGTTTCCATTTCTGTATCCTCAGGCTTGCCACCTCAGTTCACCCTCTCCCCTCTTCTTACTGTGGAAGGGTCCCTCTCCTACTGTTGCGTTCGTGCCTCTTCTTGCCCCTCGCTTCACCCTCTTTACCTTGGGAGCAACTCCCTTTGGCTCTGACAGACAGATGCAGCCGTGGCTTCTCCCTGCCAGTGTCCCTGGGCTGGCTTGATGCTACAGATCTGCCATGTTTCTGATGACGTAAGGGCGCGCGCAAGCGCGCTCGCTCCAGACTTTGTACCAGCAAGGGCGCAAACCTCGGGGGCATCCCCCTGTGGTGACATCATCCATTTCCACTTTAAAAGGTCTTTGTTTGCTAACCTCTAACGAGTTAGCAAGGAACTCCAACAGGACTTGCTTCGGTAGTCCATGATACATGCAACAATGATCCGAGTCAGCAAGGGGAATCCTTCTCCACTGCTCGGCCTTTTCAAAGTTACCAGGAGTACACGCTCCACGGGGGCTCCGCTCTCTCTTCTTGATTTCAGATTGCCAGGACGGGATCCGGTACTCGCTCCTCGAGGGCCTATGTCCCTGAATACTTGGAAGACTCTTCATTGCCTGGAAGCGATCGCAGACGTGAACACAGTGAATTCTATTGTAGATAGGAATCGGTACTCACTCCACGAGGTCCTACATTCCTATAGTTCTGAAGACTCCCTTCCGTCCAAGACGTTATCGCAGGTATGAAGATCAAGAGTTATATTGGCAAGATTGCAGATAGGAACCGGTACTCACTCCACGAGGGCCCATGTTCCTAGAATCCTTTACAGACTCTCTTCTACTCTAGAAGCCATTTCATATACAGCTATTGCGAGTTCTTATTACAGACTGTTTATAGGAACCAGTGCTCACCTCAGGCTCCTGTCCTGAATATACTGAAGACTCTCTGTGGCATAGAGACCATTGCAGACATCTACTATTGTGAGTGTACCATCTTATATCCAGTATACCCTTTCTATTCACTACTTCTAGTCTCTCTCTACAGCTCAGCGACCCAGAGATTATATTCCAGTATCAGAAGGACTTCAGTCTGCCAGACACATCGACTCACTACTGCCACCACTGGTGGTCCAGCTTCCAGCCTAATAAAGAACTATTTGTGTTTATTTCATATTCTAGCCTAGCCAGTGGTTCCTCTCAGGATCTCCTCCTGGGGGCACTGTCATCTGCCATCGGCCCAGGGATTCACCATTTCCTCCAAGTGGTCATTCCTTACTCTACTATCACTCTGTGGGAGCCAACCACTACCAACCACTAAGATCACTTATGGAAGTATATAGATAGCTACCAGCAACCTATATATCACAGATTGCTACTCCGTAACGGAGGCATGATAGATTGCTATCTCAATAGCGAAGTACAATATACCTATTGTTAGCTCCTCTCCTCAGAAGAGCATCATTGATCAGATTGCCAACTCTTCCTTGGAGAGTTGATCCATAACAGATTGCTACCTTCTTCCCTTACAGGAGCATCTAACAGCAGCTCGCTAACAGATTACTAACTCCACCTCCACCCACCCTCTTGGCAGGGTAAGCACTACAGATTGCTAACTCCTCCCCTCTGGAGGAGGAGAGCATAACACCTACCTCATAGGGAAATCCTGCTTTTATTTATTTATCACTTTTATTTATTTATTTATTTATTTATAGTTTTTTATATACCGCCGCTCATCAAAGATATTACGTCGGTGTACAATGAACAGGAACTTACGCCGGAGCGTTATACATTTAACAGGATTAAATAAGCATTATACATTTAACAAAAGTAAGAATATATATATTTGAACATAAAACAAGTAGAATATATACTGACATTTTATATACTGACATTCAATCTCAATTGAGATATCACCCCAGTTTACATTCAGGTACTGTAGGTATTTCACTATCCCCAGAGGGATTACAATCTAAGTTTTTGTACCTGAGGCAATGGAGGGTAAAGTGACTTGCCCAAGGTCACAAGGAGCAACAGCAGGTCTCAAACCCTGGTCGCCTGGTTCATAGTCCACTGCTCTAACCACTAGGCTATTCCTCCTCTCCTTCTAAAATTATCCTGCTCTATAAGTCCCCCTCACTTTCGAGGAAATTGGAGTCCCTGCCCTCCAGATCTTCAGGAGCTCCACTCTCAGAGCCCTATTAGTTTATAGGCTCCCAGTCCTTTATGGGAGATGTAATCGGATAATATTCCTTCCTTCTCTAGGGTTTTGTGATTGTAGCTTGGTCTTACTCCTGGCCTCTTGTAGTCTTCTTTCAGAGAGCTTCTCTTGGACCAGGATAAGGCCACATACCTCATCACATCTATCTTGTGCCCTACCTTTAAGAAACAGCAGATTACGAAATGCATATAAATAAACGAGACTGCTCTCATTGGCAGGATGTTAGTGGTAACAAAACCAACCATGCATGACAAAATACTCTTAAGCCATATATAGCAATGTTTTAAAAATCCATTTTGGGACCTCTTTCCTATTATTTTTCATGTTTAAATGGCTGCCAAGAGGAGCATTAACCGCAGTTGAACAAAAGCCTGGTGACATAGTAATTAACATGTTGATAACAAGGTGTCCTCTATTAATTATTATTGTGCTGCAAGAAAGCATGGGCATAGATGCTTCAAACTGCTGCAGATAATGTCTTTTAGCAGTACAATGCACATCTGCTATAACACTCTGCCAAATAAGATTTGTTAAAGCACTGTCAGCAGTTGAAAAGACAGCTGCTAAACATCACATTTCTAAACAGTTCAATAACCTTTCCTTTGACTGGCAAAGTAATTACAATTGAGTACTATTTCTACTGCAATTACTGTTCAAAGAACGATTATTTTCTCTTTCACCCCTCTTTATTTTTTCAATTTGCTCTTCTTTTTTAAAATTATATTTATTTATTTAAAATATTTATATGCCACCCATTTACTACAGCTCTGAGCAGCTAACAGAATAAAACACTCATAAAAGGTTGAATAAACAAGACAAACATAAAATATAAAAATATCGGAGTAATATCAACATGCCTGTCATATCTGTCAAAGATCTGTAAATATATATATATATAAATATATATATGTAATAAACAAGACTGCAGTTTGAAAAAAAAAGAAACCCACATTGATCTAGGGGTACCATCATTGTGTGATCTATCTGGCCTGTAAACCTGCAATCTGCAAATCAGACAACAATTTATTTATTTATTTATTTAGATTCTTTTACTATACCGATGCTCAAGACAATGTCTTATCATACTGGTTTACAGTATAACCAAGGGAAACCAATAACCAGAAGAGAGATCTATTTTAGTGGCCAAAATGTTTTGATGTGATATTTTTAAACAATCACTGAAATCCTACACCTACTTTCACAAAGATGAAGATATACAGATGTAGACAGAAGTTTCTCTAGATCTGACTATCTCTCTTTGCCTTGATTATGAACTACACCTGAACTGATGATCTATTTTAGTGGCCGAAATGTTTTGATGTGATATTTTTAACTCTTTATTTTGTAGCAGGCGTAAGCAACTTGACATAGCAAATCACATGAATTATAAATGATACTCCAGATTAACAGGAGAGCCAAATTACTTAACAAATAAATAAATACAACATCACAGTAAAATATATTATGGCTTCAGATTGTAACATTTCAAAAATGGTTCCCAGGTTCTTTTGTACTTAATTTTCCTTCCTTTAACAAGGTGCAATAATTTTTCTAAGGTTGCTATTTCTCAAGCCTGTCATCACCAATATGCTATGTAAGGAGAAATTTCCAATGAAGCAACTATAGCAAAATGCTGCCAGTGCTGAGATAACAAAGACCCGTATTTGTTAGGCACAGACGAATCTGACTAGCATCCAAATAAATCCATAAGAGGTATAATATCAACTGGGAAATGAATAATCTTTAGAGATTTCAGCTTCAACCTTTGCCCAGAAAATGGAAGTAAATCTATAGGATCATCATATGTGGATATAAGACCCAACCCACCCCACACCCTTCAACATAGATTAGACCCTCCAGCTCCAATCTTGGAAAAATCCTGTAGAGTCTTCTAAATTCTGTGTATAAACCTAATCATCAATTCAACCATACGCTGGCAGATGGACATTTTGTGAACCGAGTTTCAAGGCCTTCAACAATCCCTATGATCTAAATTAGTTCCCAGATCCCTAATCCACTTTTCTCGCAAATCCCTTTTACCATCCAAACCAAATTTAATACCTAAAAAATATTTTGTATAATGCAGAAATACTCTTTGTCTGAGGTTGACCTAAACATAATACCTTCCCTACCCAATTAAGAATTCTAATATTCCACCCTTCCTCAATATGATCTTGCAATACCTACCTAAGTTGAAGGTAAGTATATAAGGAAGAATTGGAAAGGACCTCAAAGTGGAAGCATCATACAGTGGCCAAGGAAATCTAATCCCCTTGGCCTGCCTCAAATCATATAAAATATAGCATTGGCCCAACCAGGGTTATTTCTAAGAGGAGCCATAGGAGGCTCTCCATACATTTAATGTATGTACCAATATAGTGCTACTTCTGCATATATGTCTAACCAAGGGGGATGCAGCAGGAGGAAACAATAAAGCATGAAGATTAGTTTCACTGTCCTGAAAGGCCTCCAATGCAGCCCGAAAGCTGGTTCATTTGTACCAATCTATTCCACAACACCTGCCAGTGGTTCTGCTCAATAATAAACTTTTAAATTTGACAGGGACATACTACCCCGACTTTTGTCCAGCCATAAGGTACTCAGCTTAATTTTGGAGTGCTTATTCTGCCAAAGAAAGATAATTATTGCATTAAAAAGGTTAGTAAAAAGCAAAGCTGGTACATCGCAAACAAATTGCTGAAACATGTAAAATAAGCTAGATAAAATATTCGTTTTTAATATATTAATGCTCCTACCCAAAAAACAGGAATGTCTGACTATTCTTCCAAATCTTTCTTAATTCTTGGTGTAATGGGAATATAACTAGCTTTCTATAAATCCCACAGGTTCTTAATTACCTGAACCTCTAGATACCTGAAGTCATTATGAGCTATCTTCAATCCTCTCAGCTTCTCAAGGGGTGAGCATACTGGGACCCACTGGAAAAATCTGATTTGGACAAATTAACCCTATAACCAGACAGTTTACTATATTTTCCTAACACTGCCATCAGATGTTCAGCTGAACTTCTGGGATTAGATAAAGAAAAAAAAATCAAAACATCAACTGCATATAAACACATTTTATGTTCTACCCCCATAAATTTAAAGCCTTGAAATCAGAGTTGAACTTCTGACCATCTCTGCTAGCAACTTTATGGCTAAATCAAACAGGATTGGAGACAAAGGTCTGCCTTGCCTAGTACCACAACTGACACTAAAAGAAGGAGAGACCATATCGTTTGTCGAAACCCGCACCCTAGGAGGAGCATATGAAGCATGAATCCAATTCTGAAAAGTGACAGGAAAGCCAACTTTTGTAGAATAGCAAAAAGAAAAGCCCACCTAATCCTGTCAAAGGCCTTGTTAGCATCAAGAGACAAAAACCATACCTAGTACAGAGCCACCATTCACAAGATGAACGAGATTAAACAACCTCCTAGAATTAGTGGAGCTGCGGCCCTTGACAAAACCAGTTTGATCTTGATGCAGCAAATCAAGTAAAATACTTTCTAATCTTAACTGCAATGCTTTCATGAGAACTTTAATATTAGTGTAGGGCAGGGGTGGCTCAAGGCAACCTGATGTCTGAGGCGAAGGATGAGATGGCGCCCCACACCCCTCTGTGTCCCCTCTGCCCCCCCCCCTCCCTTTTCCCTTTTCCCTCACACCTTCACACATGCTCTCTCTCACCCCACCTGCATCCTCACACATGCTCTCTCCAGACTCACAATCTCTCACACACACACATACCCCTCTACACACACTCTCACCAGGGCCTTCATCTTCGCTGCAAAGTGGGACACACTTTGCTTGCAGCATGCTGGGGATAAGCTCTGCTTACGGCACTCTGGGGGTCTTCTCCATCTTTGCCATTTTATTTATTTATTTATTTATTTAAATTCTTTTAATATACCGATGCTCAAGACCATGTCTCATCGTACCGGTTTACAAAAAACCAGGGGACAACCATAAATAATAAAAGTGAAAGTTACAATGAACGGGGAGAGTAATTCAGGATAATTGAAAGTAGAAGGAATTAGATTTAGATAACGCTTTTTAAGAAAATGTGCAACAGGCAATTATATACAATATAAATTTGCAAGTCATTGTTAGTTGGGGAGAATCTCATACTGGAAATGCTTGAGAGAGCAGCCAAGTTTTCAGTTTCTTTCTGAAGGAAAGAAGACATTGTTCCAGGCATAGATCTGGGGGTAGTGTGTTCCATAGCTGTGGTCCGGCGGATGACAGTATTCATTTTTGAAGTGAATTGTGGATAAAGGATTTGTGTGGAGGTGCCTGGAGAGTTCCTTTGTATGCTGATCTTATCGGTCTATTGGAGTTATGGAATTCAAGTGGGATGGTGAGTTGTAGTGAGGATTGATTGTAGATGGATTTGTGGATTATGGTCAGGGTCTTGAACTGTATTCTATAATGGATAGGAAGCCAATGTAGGTTTTTCAGTATCGGCGTGATGTGGTCCTTGCGACGTGAATTAGTGAGGATCCTGGCTGCTGCGTTTTGCAGCATCTGTAGAGGTTTAGTTGTGGAGGATGGGAGGCCGAGCAGTAGCGCATTGCAGTAGTCAATCTTTGAAAACAGAATGGCTTGAAGGACTGAGCGGAAGTCCTGAAAGTGGAGGAGAGGTCTTAACTGTTTTAGAACATGTAGCTTATAGAAGCATTCTTTTGTGGTGTTGTTGATGAACTTTTTGAGGTTCATTCTATTGTCCAGAATAGCCCCAAGGTCTCTCACCTGAATTATTTTCTGTGGAGAATCAATTCTGCGCTGAAAATGGCAAAGATGGAGGAGACCCCAGCTGTGCAGGGAGGGAATTCTACGCAGGACTATCCACCGGAGGCCCGCTGGTCCTTTGTTGTTTTGACGACAGGGTAAGGTGGCTGCTAAAGGAGTTTTGGGGGCAGTCTTTGCCGTTTCCAAACTTTGCCGCCTGAAGCGGCTACCTCACCCTGCCTCATTATAGAACCACCCCTGGTATAGGGAGGCCCCTGATTGTGCCCCTTTCTCGTTTAGTAGTACAAAATGTTTTGGGTGCATGAGACCCTGGGATTGTTAGAACTCGTGAGTTAGTGGACCCTTGGCCCAAGGTGAGAGATGGTACCGCCCATGGGGAGGAGCCCCAAAGGGCCTCACCATCAGGAGGCGAGGTCAGCAGCAATGGATGAGGCAGCCCAGAGGATATGGAGAGAAGGATGTGGATACAATGGCCAGAATAGGTCCCCCTAGTGGTGAAGAGCTGGGCAGACCCTGAGGCACGGGGATGCAGGCTGAGTATGGAGAAGTACAGAGAGAAAGCTTCCCCAGGGGCAGAGCCATGGAGCATATCAGCACTGGAGGTATGACGTAGGCTTACCCGAGGAGCAGGGAAGCCCAGGGATCTCTGGCAGTGAGAGAGGACCCTACCCTAAGGAGCGGGGAAGTACGGTACAGCCTCTGAGGTGCTGCAGGACACTACCCCGAGGAGCGGGGAGCAGGGCGTAGTCACTGGGATATACAAGGTGCTACCCCGAGGGTCAGGGTTCTAATCAAGCTGATGGTTATAGTCTTGACCATCATCAATGCCAGACTCTTGGTTCCTGTATCTAGAGCCCCAGAGCCTCCAACCATCCTTAATCATATTATCATCCTTGCATCAGTGGAAACTAAAGGCCTTGTTCTAAGCAGTAATGGAGGCCTTGTTTCAAGGAGTATAGAAGTTGTTATCAGATGGTCTATTTGCTGTTCCTGTGCAAATAAAGAAACCATACTGAAGAGACAATATGACTTAGGATCCTATGCAGAATGTCAGGGACAGGCAAGCAAACCCTCACCTTTGCAAAGAAGAGTAGCCTGAAACAATGCTGACACTCTGACACAGCTTAGGATGACTATGTAACAGTTTCAGCCCCAAAGAAACTGGGGGGGAAAGGGATTTGCTAACTTGGCAGTACCCTCCCCCCCCCCTGAAGTAAGGAAAAGACCTTCAATGTGGCAAGAGACCCTCCACCCACCACAGAGGGTATGCATGAGCTTATGCATATTTATCAGCAGAGAAGTATAAGATGGGGGGCAAGGAGGCTGAAAAAAAGAGGTTCTCCTCCGGAAGGGAGGAGGTTCAGTTCCAGAAAGAAAAGAAGTTTGGTTCTAGAAAAGAGAGAGGCCGGAAAGAAGAAGAACCTCCTGGCAGAGGGACCCAGAAGCCTAAAAGGGAGCAGGCATGGACTCCCAGAGGAGCCCAAATCCTGAACACAAACCCTGGAAGAAAACCTTGAGAGCAAGAACCTGTGCCAAGGTGTTCCTGGAAGCAAAAGGAGGGTCCAAAGCTGGCCAGATCTCCCTGCTATCCTGTCAGCTCTGTCAGCCAATCCAGGAAGCAAGCCTCTTCCCTGCCACGCTCTCCAGCACTCCAGCCAGAACCTGCTTCAGAGGTGAATAGAGGAATCACCTGAAAGTTGGAATAAGTAAGTTAGCCACAATTATTTATATCAAAGCAGGCTAAAGTTTATGGCATGTCTTGTTTCCACCCATGATACAGAAATTTCTTTAGGGAAAACTGGTGTTTAGTAGCCAGGATGTTAAAGATAGGAATTATTGTTATTTTCTAAATGCTATGTCCTGCTAAATCTGATAAATAAAAGTCTATTTCAGAGGAGCATACACATTGTCTTTTGCCTGACTTATGATCGCAAGGAAGGTGAGAGGGTAGCTAGCAGTGTCTTTTAGCACACAGACCCCTGCACCCCCTTCATTTACCCTTCACTCTGACTAATTATTTAATACAAACACACAAAACTTCTGGTTTCTGCCTGCCCTCTGACTAGCTATTTAATACAAACACACAAACTCCTGGTTTTTGCCTGCCCTCTGACTAGCTATTTAATACAAACACACAAACTCCTGGTTTTTGCCTGCCCTCTGACTAGCTACTTAATACAGACACACAAACACACTAAAGAATATATCCCAATAAGTTTACTTCTCCCAAAAATGTTTAAGTTCTAAAATTTCCCCTAGCAGTACTTACCGATTCTTTTCAGCCACCAGCAAGGTGGATTAGATAACCACAATGAATATTCATGAGATAAATTTGCATTTACCAAGACTCCATGATATGTACATTTATTTCATGTATATTAATTATGGATATCCTGAATACCCGACTGGATAGGTTTGGGATAGGATAGGTTTGGGAAACCCTGGGTTAACCACTGACTTGGAAGCAGAGGTTGCTGAGTGTTTTTTCTTCATATGTATCCAGTCAGCTCTGGTTAGTCTGCATGTTTCTGCAGCTAATCTAACCAGTCCTGCAGAATAATCCTCATTTTATCTGTCTTTATTTCTGTGGCCCAGACTGCTCTGGTCACTATTATCTCCAGTTCATACACTGTAAGACTTTGTTTATTTGTTTTGGCTATTAATAAAGTTTGGAGTTGAAGAAGTGGCCTCCTCTGTCTGTGAGTAAAGACTGAGTTAAGCTATCTGCTCTTGTTGCGCATAGAAAATGTGTAGCAAAAATGGAATAGAGACAGTAACATGGGTCATGCAAGAAGGAGACAATATCAGGCCAGAAGCAGCAACATGCAACCCCGAGATAACTTTCCAACTCTCATTCTCTTCCCATCTCCAGCCTTCCCATTTCTCCTGTCTCTCACTACTTCACCAGTCCTTCACCCATTGTCTCTTACTCAATCCGACATTCTTGGCCCTATATATCTCTCTCTCTCCACTCATGACATCCACCCAAATTGATGAGTTTCTGCTACTCCCCTCCCACCAAACCCCAAGTCCCTGCTGTTCCTCCCATCCCCAAGTCCTCACTCTTCCAAGCCCCCACTCATTGCCCTGACCAAATCCCTAATTTGACCACTGTTCCCTTCCTACCAATCCCCGCATTCCTGTGCTCCTGAATCTCCACTGTCCCCGACAGCCGACATCCTGAAATCTCTACTCTCCCGAATCCCCATTCAATTGCCTAGTCTCTGTCTCCCTTTTCCCTCAAAATCCCCATTCCCAAGCATGCATTTCCCTATAGGGAAAAGGGGCGGCATTGTGAGCAGGGCCAGGGTTTGTCAATAGAGGACATGTAGAAATTTCATTTTGAAATTGACGTGTTTTTTACCCCATGCACTTCGTGAAGAATTCTCATGGTGTTGGCCTGCCGTGGGATTTTAAAACAGAAACTCTGCAAGGGAGTTTCCCTTTTAAAATTAGTTTTCAGGCCTGCAGGTGCAAAGTACATAGAGTTTTAGAATTGTCCTCTTTGAAACTTGACCCATAAAGTTGTATGTCAACAAGTAGAAAAGGTGAGCAGCCAAAAAATGCTAATGCCCAAAACAGTTTCAAAGGTGTTCATCAAAAGGCTTTAATTTGTAAGTATCCTTACTGCTGTAAATAAGATGATACACACATTTGGTCCCCTGACATGGAGCCATGTTTCACTTATCTCTATGTCAGAAGGACTTGCATCCAAAATCAGCCAAAACTTAATTCAATAGAGCGGCGAAGGTTCAACCAGACCATAAAGTTGTATAACATTTTCCTGCCTGGAATTTTTATAGGTTTCAAATACGGGTGGATCAAGCCATTGTACCTTAGCTGACTATTACAAAACCAGAGGCATCAAAAGACCAATTCAGCGCATCATGAATTCAGAAGCACCACAAATTTAATGTAGCTGCTTTTTCCATGAAAAATCAGCCAGATGGAAAATATTCATAACAACATTATGATTCCATAACCTTATTGTAGAAATGCCTGTGCTCACAGTTTCCAGTTAAAACGTCAGTGCAATAAGAGACTGACCTTACTTTATCACAGCTACTGTGTTTTGCAGACTTTAATGACATGGCAGCATGTCTGACAACTGACCTAAAAATGTTAGTAGGAAAATGAACTGTAAATCCCAGCGCTGCTTCTAAATTACAATATATCCATCAAGAGAGTAGTGTTTCATATTGCTGTAATTAGTACTCCAATGCCTCATATCATATTGAATGTGGAAAGTGAATTAGGAATTTTTTTCTTCAAACATTTATGTGTAATTGTCAACTTTGACAAACTGCTTGAATTTTAGTATATAGTAATGAAACACTGCAGCATCAACAATCAACAATCTCAAATGCTGGAATGAACTGTTGCATGGCAGGTGGCTCAGAGTTTGATTTTCACACCATGATTGCTCTATGCTCAGTCTAAGCAACATAAGAACATAAGAAATTGCCATACTGGGTCAGACCAAGGGTCCATCAAGCCCAGAATCCTGTTTCCAACAGTGGCCAATCCAAGTTACAAGCTATGATGTCATCTGTTAGGCAACAGCTTATTCCCTATACTGAGGTCAAAACTATAACATTAATGATTTAATTATCATGGACTCGATTCATCCAAATTAGGGACTTGGGAAATGTGGCCCCCTTGGGACCTTGCTTTACTTCCATTTTTACATTTTTGTTTTGATGGAGAGAGGGGCAAGCAGGGAGGCAACAATGGAATTACAACAGCAACATTCAAATGTTATTTGTTGGATTTTGGAGAATCAAAATAATCACATCCTATGTTAAATAAAAAAAAAAACAAAAACACAGTTCAGAGGTCCTGCATATTTCATAAAAATTATGTAACCCACTGTACATGAGATTTCAGACCTGACCCAAATGGGATTGCATTATATATTTGTAACCCTGACTTGAGGATCTTCAATGAGTCACAGAGCAAATGCAATACTGGGGCTTAGAATATGAGAATACTGTCTCTTCATTTTCCCTGGCTGGAGAGTCCTCCAAAGGGGGGAAAAAGATAAACCTCTAAGGCTCTAGGTGTTGGTTGTACTGTTCTTTCGTGCGGGCCAGTAATGAGACTGGATGCTGTAGTGGTGTTGCAACCTAAATTTTACTGGGGCATTTATTCAATGAAGATCTCCAATTTGGCCCTTGTGAGCATCTGCAAGATTGAGGACTCAATGCTATTCCCTTGATGCAGAGTCCTTTCAAAATATGAATTCATGTTGGGATATAGTCGTCAGTTATACTGGATTTCATTGCAAGCTTTTTCAGTGACTTTGCTGCAAGATAAGTAGTTTCAAGAGAATACATTCTGCTTTTCAAAGCATTAGAAAACATTTTGAGTGGGAGATAAGCATACTGGGGACAATGGGGGTCATTTATCAAAATGCGGTAAGGCGTTTTCGCATGCATTAAGGGCTTATCGCATGCAAAAAGCCCCGTTAACGCATGTGATAGGCCCTTAATGCATGCGAAAACATGTTTACCGCATGCAATCGCACCATATCGTATGGTGCGATGCAAATTCCAAAAATGGGTGGAGAGTGGGCTGGGTTAGCCTGCCTGCGAAGAGCTATTGCACAGCCATAACGCTGATTTTAACAACACCTCTTTCAAATGCGTTAAGCTGTGCGACGTAATGTTTCATTGCCATTTGTGATGTCTCCCGTAAGTCTGATTTCAGCTGGAGAGAGAGAGAGAGAGAGCGCCTAGCCATAATATTGTGGCCCATTGCCAGGTATTGCCCAAATCTCATCTTGGAGTGAGTTTCCTCACTCCGAAGGCCAGCATATCTTCACAAGAACCACTGTTCTGTTCGTAGGTGTCACGTAGCATGTCAAAGTGGCCCCTAACCCCCTACACTCTTACCTAATCCCCTACCATAGGGATACAAAAACCTGCCTATGGGCCACAATATTATGGCTATTCTCTCTCTCTCTCTCTCTCTCTCTCTCATCATTAAAAATGGTTGAATACAACAGGTCTGGCACTTATTGCAATTTGTGAAAACTTAGCTCTTTGCACAACTAATTAGCATAAAACCCACCCCTTTTGCTATCGCATGCAGTACTTACCGCATTTTGATAAATCCAGGCCAATGTCACAAGTAGTATTATAAAAGCTTAAAAATCATTGCTGACATTTGTTTTGGGTATTTTTATTGGAGGGCACTGTAGACCAGGGTTGGGAAAATCACCTCTATAAAACCCCCCAAGCCCCTCTGTACTGAGATGCCAGTAATGAGAGCTGAGATCAAAGTCAAGCTTAGCTATTGGTCAGCACCCTCATGAGATGCGATGTTGTGGTTGTGATTAAAGTACTTTTTGCTTCTAACTGGCTGGATGGTGCCTCCCTGCATTTCCACATATTTTTTCACACCAGCCGCTTATTAAAGTTGCTTTTGAATTTTAGATGAGATAAATGTTGCTTTAAGTTTTCCATTCATTGCAGCTGAACTACAAAGAACAATATAATGAGACTACAGACTGTTTCATAGCAAATCTGAAATAAAAAAGCTATGCTTCAAATTTGGTAGCACTAATTTAGGTATGAATTTATCACTAATGACTGTTTTGGTTGTCTCTAAATATAATGAAGTAGAAACCAACTTCCTTTTGATTAGTCTTTTAAATTACAATACATTACATCTGTTAACAGAAAGAAAGAGATTCAAATGTGAGCTGAAAACCTGGCTCTTCAAAAATGCATATGATTTAACATAATAAATCATTATGGAAAGAAATAAAATATTAAAAAACATAGTCAAAGTTAGAAGAATGTATGAGAAATAATGAGTGATATAAAGTGACCTAAGACAGCCCTAATACACCAAGAGGTCGATTTTAAAACCTGTGTGCACGCGTCCATGTGCACACGATTCCCGGCCCGTGTACACGAATGCACTGATTTTAAAATATGCGAACAGTGATGCGCGCAGGTTATAAAATATCATTCCAACGTGCACGTGCGCGGCCGATTTTAATCACTTATAGCCACTGAGGGTGGCATCACGCACGTGGAACGAGGTGGGGATTTTACAAAAATACACACGGCAACATGAGTAGGGTTTTCCCAGTTCCCTCCCAGTCTACTTCAATTAAGGAGCAGACTGGGAGGGAACTTCCCTATACCCCATCCTATTCTGCCTCTCTTTTCCCCTCTCCTCTCCTCTCCTCCCCGACCCCTAACCCCTACCTAGCCAGCATAAATATTTTTGTTTTCTTACTTACTGCTCCTTTGAGCAGAAGTAACTTCCCCGGAACAGCATTCTAATGGCGCTGTCCAGCCGGCCCCCACCCTGCCCCTTTTCGATGGCCCGGCACTTCTGCGCCCACTGGGGGATACGCGTGTGGCCGGGCCATTTCTAAAATGTGCTCGGCTTGTGCACGGCCCGTCCACGCGCGTATCTCCCGGATTTTACGTGCGCCGGGCTTCGAAAATTTGGGTGTAAGTGTTTTGTTGACCTATAATATGAATGTCGCTTTTGTAAACTGTTGTGATCTTCTTTTGGAATGACGGCATATAAAATGCTTAAATAAATAAATAAAAACCCCATACTTCAATGAATAATTTCTGGAAATGAAGACGTTTCGTGGAAAATTTCAAAGCACTCATATAACTTCACCGGCTCAAATTACTAGACTGCTCATGTGCTGAATTAATTGGCACTGTGGTGGTGGAGGACTGGCAGTGGGGGGTGCAGAGGTTTCATGGGTAGTCAGGGCCGGTGCAAGGTTATTAGGTGTCCTAGACAAACTTTCTGCCTTGTGCATTGCTGTTGCACCGCCCCCTACCGCCTTGACTCAAACTGATGGGTGGGGGGGGTTTGCTCATTGGTGAAATATCCTGCCAGCAGCTGCTGAGCTGCCACTACTGCCGCAGTGGCAACGGCTGTCTCTTCTCTTTTGATGGTGCGGCTGCTGCCCCTGGGACCCTGGCATCATAGGCCCCCGCCTAGTTTGCCTAGTGCTTCCGCTGGCCCTGTGGGTAGCTTTCCTTTTGTATTAATCTTTTTATTGAAAAAGACATATAGAGATACAATTAAAAAGAAAGATATTTTGCTTTTTGTTTCTGTTCTGCTCAACATAACAATCTTATAGTAACTATTAAACCCAGTGCATTTCATTTCCAGCATTTATGGAATAAACATCAATTGCCTGTCGGAAGGGGGTTCTGCAAACCATCAGGCTTAATAAAAAAAAACATAGTAAGAAATATACAATCAGAAAATCCCCAAACCCCCCCAACCCTCCCTCCCCCCTATCCCTATAAGATTCTGAACCTTAGCAAAACTACTAAAAGGGTAATATCATGTTCGCTCATGTAATAGCAGAGTACCATCTAAGATCGTCCTGTGGGCAAATCATTGAGAAGTAACCCACGTGCAAAAGGAGACAAAGAGTTTTCTTGCACAATTCAATTTTTTCAATATTTTTAACTAGTACACATGTTTGATGAGCAAGATTTCTGAGTTGTGTCAAAGTTGGTGGATCGGTGGTTATCCACTTTTACAATATACATTTCTTGGCTAATAACAGCACTACCCTGTACCACCATGTAACATATTTGTTAGGAAAGGAAACTCCTTGCACATCATCCCAAAAAAGGTATTCACCGTAAAAGAAAAGGAGACACCACTCACTCATGTAATATACCCATGAACATTTCCTCAAAACTGGCGTAGCATCGGATAAGTCCAGAACTGGTGACGCAATGTATTATTAACATTTTCACATTTAGGGCACCATCCAGAGTCCAAGATTCCCAACTTACTGGCCCTCATAGAGGCGATATAAAATCTATGTAGGAACTTGAACTGGAGTTCCATAAGAGGTATATTAACAGATAAAGATTGCGCCCTTGTGAAACACCCCTTGTAATATGCCGAGGTCAACTTGGTCTCCAATTCATTATTCCATCCCTCTGCTAAGTCATCCCATCGTGGAGTTGGCCTGTGCTTACACATTAATTTGTACCAGAAGGATATCTTGTGCCTGCTGGGATCTTCCAAATCTAAGAAGTCTGAGAGGAGTTCCCAAGCATGATTATGTTGGTCAGGCAAGGTCAAAAAGTGAATATAGTGTCACACTTGTAAGTAGGTGTAAAAGTGTTTTGGATTGAGGTCATATTAAATCTTTAAGTGCTTGAAATGGATGCACCTGATTCCTGTCATCCACCACTTGAAGTATTGTTGGAATACCCCTATCATACCAGTCTCAAAACACCTTATTGTGCATCCCAGGACTAAAATCTTTATTTCCCAACAACAGTAAAAATCGGGTAGTCTGGGGAGTAAGTCCCTTTGTGTGGCAAAACCACAGCCACGCATTCATAATGGGGTGCAAAAGAACACTACTCTGAAGGGGTATAGGAAGGGCCTGCTGCATTTTATGCAAAATAAAGCATAAGTGCCATGGTTTAACTCCAAGTTTTTCTATGTGTAATGGGGTATAATAACTAGCATCCATAATCCAGTCACCTATAAAGTCTTAAATTGCAAGCCACATTTTACATTCTTATGTCTGCTAATCCCAATCCCCCTTGCTCCTTAAAATGCTATAATTTAGCCAAAGCTATACGGGGTTTCAGACCTTTCGATAAAAATCTCTGCATCTGCTTATCTATACCCATCAGCTCTTTCCTAGACCAATATGTGGGAACCAACTGCATCACTTATAGCCACTGAGGAAGAATCATCATCTAATATAACGCCATCCTCCTGGCCAATGAAATCGGTAGATCCATCCAGCTTTTTAACTGATTGCTCTTCTTCATCCATGTGTCCCCATAATTTATCGATTGTATACTGGCAGGGATATGAGGAATTAGGACCCCTAAATATGGTAAGGAATCTTCAACTCTCGTGACCAGGAAATCTTCCTCTAGCCACGTCTGCATTTCTGATTTAGTGAGCATGACTTTAGATTTCCCCAAGTTCAACTTTAACCCTGCCACCTCCTGATATGTGAGAAATTCTCCCATCAATGCTGCCTCCGATTCCTCTGGGTTGCCAATATGAACCAGGATATCATCTGCAAAGGCAACCAGTTTGAATGGGGCTGCCTCTTCAGGTCTTATGGAGAGTCCCTTAATATTAATATTGCCTCTGATTCTGTTTAATAGGAGCTCCAAAGTAATAAGAAAAAGTAATGTCGACAAAGGACATTCCTGTCTTATTTCCCAGTGGAGCTCAAAGGTGGTGGAGGGTATTCCAGTAATTAACACTGAGGCTGAAGGTTGATGATAAAGAACCTCCAATACTTGTTGGAAATATCCACCAAATTCCATCTTATCTAAAGTTGCATACATGAAAGACCAACTGACCCAATCAAATGCTTTCTCAGTGTCAAAACTGATCAGCATCGATGGGAGTTCCTGCCAGTGACACGATTCCAAGGAGGCTAAAATCTTCCACACATTCATAGAAGAGCTCCTACCATTGACAAATCCCACTTGATCCTCATTTATGAGATGCGGCAAAATAGCAGCCAGCCTATCTGCCATGATTTTAGCTAATAATTTAAAATCAAAATTTAGAAGGGAGCTAGGTCGGTACATTCTGGAATAATTGGGTCTTTATTAGCCTTGGGAATAGCTGTAATATATGCCATATTTGGGGAATAATGCGAGTATTAGTGTTCTATAAGATCTGCAAATGCTGCGCTTAAAGGTAGTGATAACTGCAAGGCTAATATCTTGAAAATTCATCTGTATAGCCATTGGGCCCAGTGTTTTAAGCAGCTGCACCTTCTTGATGCCATCTAGAACTTCCTGTGTAAGAATGGGGCTATTCAGGACCTCTAGTTGTGAATCCGTTAGCAGGGGTAGACCAGATTGTTGTAAATATTCTTCAATTTGGGTTCTGTTACCCGAATCTGCTGTATATAAAGTTCAATAGTAGTTATGAAATACCTTGCTAATAACCTCATTAGAATTAACCAATTTACCCAAGGAAGAATGCATGGTAGAAATATGTGTCTTCCCTCCCCAAGTCTTCATTATGTTTGCAAGAATTTTCCCTGATCTGTTCCCATAATGATAATACTTGGCCTTGTAGTACCACAAAGCTTTTTGCGCTGTCTGATGTAACAAGGAATTTAACTGACATTGTAGGCTCACTTCTAGTTCTCTATTCTGTTTAGTCAGTTTCTTTTCAAATCCCTGTTTCTCATAATTTACCTTCCAAATACTGAATGTGGCGAAGCAACGCTTTGCTTCATGCTGCTACAAAGGCAAAAATTTCTCCTTTCAGGACCACCTTTGCCATTTCCCAAAACAGGAGCGGTTGACTCTTGTTGCCTGCATTGTCATTGGAATAAAGATCCCATTTTTTCAATAAAAAGAAGTGAAACTCTTCATCTCCATACAGATATTTGGGGAATCACCACAAATGGACATTGTTCACCTGGCAGACTTTCTGTAAATCTAAAATCACCAGAGCATGATCTGTAATTTCTAGAGGTCATAGTTCTACCTTAAGCACCCAAGCAAAATCTGTGTCTTTTATTAGCATATAGCCTATATGTGATCCTGTATCATGAGCTCTTGAAATATGGGTGTATTCAACATCCATCGGGTGCAGAGTGCACCATATATCTATAACCTCTAATGTGTTACACATATAGGACACCCCCCTTGTCCCCAGGTACCCTACTCCAGGACATCCTGATGTTCTATCTTGGGTCGGGTCCAACACACAATTAAAGTCACCTCCTATAAGTAGGCAGCCTTGGACATGCTCAGCAATTAGTTTCAACACTTTGACAAAAAAAGCATGTTGATAAAATTTGAAGCATTTATGTTGGAAATCGTGACTATCTGCCCATTTAATCTCCCAGTAAGTTTGAGATATCACCCATTATCATCTGACACTACTTGCTCAGGTTGAAATGAGATCCACTTTCCAAATAATATTGCCACTCCCACAACCCCAGAAGAAGATTGCACAGAGAACACTTGGCCCACCCACATATGATGTAACATTTGATGTTCTACTTGATCTAGCTTAGTTTTCTGTAATAAGGCAACCTTTACATTATGTTTCTGTAAAGACTGCAGAATTTTGTAACGTTTGACATTCCTGACACATTTCAAGAACAAAATCTCATATGTGAAGGTGTCATGATATCCCCATTTCCTCTATAGTTAAAACAAAGGTTTTAACTATATAAGATTTTATAAGATACGCGCAGCTACGCGCGTATCTTATAAAATCCAACGTACTTTTGTTCGCGCCTGGTGTGCAAACAAAAGTACGCGATCGCGCAAATATTTAAAATCTACCCCAAAGAGAATAACCCTCAACCAAAAGCCCTGACCTCCCAACTAGATCCAAGCTTGAGCCAATAGAAATATGATAGGGACAATGTATCCCACCAAATGACAATGCAGAGTTCAGGATCAACAAAAACATTTCTTATGAATATCATTCTATGAAACCCTCCCCCACCCCCACCCCCTCCCTCTCCCTAATCCCCAATCAGGAACAGTATCCTTCTCCCTATATATAGAGAGCAAAGCCCATGTCCGACATGAGGCGTCCCCTCCCTCCAGACGATATCTCATGAGGGAGGGAGAAAAGAAGAGAAGAAAAAAAATCATCAAGGAAAAGGAGCTGAATGATCAATATACTGTCTCTGCTTGAAATGCACTCAAAGTTGCCCTAAAAAAAAAAAAGTCATCAACTGCGAGGCACAAGGCGGTCACATGCACTGGCTGTGTTTCCTCAAAGAACATGGAAAAATAATCTGGAAACAAGCTCTGTTAGGCAGAGCAGGATGATAGAAGCTCCATGCAACGCTATCCAAGGTTGCTGAAGCCGATTAATGGACATGTGACCATCAAAAGGTCATCTGCTGAACTAGTACAAGAGCAGTCACCTTTACTAAGGCCTCTGTCTCCCAAGCTCGAAACAATGATAAAGAGTAAACAGGATGTGGAAACAAGACTACAATCGAGGCCAACCTTTCAGCATTGCCAAAAATTGAGATTATTATAATTGGGAAAGTAGCTGTGAATTTATTGCAAAATGTCACTCAGGGGATCGCTTTTCCACAGTTTGTACAAATTGTAAAGCCACATCTACCGTGTCATAAATATGAGAAACAGTCTGCCATGTAATTTTTAATTTAGCCGGGTATTGCAACGTAACGGGGATTTTGTGTTGCACCAACTTGGCACAGACTGGAGCAAAAGTTTTCCGTTGTGCCGCCACCAATGTTGAATAATCTTGAAAGATCAGGATTGGCATGCCTTCATAGTCTATCTTGTGATTTTATGGTATGCCTGAAGGATATCCATTTTATGGGCAGAATTCAATAATTTGGCTATAACTGGACGTTGTTTGATCCTCTCGTCCGATTTCTGTCCAAGCTGATGATTTTGCTTGATTCTGAGGACACCATGTTTAGTTGAGAGATCCAGGACATGTGGCAACCAGCCCTCTAAAATCTCAGCAAAATCTACTTCTCGAATGAGTTCAGGGAAACCTATAAATTGTAAGTTTCCCCTCCAGGATCTGTTTTCTAAATCGTCAAGCTTTTTGGCCTGTTTGTCTGCCTCTGATTTCACAGCAGCTAACCGTTTCTCTAAAATGTCCACTCGATCTTCCACCACTTTTAAGCGTGTTTCCATCTCTTGGAAGCGTGTGGCTGAGTCCACGAATAACTTATTTATATCTTCAAATTTTTCATACAATTTTTCAAACTTTATATCCAGTGCCGCCATAATAGCCTCAACTACCTCCATTACCTTAATGTCTCTGTTCTCGGGAGATGGAGGCGTGCTAGAGCCCATCACCATTTTAAGCTTTTCCAGGCCACAGTGTTGTGGTTTTGCGGCCATACGGTCAAATGTCCAAATACCCCAAGGAGTGAGTAGAGGTAGTATGGCAATCTCCTGAGCACCAAAACAAGCAAATAAACTGAAAAAATAAGAAATAAATAGCTCCTCTGGAGGGAGGGGACATGGAACTCAGCAAGAGCACATCTTACCCTTCCACCATGTCATGTGTCTTCCCTTAGTTTTTTTAATTATTAATGTCATCTCTGGAACAGTGTGGAAATCAAGACCTTGGATGGTATTAATTAAATCGTTACAAAGCTCTGTGAATTATATACGGTTGAATGATTTATAATTGTTTTTAATTAGAACAAATACATGTTTAAAAATGTCTTCCACAGTATCATGGGCTGTCCTATTATTGCGCCACATGAAATAAGTATTTACATACTAAAAGGAGCCTAACTGGATAAATATAATTGTGGGCTAATATACTAAATTTACAATTTATTATTACTAACAAGACACAATAAATGGGGTTTTCACAGTCATGTTAAAAAGTATTGCTGTTGTCTATGTAACTATGTTAATACACATTGTAAATGATGATTAATGAACTAATTAAACATTACCACTGTATGTACTAAGCTGCAATAAAAATAAATGCCACAATTATGTCTTTTTAATTGCAGTGTTTGGGGGTGGTATCTTAGGAAGCTGCACGATTTTAAGAGGCCCACCTCAATACTGCAATTTTGGCCCAACTTGGAGATAGGTCTCTCAAAGCAGGCAGCTAGGGGAACAAAGAACATCCTCACCTTCCTTCTGAGCTGTCTTATATATTGACTGAAGGCTTTAAAGTTCTATTGGATGGACATCCTGAAGTGCTCCTGGCCGTCAGTGATTGCCCGGGTTGGGATATGAAGGGCAATATAAGAGAAGGGCCCCTGAGAGTTGGAGCTTTTGGATTGGCAAGAGAGCCATGTTGTTAGGAAGCTAACTGGAACTTTGTGTGTGCTGGTCTTCTGGCTCCTCAGCTGAAGGCTCTTGGAGTGGCTGTTGCTCCAGCTAGTCTGGCCAGTCATCCTCATTCTCTTCCTCCTCCTTTCCCTCTTGAGGGATTTCTGTTCTCTGCTCCTCTTGTAATCTCAGCACTGCACCCTTTCTTCTTCATTATTAGTTCCAGCAGCATCTCAGTAGCTGACAGCTCCTCACCTGGAATATTCTGAGACCCAGCTAGGTCAGAGCATCCCTCTATGAACCCTTAGAATTAGATAGACCTATATAAAAAAGACAACAAGGTAAGGGAGTTATTTTCCAAGCTGTGTTATGGGCTTTTCACACTGGCAAGAGAGCCAGGGGCTGGAGCAGGATTTCTAGCCAAGTGGGCTAGCTTTGCAAGTTGCAAAGCCATATTGCACAGTTTTAAAATGGCCAATAACTACACCTCTTTGATGTTTTTGCCAAAGAGAGAGAGAGAGAGCACCTAAGCCATAATGCCCTCATACAAGGTAGGTATTTATACCTCTATATGAGGCCCACATAGTTACTCGAGTAGGTTTAGGTAGGAGTGTAGGGGTTAGGGGCCACTTTGAAATTCAGAGTGAGACATACGAACAGAACAGTGCTCTCTTGTGAAGATTTGATGACCTTCAGAGTGAGGAAACTCACCCAAAGATGAGATTTGTGCAATGTTCTCTCAACCTAGCTTGATGGATTCTCTACCTGGGTAACATCACATGCATATTTTATTTGTTGTATATTTTAATTTTATTTGTGAGAATGTTTCATTTTAAAGTGTTTACTATGTTATGTTATTATGAAACAAACAAAATGAAAAAAAGGAACAATGAATAGTGGAAACACTGAGAGGAGAGGATCACCTTGCTGGTGGCTGAAAGGAATCAGTAAGTTTTTGCTTAGGAAATTTTCTTTTTTAAAAGTATTGGGACGAAGTTAACTATTTGGGAATATTATTTAGTGTGTTTGTGCTTTTAATAGTCAGTAAGGCAGTGAATAAACAGACGTTAGACTGTATTTATAAATAGTCAGTCAGTAAGGCAGCTAATAAGCAGTAGGTAGTGTGTTTATTTTTAATAATCTGTAAGACAGCTAATAAGCAGAAGTTAGAGTGTTTGTATATTAAAAAAAAAAGTAGCCAGAAGCTAGAAATAAGCTAGGAGCAGTGTATACCTAAGTAAAAAGGTTGAAAAGTTCAGTTCAGTTACTCACCTTGGAAAGGTGTTAAGGTAGTGTGATTTGGTTTGATTAGGTACCAACATTTGTTAATCAAGAGAGCAGTGAGTCACTCTGGCTGACTAACTGAAGTTAGACTGTTTGTATTTCCCAACCCTCCCACCCACCCCTAGCTCATCCTTTAATTTATAGGCAGTGGCCACTTTCACAAAAAAACCAAAAAAAACAACACCTTATTGAGAGCTTGATCATGCCCCTGTAGGCCACTACCAGACATATAGTGAATTCACTAGTACATTTAAAGGACGTTAATTAGACACATTCCTACTCCCATAGCAACCTAAATCTTAACTAGGAACTGAACAAATTTGAGATGAAGGCAGCAGACCAGCAGCAAGAGGGGGGGCTTCCCAGTCTTTTGCATCGAGTGTCCACATGTATGATTTTTTTACCCGCCGGTGAGAAATTGTACATGTGCATTGCATGCACAGAGCTCCTGTCTCTCAGAGGACGAGTCCGATTTCTGGAGGCTAGAGTGGCAAACCTGGAGGAGCTGAGGCAGACAGAGAGGTATATAGATGAGACCTTCAGGGACATAGTAGCCAAGTCCCAACTTCAGACTGGCAGCTCTGGTGCTGCCTTGGAGGAAGAAGGTCTCATGATCGGAGAGCATCAACCTGGTACAGCAGGAAAGGATCCTGTACCAAGGACCTGCTCTCCAGGTGGTGCATTGTCCTTTCGCACCGAGGATATGTTTCCAAGGCCTACTGCCCAAGAGGGAAGGGTTAGGTCAGCCGTCATAGTTGGTGATTCGATTATTAGGAATGTAGACAGCTGGGTTGCTGGTGGGCATGAGGATCGCCTGGTAACATGCCTACCTGGTGCGAAGGTGGCAGACCTCACATGTCACCTAGATAGGATTTTAGACAGTGCTGGGGAGGAGCCGGCTGTCGTTGTACATGTGGGCAACAACAACATAGGAAAATGTGGGAGGGAGGTTCTGGAAGCCAAATTTAGGCTCTTAGGTAGAAAGCGTAAATCCAGAACCTTCAGGGTAGCATTCTCTGAAATGCTCCCTGTTCCACGCGCAGGTCCCCAGAGGCAGGCAGAACTCCGGAGTCTCAATGCGTGGATGAGACGATGGTGCAAGGAAGAGGAATTCAGCTTTGCAAGGAACTGGGGAACCTTTTGGGGAAGGGGGAATCTCTTCCGAAGGGATGGGCTACACCTTAACCAGGGTGGAACAGACTGCTGGAGCTAGCCTTTAAAAAGGAGATAGAGCAGCTTTTAAACTAGAACAAAGGGGAAAGCCGACAGTCACTCAGCAGTGGATGATTCGGAGGAAGGTATCTTCAAAGGATACTAATGATGCATTAGAATTAGGGCATCCCGACAGTGAGGTTCCAATAATAAGAAAAGTAGTCCAAGTGCCTGTAACTAAAAACTCACCTGAGCTAAAAAATTCTAACTTATCCCTATCAATTAAAAAGCAGAATGAAAATACAAACAAAAAACAAACTTTGAAATGTTTGTATGCTAATGCCAGAAGTCTGTGAAGAAAGATGGGAGAATTAGAATTTTTGGACGTAAATGATAACATAGACTTAATTGGCATCTCAGAGACATGGTGGAAGGAGGATAACCAATGGGACAGTGCTATACCAGGGTACAAATTATATCACAATGACAGAGAGGAGCACCCTGGAGGTGATATGGCGATTTATGTCCGGGATGGCATAGAGTCCAACAGGATAAACATCCTGCATGAGACTAAATGCACAATCGAATCTTTATGGGTAGAAATCCCTTGTGTGTTGGGGAAGACTATAGTGTTAGGAGAATACGACCGTCCACCTGGTCAAGATGGTGAGACAGACAGTGAAATGCTAAGCGAAATTAGGGAAGCTAACCAAATTGGTAGTGCGGTAAAAATGGGAGACTTCAATTACCCTGATATTGACTGGGTAAATGTATCATCGGGACACGCTAGAGAGATAAAGTTCCTGGATGGAATAAATGACAGCTTTATGGAGCAATTGGTTCAGGAACTGACAAGAGAGGGAGTAATTTTAGATCTAATTCTCAGTGGAGCACAAGATTGGTGAGAGAGGTAATGGTGGTGGGGCCACTTGGCAATAGTGATCATAATATGATCAAATTTGAATTAATGACTGGAAGGGGGACAGTAAGCAAATCCATGGCTCTCGTGCTAAACTTTCAAAAGGGAAACTTTGATAAAATGAGAAAAATAAAAAAAACTGAAAGAAGCAGCTACAAAGGTAAAAAGTGTGCAAGAGCCGTGGTCATTGTTAAAAAATACCATCCTAGAAGCACAATCCAGATGTATTCCACACATTAAGAAAGGTGTAAAGAAAGCAAAACAATCACTGGCATGGTGAAACGGTGAGGTGAAAGAAGCTATTTTAGCCAAAAGATCTTCATTCAAAAATTGGAAGAAGAATCCAACAGAAGAAAATAGGATAATGCAAAAGCGTTGGCAAGTTAAATGTAAGACATTGATAAGACAGGCTAAGAGAGAATTTGAAAAGAAGTTGGCCATAGAGGCAAAAACTCACAGCAAAAACTTTCTAAAATATATCCGAATCAGAAAGCCTGTGAGGGAGTCAGTTGGACCTTTAGATGATCGAGGGGTTAAAGGGGCAATCAGAGAAAATAAGGCCATCGCGGAAAGATTAAATGATTTCTTTGCTTCAGTGTTTACTGGACAAAATGGTCAGACAGATGATGAAATGCTTAGAGAAATCAGGGAAGCTAATTTGGCAGTACAATAATAATGGGAGACTTCAATTACCCCAATATTGACTGGGTAAATGTAACATCAGGACTTGCTAGAGACATAAAGTTCCTGGATGTAATAAATGACTGCTTCATGGAGCAATTGGTTCAGGAACCAACAAGAGAGGGAGCTATTTTAGATTTAATTCTTAGTGGAACACAGGATTTGGTGAGAGAGGTAACGGTGGTGGGGCCACTTGGCAACCGTGATCATAACATGATCAAATTTAAACTAATAACTGGAAGGGGGACAATAAGTAAATCTGCAGCTCTAACACTAAACTTTCAAAAGGGAAACTGATAAAATGAGGAAAATAGTTAGAAAAAAACTGAAAGGTGCAGCTGCAAAGGTTAAAAGTGTTCAACAGGCATGGACATTGTTTAAAAATACCATCTAACCATTGAGGAAATTATTAAAATAGATACTGTATTTTCTTATTATGTTTGATAGGAATGTTTATTTCCTTTTTGAATTGTTGATGCTCCTAAATGTTTCCTGAGAGCATATATTTCTTTATAAAAATGATTTACAGAAATGATGTTTATATTGATATTGATGTTCTTTGGAAGATGTGTTTTTTAAAACTGATGATATAAATTTTTTGTTCAATATAACTATTCAGTTTAATGTAAAGGGAAAATTTCCATAAATAAAGAATTAAAAAAAATAAAAATAAAAATACAATCTTAGAGGCGCAGTCCATATATATTCCACACGTTAAGAAAGGTGGAAGGAAGGCAAAACGATTACCGTCATGGTTAAAAGGTGAGGTGAAAGAGGCTATTTTAGCCAAAAAAAATCCTTCAAAAATTGGAAGAAGGATTCATCTGAAGAAAATAGGATAAAACATAAGTATTGTCAAGTTAAGTGTAAAATATTGATAAGACAGGCGAAGAGAGAATTTGAATTGAAGTTGGCTGTAGAGGCAAAAACTCATAATAAAAACTTTAAAAAATATATCCGAAGCAAGAAACCTGTGCCGAAGCAAGAAACCTGTGAGGGAGTCGATTGGACCTTTAGATGACAGAGGGGTTAAAGGGGCTCTTAGGGAAGATAAGGCCATTGCAGAAAGACTAAATGAATTCTTTGCTTTCGTGTTTACTAATGAGGATGTTGGGGAGATACCAGTTCCGGAGATGGTTTTCAGGGGTGATGAGTCAGACGAACTGAATGAAATCACTGTGAACCTGGAAGATGTAGTAGGCCAGATTGACAAACTAAAGAGTAGCAAATCACCTGGACTGGATGGTATGCATCCTAGGGTATGGAACTAAAAAATGAAATTTCTGATCTATTAGTTAAAATTTGTAACCTCTCATTAAAATCATGCACTGTACCTGAAGACTGGAGGGTGGCCAATGTAACCCAATATTTAAAAAAGGCTCCAGGGGCGATCCGGGTAATTATAGACCAGTGAGCCTGACTTCAGTGCCGGGAAAAATAGTGGAAACTATTCTCAAGATCAAAATCGTAGAGTATATAGAAAGACATGATTTAATGGAACACAGTCAACATAGATTTACCCAAGGGAAGTCTTGCCTAACAAATCTGCTTCATTTTTTTGAAGCAGTTAATAAACATGTGGATAAAGGTGAACCTGTAGATGTAGTGTATTTGGATTTTCAGAAGGCGTTTGACAAAGTCCCTCATGAGAGGCTTCTAAGAAAACTAAAAAGTCATGGGATAGGAGGCGATGTCCTTTCGTGGATAACAAAGTGTTGAAAAGACAGGAAACAGAGAATAGGATTAAATGGTCAATTTTCTCAGTGGAAAAGGGTAAACAGTGGCGTGCCTCAGGGATCTGTACTTGGACCGGTGCTTTTCAAAATATATATAAATGATCTGGAAAGGAATACGACGAGTGAGGTTATCAAATTTGTGGATGGTACAAAATTATTCAGAGTAGTTAAATCACAAGTGGATTGTGATACATAACAGGAGGACCTTGCAAGACTGGAAGATTGGGCATCCAAACGGCAGATGAAATTTAATGTGGATAAGTGCAAGGTGATGCATATAGGGAAAAATAACCCATGCTATAGTTACATGTTAGGTTCCATATTAGGAGCTACCACCCAGAAAGAGAGCTAGGAGTCATAGGGGCGGATTTTAAAAGCCCTGCTCGCGTAAATTCGCCCGGATTTACGTGAGCAGGGCCTTGCACGCCGGCGCGCCTATTTTCCATAGGCCGCTGGCGTGCGCAGAACCCCGGGACGCGCGTAGGTCCCGGGGTTTTTGGAAGGGGGCGTGTCGGGGGCGGGGCCAAATGACGCGGTGTTTTGGGGGCTGTAGTTACACGATGTTAGGTTCCATATTAAGAGCTACCACCGAGGAAAAAGATCTAGGCATCATAATGGATAATACTTTAAAATCATCAGCTCAGTGTGCTGCAGCAGTCAAAAAAGCAAACAGAATGTTAGGAATTATTAAGAAGGGAATGGTTAATACAACGGAAAATGTGATAATGCCTATATATCACTCCATGGTGAGACCGCACCTGGAATACTGTGTACAATTCTGTTCGCCGCATCTCAAAAAAGATATAGCTGCGATGGAGAAGATACAGAGAAGGGCAATCAAAATGATAAAGGGGATGGAACAGCTCCCCTATGAGGAAAGGCTGAAGAGGTTATGGCTGTTCAGTTTGGAGAAGAGACGGCTGAGGGGAGATATGATAGAGGTCTTTAAGATCATGAGAGGTCTTGAATGAGTAGATGTGAATCGGTTATTTACACTTTTGAATAATAGAAGGACTAGGGGGCATTCCATGAAGTTAGCAAGTAGCACATTTAAGACTAGTGGGAAAAAATTATTTTTCACTCATCTCA
Source organism: Rhinatrema bivittatum (assembly GCF_901001135.1). Lineage (NCBI taxonomy): Eukaryota > Metazoa > Chordata > Amphibia > Gymnophiona > Rhinatrematidae > Rhinatrema > Rhinatrema bivittatum. The sequence goes on along the minus strand of NC_042619.1, from coordinate 128,801,098 downwards.
CAATAATGCTCTGGAATTTGTTGCCAGAGGATGTGGTTGGTACAGTTAGGGGTAGATTTTAAAAAAGAGCGCGATCGCATACTTTTCTTCGCGCAGCAGGCGCAAACAAAGTACGCTGGATTTTATAAGATACACGCATAGCCGCGCGTATCTTATAAAATCCTGGATCGGCGCATGCAAGGCTGCCGATTTTGGGCAGCCTGCGTGCGCCGAGCCGCGCAGCCTGCCTCCGTTCCCTCCGAGGCCGCTCCGAAATTGGAGCAGCCTCAGAGGGAACTTTCTTTCGCCCTTCCCTCACCTTCCCCTCCCTTCCCCTACCTAACCCACCCCCAGGACCTATCTACACCCCCCCCCCTTACCTTTGTCCCTCGATTTATGCCTGCTAGAAGCAGATGTAAATCTACAAGCGCCAGCGGACTGCTGGTGCACCGTCATCCGACCCGGGGGCTGGTCCGGAGGCCTCGACCACGCCCCCGGGCAGGCGCCACGCCCTGGCCCCGCCCCCAAAACGCAGCGTCATTCGGCCCCACCCCCGACACGCCCCCTTAAAAAACCCAGGACTTACGCACATCCCGGGGCTCTGCGTGCGCCGGCGGCCTATGCAAAATAGGCACGCCGGCGCACGAGGGCCCTGCTCGCGTAAATCCAGGCAGATTTACGCAAGCAGGGCATTTAAAATCCGCCCATCTATGCACAGAGGGGTAGATTTTAAAAAAGAGCGCGATCGCGTACTTTTTTTCGCGCAGCAGGCGCAAACAAAAGTACGCTGGATTTTATAAGATACGCGCATAGCCGCGCGTATCTTATAAAATCCTGGATCGGCGCATGCAAGGCTGCCGATTTTGGGCAGCCTGCGTGCGCCGAGCCGCGCAGCCTGCCTCCGTTCCCTCCGAGGCCGCTCCGAAATTGGAGCGGCCTCAGAGGGAACTTTCTTTCACCCTCCCCTCACCTTCCCCTCCCTTCCCCTACCTAACCCCCCCCCAGCCCTATCTAAACCCCCCCCCCTTACCTTTGTCCCTCGATTTACGCCTGCTAGAAGCAGACGTAAATCTACGGGCGCCAGCGGACTGCTGGCGCGCCATCCTCCGACCCAGGGGCTGGTCCGGAGGCCTTGGCCACGCCCCTGGGCCGGCGCCACGCCCGGTCCCGCCCCCGAAATGCCTTGTCATTCGGGCCCGCCCCCAACACGCCCCCTTTAAAAAAAACCCGGGACTTACGCACGTCCCGGGGCTCTGCGCGCGCCGGTGGCCTATGCAAAATAGGCACGCCGGCGAGCAGGGCATTTAAAATCCGCCCGTTAGTGTAGCAGGGTTCAAAAATGGTTTGGAGAAGTTCTTGGAGGAGAAGTTCATTAACGGCTATTAATCAAATTTACTTAGGGAATAGCCACTGCTATTAATTACATCAGTAGGATGGGATCTTCTTAGTGTTTGGGTAATTGCCAGGTTCTTGTGGCCTAGTTTGGCCTCTGTTGGAAACAGGATGCTGGGCTTGATGGACCCTTGGTCTGACCCAGCATGGCAATTTCTTATATTTTTATGAAGAAGATGTTGGGGAGATACCCATATCAGAAAAGGATTTCATGGGTAATGATTCAAATGGACTGAACCAAATCACAGTGAACCTAGAAGATGTGGTTGGCCTGATTGACAAACTGAAGAGTAGTAAATCACCTGGACCGGATGGTATACACCCCAGGGTTCTGAAGGAACTAAAAAATGAAATTTCAGACATATTAGTAAAAATTTGTAACCTATCATTAAAATTATCCATTGTACCTGAAGACTGGAGGGTGGCTAATGTAACCCCAATATTTAAAAAGGGCTCCAGGGGCGATCTGGGAAACTATAGACCAATTTGCCTGACTTCAGTGTGAGGAAAAATTTTGGAAAGTGTTCTAAATATCAAAATCACAGAACATATAGAAAGACATGGTTTAATGGATTAAAGTTAGCATGGCTTTACCCAAGGCAAGTCCTGCCTCACAAATCTGCTTCACTTTTCTGAAGGAGTTAATAAACATGTAGATAAAGGTGAACCGGTAAATGTAGTATATTTGGATTTTCAGAAGGCGTTTGACAATGTTCCTCATGAGAGGCTTCTAGGAAAAGTCAAAAGTCATGGGATAGGTAGCAATGTCCTTTCGTGGATTACAAACTGGCTAAAAGACAGGAAACAGAGAGTAGGTTTAAATGGACAATTTTCTCAGTGGAAGGGAGTGGGCAGTGGAGTGCCTCAGGGATCTGTATTGGGACCGGTACTGTTCAATATATTTATAAATGATCTGGAAAGAAATACGACGAGTGAGGTAATCAGATTTGCAGATGATACAAAATTGTTCAGAGTAGTTAAATCACAAGCAGATTGTGATAAATTGCAGGAAGACCTTCTGAGACTGGAAAATTGGGCCTCCAAATGGCAGATGAAATTTAATGTGGATAAGTGCAAGGTGATGCATATAGGGAAAAATAACCCATGCTATAGTTACATGTTAGGTTCCATATTAGGAGCTACCACCCAGAAAGAGAGCTAGGAGTCATAGGGGTGGATTTTAAAAGCCCTGCTCACGTAAATCTGCCCGGATTTACTTGAGCAGGGCCTTGCACGCCGGCGCGCCTATTTTCCATAGGCCGCCGGCGCGCGCAGAACCCCGGGACGCGCGTAGGTCCTGGGGTTTTTGGAAGGGGGCGTGTCGGGGGCGGGGCCGAACGGTGCGGCGTTTTGGGGGCGGGGTGCGGTGTTTCGGGGTGGGACTGGGGCGTGGCGCCGGCCCGGGGCGTTCCGGGGTGTGGCCACGCCACGCCCCTGGAAGGTGAGGGGAGGGCGAAAGAAAGTTCCCTCCAAGGCCGCTCCGATTTCGGAGCGGCCTCGGAAGGAACGGAGACAGGCTGCGCAGCTTGGCGCGCGCCGGCTGCCCAAAATCGGCAGCCTTGCGCACGCCGATCCAGGATTTTAGAAGATACGCGCGGCTACGCCCGTATCTTATAAAATCCAGTGTACTTTTGTTTGCGCCTGCTGCGCAAACAAAAGTACGCAAACGCGCTTTTTAAAAAAATCTACCCAATAGTGGATAACACATTGAAATCTTCGGCTCAGTGTGCTGCGATGGTCAAAAAAGCAAACAGAATGTTGGGAATTGTTAGACAGGGAATGGTGAATAAAACAGAAAATGTCATAATGCCTCTGTATCGCTCCATGTTGAGATCGCAGCTTGAATACTGTGTACAATTCTGGTTGCCGCATCTTAAAAAAGATATAATTGCGATGGAGAAGGTACAGAGAAGGGCGACCAAAATGATAAGGGGAATGGAACAACTCCCCTATGAGGAAATACTAAAGAGGTTAGGAATTTTCAGCTTGGAAAAGAGATGGCTGAGAGGGGATATGATAGAGGTGTTTAAAATCATGAGAGGTCTAGAATGGGTTAATGTGAAACAGTTATTTACTCTTTCGGATAATAGAAAGACTAGGGGGCCCTCCATTAGCATGTGGCACATTTAAAACTAATCGGAGAAAGTTCTTTTTCACTCAACGCACAATTAAGCTCTGGAATTTGTTGCCAGAGGATGTGGTTAGTGCAGTTAGTGTAGCTGTGTTTAGAAAAGGATTGGATAAGTTCTTGGAGGAGAAGTCCATTACCTGCTATTAAGTTCAATTAGGGGCGGATTTTAAGAGCCCTGCTCGCCTAAATCCGCCCAAAACCGGGCGGATTTAGGCGAGCAGGGCCCTGCGCGCCGGTGAGCCTATTTTACATAGGCCTACCGGCGCGCGCAGAGCCCCGGGACTCACATAAGTCCCGGGGTTTTCGGAGGGGGGCGTGTCGGGGGGCGGGCCGGAACCGCGCGGCGTTTTCGGGGCGTGTCGGGAGCGTTCCGGGGGCGTGGCTACGGCCCGGGGCGGCCCGGGAGCGTGGCTGCGCCCTCCGGACCCGCCCCCAGATCGCGTCCCGGCGCGTTAGTGGCCCGCTGGCGCGCGGGGATTTACGTCTCCCTCCGGGAGGCGTAAATCCCCCAACAAAGGTAAGGGGGGGGGGGTTTAGACAGGGCCGGGCGGGTGGGTTAGGTAGGGGAAGGGAGGGGAAGGTGACGGGAGGGCAAAGGAAAGTTCCCTCCGAGGCCGCTCCGATTTCGGAGCGGCCTCGGAGGGAACGGGGGTAGGCTGTGCGGCTCGGCGCGCGCCGGCTATACGAAATCGATAGCCTTGCGCGCGCCGATCCAGGATTTTAGCGGATACGCGCGGCTACGCGCGTATCTACTAAAATCCCGCGTACTTTTGCTTGCGCCTGATGCGCAAGCAAAAGTACGCCTATTCGCGCGGTTTGAAAATCTACCCCTTAGAGAATAGCCACTGCCATTAGCAATGGTAACATGGAATAGACTTAGTTTTTGGGTACTTGCCAGGTTCTTATGGCCTGGATTGGCCACTGTTGGAAACAGGATGCTGAGCTTGATGGAGCCTTGGTCTGACCCAGTATTGCCTGTTCTTATGTTCTTATTGTGCAACTGATACATTTTTTAATTAAATGAAATTAAAGGATAGTCAGGGCAATTTTCAAAGGCATTTCTATGGCCAAAACAATGCATTGCCTGTTGAAATGGCTTTTTAAAAAATTGCCAGCTTGATATGCAGGTAATCTTTTGTGTGTTTGCCCTGTATGCGCATACATTTGCCCAGATTGACTGGAAGCATTCCTGGAGGCAGGGTTTGCACTTAGGCAGATACTTCTGGATTTTCCACAATTTGCCTGTGCATTTTCCTGATAGATTTCTCTATCCATTTTAGTGGTCTATTTATGTGCAAGAAGTTTTGGTGGGGTAATTTTTCAAAATGAACAACATACACGCACAAGTTCGCATTGAAAACTGGTGTAATTTTGATGCATTCTTGCCGACTTTTTTACACGGCCATTATTAAATTACTCTGTAAAAGGGCAATTTTAAAAGTGCCCAAAGCGTGTGGGTACTTTTTATCCACAGCATTTGCACTGGTTTCAAAGTAAATGTATATTGTTACTTTTAATGTACCCGCACACAATTCAACTTCTTTTTTTTGTGCAGATACTTTTATTAAGTAAAACAAAACATATCTTTTTAACAATGAAAAAATATGCATGTTGTTTCAATCCCCACCCTCAGGAATGTCTTCCACAAATGTAGGTGAAATTACAAGGTTGCCTGCATATGTCCAGATGTTAAAAGTGACATTAAAGAACAAGGAAGACAGAAAAATTATATTTTTCAAGACTGTTGACCCTTACCTTGGAGGTCAGAAATATGAATCACCTGATGATAGCTGGAAATAAACAATGATTGTGTGAAAAGTGCTAAACACTTTTGTAAGTATTAAGAACTCACCTTGGAGATTAACATTACAGGTAACAATATCACACCAGGGATTAATATAGATATGATAAGGCAATTCTCATATTTAATGGTATTGATTTATTTTTCACAAATGAGCCAATGGCAATGATTTCTCAGCCACTAAGAGGCTTCTGCTATGTTTCCTGTTAAATGATGATTACCTCTCCCACAGTGGAAGAGTGAACTCAAGGGAGATTATAGAAATATCCCAAGCTTTCCATTTTCATTGACTTGCAATTAATAGAAACTGTTGTATAAATGATTGAATGAATTAAATATATAATCTATTTAATCTATTTATTTCTAGATTTGATTTTGCAGTGGCAGAATCTAGATTAGCTTTTGTATTCCATGCAAATCTAGAGCTTTCCAGGTTTGCTGGCCCTTACAGCTTACACACATATATGTTCCAGAGTCTGTTCTGGATGACCATGATTGCACAATGGACAGTCTTCAATTTTCCATTTGTGCACCAAGTATCTGGATGTCCCTTGGTTTGTATGGATAGAATTTACAGTTGCTCATAAGAAACGTGGAAGATCAAAGTTAGGGACAACCTGCATTAGCTCAATCACAAGATGCTTATTAGGGTCTTCTTGGGAACTCTTTTGATTTTCCAAACTTCATCAGGATTAAAGTTAACTTTCCGCAAGGTAAGTATGATCATCTGGCAGTACTTGCTGTATACTATTTTTTGATGGAAATTTGTTTAAATTCTGAATTTGTGTGAATCAAGAGTTGTATCTTTTCAAGACATTATTACAGATCTCCCCAGTTATCCTAGGAATATTATTGTCCTCCTTAATAAAATTCAAAGCATAGGTTATGATGGTGCACTTTGTAAGTAATGATGATGTCACATATACAATATAACCTTTTCGATTCATGAATTTCCAGTTTACAAAATAGAGTAGTGTGCTTGCCATATTAGTGCCCCTGAATGCACAAATATAAAGGCCAATAAATAATAAAAAATAAAATAAAATGTTGATACCTTTTTATTGGACTAAATACATTTTTTAATTAGCTTTCATTCAAGTTCAGCACAGAAACTTCCCTGTGACAAGTCAATGTGGAATGTTACAAATGACCCAAAATTGATTTTAAGTTGCCATGTCATCTCATGTGGAGCATGTAAAATGAGATCAGAAGGGATATTACGTGGCTCTGTGCAATGCTGCATTCATCTGGTATGCTCTACACCGGGAGTAAGCAACTTCAGTCCTCGAGGGCTGCAAGACAGACTGGGTTTCAAGATATCCACACTGAATATTCATGATATACATTTGCATGCATTGCTTCCATTGCATGCGACGGTATCTCATGAATATTCATTATGGATCACCTGAAAATCTGACCGGTTTGCTGCACTTGAGGACCAGAGTGGCCTATCCTAGCACTGTACAAATTGTGATAATTGCTAAGCTATTATATTCATTGGCTGAACGTCGGATGTAATCTGTTATATACCAGATTAAACTCTAACATGGGACCTGGACCAGTCTATGAACCCAATAGCTAGCTGGTTTCGTGGCAGAACTGAGACATTTTCATAAGCACTCAAAAGGAAGGATGTTGTCATATTGTAATTAACATATGACAGTATCTATCTCTTTGGCCACACAAAGCAGACAGGCTGAATTCATACATACAAATGAGTGTCTGCCTGAGCTTTTGAAAGAATGAGGATTTTGTTGTCAGCAGCTTTACACAGTGCACTTAGAAGCGTAAACAGTAGTGGCTATTGTACATTAGAACAATAAGACTTTCATAATCCTTCTCTTACACTTAATAAACATTTCCTCATGTTTGATTGCCTTCTACTTGCCAGTTAACACATCCTCTTTTAATCAAAATATTTTGGTTTCTGGGTTAGAGAAATGCAGATTACTTTGAAAGAATTGTGCTAAAAATAATTACTTAAGTTGGCCTTTTAATCGTCTGCCAAAATAGAGCATTATACATTATCCTGCTTTGGCATCCAATGCTAATACATCTGACAAAGTGGATTCTTCTCTTCCAACGCTTCGTTTGTAAGGTGCCATCAGCCTCTGTGTTGTTTAGGGACTGGGGTGGCAGCATACGTGACTGCCAGCCTTAAAATGCAATAGCAATGGTGATGCCCAGTCTTTCAGCTGCCCTCCCTTGAATGCCGCCACCACCTCACTGCTACACCTTGTCCACTGTGACTCCTCTTTTACCTACCCCAGCTGATCATCAGCATGCATTCAAGGCGGTACACGTCATTCCCATCTACTAACTGAGCACTTCCAGTCCTGTCCCGTAGCATAAACGTCAGGGGGCCCTGTAGAGAATTTTATCTGAACTGAGTGGGATCTCTAGGGCAGCTGTGGGTCATACCATGGGACAGGCAGGCATATGGTGAACTCAGGGATGATGCTTGGGTGGGGGCGGGATGGGGAGGACAAAAGGTGCCTGTGGCAAATTTCATAGGGAGAAGCATGTGCATACTTTTGCTTTGAATTTTGGTGCGAGGTCTGCAGGTAATAAGTATCTGTAGACCATGACCCAACGAGGACAGTTTGAAAATTTCCCCTGCACTCTGGATGAAGTATCACCAGGATTTATGCTGTAAACAGAAAAGGTAAGAAGAAAACCTATCGAACATAAGCTCATTTGATGAAAAGCAAGGCTTCGCACCCCAGGTTCCTTTTGGGCAGTCGTACAACCATTTTGCTTCACTGCAAAACTCATTCCAGTTTTCCTACCAGTGTATTTTCCTCCCTGGATGTTCCTGGGCTATTTTCATTCATTAAATCTGGAACAATTTCTGCACCGGAGCAAACCTTTGCTACGTCAGCTCTGATTAGATTTAAGGGGGTGATTGTGAAAAACCTGCAGAGGTGCAAGGTCCATGGTTGCCTTTTGTACCTGTGGACCTTGTAACTCATTTTCTAAAGGGAAAATTCCTTACAAGCTGCATGGTACAAAAACTTCCTGCTCATTTCCATTTTTAGCAGGCAGCAGAATGGAGGCCAAAACACCTTATGCAGATTTGAAAATCAAATCTTTGCAAATTTGCCTCCCCCAGACTTTCTCTGCTCTTCAGCTGGCCTCTTTATTTCCTGTGGGTAAATATACCTGTCTACTGAAAGCAGGTGAGCACATTTACCGGCTCTGAGGGAGAGTTTTTATCCAGGGTAATCTAGCTAAGTAACCATTTTGAAAAGATTGTGCCTGGGTAACTAATGTAAAGGGATAAATAAATGCTAAATGTGGTCTTACCTGACCTTACCCTTTTGATGCCCCAAAATGGTGCTCAGGTGCCCATGTCAATGGGTGAAGCAGGAGGACAGAGGCTGGCACAAGGAAGGGCTATAATAGCCCAATGAAGGGGCTGCCATAGCCCAGGTGCAGAGCTGCTTCTCTAGAGCCCTGTGTGTTTTATCTTTTTATTTTATCTTGACCATGGCTCAGGTTTACAGGATGTGCGGCAGAAGAGGACCGGCAGTTATGGGAGTGCTGCTGACTGCCTCCTGTGGCACTGAGAGTCGAGAGGGATTGGGGGGGGGGGGGGGGGGGGGGCGAAGCTAGCAGACAGAGTTACTGCCGCTCTTCCTGCTAAAATGGAAGCTGCTGCTGCTTCTCCTCCTCCAAAGAGACTCCAGGGAGGTAGGAAGTAGTGGCGGGAGCCGCAGGGAAGCTTCCATCACTCCACTAAGGCTGAAGCTGGGCCTGGTGGTAACGTCGCAGCCTGGACTTGCTCCAGATTGTGGTTCTGATGAGAAAATAAAATAATATAAATAAAAGTAAAACAAAAGAAAGACAAGGGAAGCATGATAAGCAGCTTAGGGGCCCTCAGCAAGCCCCTGTTGCATATTTAATGACCCGCATGAACTTGGGAGGTGTGAGCTGGGGTCACGGAGCCGCTGGCCACCAGGGATGGAGATACAAATGATAAAAATAAACAAATGGGGCAACAAATCGAGGGCTGGAAATTGCTCTCCCCTTCTGCAGGTAAAAGAACTCGTACTGTTTTATGTGGTGCAGACTTTGCTAAGCAGGTGAGAAGCCCCTGAGTACGAATGCACCCATGGAGCCAGCCAGCTACGAATTTTCAAAGTGAAACTCAGTGGAAACCTTCCCTTTCAAAATGTACTTGCACATTGCAAGCTTCCCACAGGGTCTAAAAATTACCCCCCTTGTCATTTATTATTCATTTATTTGTAATTAACTTTTCAAAGCTCTAGGCGATTTACAATTTTAACATACATAATTAAAATAACACAGACTGGAGACAACACACAGGCTATAACTGCAAATTAATACATGCTACTGATATAAAATTATAGACGTGGCGGCGCTGAGCATACCAGTAATCCCAATAAAATACCAAGGATCATAAAAACTGAAAAAAAGAATAAAAATAACATCTGTTTCAAAAGCAGTAATAAAAATTAGGGCCTCATTTTCCACGCCTCTCGCACACGATAAGGGACCTTTTGCACGCGAAAAGTCCCTTATCGCATGCGATACCAGGATGGGGGTGGAGTCGGGGTGGAATCGGCCCCAGAAGAGGAGGAGTCGGGGCATAACTGGGGCCGACTCTGCGCCGACGCCATGGACAGCGAATAGGTAAGTGCCTTTTCGCGGCAGCTTTCACTCCCAATAGCTACACCTACTATGGTGGCGCTATTGGGTGCGAAACCGGCAGTGATCGCACCGCAACGGTGCGATCGCTGCCGGCTAGTGCAGGCCCTCCCCCCGTTTCAGCCCCCCACCCCTCATCTTCTAAACTATCGCAGGCCTGCGATACTTTAGAAAATGAGGCCCTAAGTCTTAACAGGAACTTCTTTTTTTATTTCCCAGGGTACCCTATGGTGCTCAATGACCTTTACTAATAACTTTACTAACACAGCCTTTAACTGAACATTAAATTCCACGTCACATCTTCCCCCTTTCCTATTGTGAACACTTCCACATACTAGAAAACAAACAACCATTTCTGAACAACCCTAGGGGCAATACGTAGACTGTCATTTATCCCCTGGCATGGGTGGGGGATTATTCTATCCCTGCTGTCCATGTCCAGATTAGTTTAACTAGAAAGGCGCTTTGACAAGAAAGAAAAAAAAAACAGCAGCAGGTTTCACTATTCAGCCTCATCTGGTGGTCACAACCTTTTGCAGATCACTGCCGTAAGCAAGCTCCAAGGAGCCTGGAGGGTCTCGTACAGTCTACTGAGCAGGGCAGGATCTACCTCATCAGTGATGGATTGAATATATGCTGTAATTATGCCTGGTCAAAATGTTATCTGACCTCAGTATATCATGTTGCTTTGTAACCACAGCTGTCCTGCCCTGAAGCTTCTCATCATTAATCTTGAAGCAAACCAAGTCTCTGGGAATAAGAGCCGGTATTCACTTTTTCAACATTTTGGGGAGATTGGAGGGAGAGGAGATGATCGTGGAAGGCATGGGCCTACCTGCCTGATTTTGAAATCTACTTGCCGTGGCCATCAGGCCAGACTTGGGGTTTTTAAAAAAATGTTAACCCTTAATTGGCTATATTATTTTGAGTACAGCTGATTAATCCTGAAGTAATTGGCTATCTTTAGCAGAATAACTTTACACCTAACTAGCGATATTCAAAAGATGGTCAGTTAGGTTTAAAGGTAGCCAGATAACTTTATTCTGAGATATTCACTGGGACATTTCTGATAATTTATCTTGTGAACTTTAGCTGGATACAATCTATTCTATGATTTTTTTTTAAATATTGACCTCTTAATTTTTAACTTTATGGGCTCTCACTCACAGAAATAATATATTTAGTTTTTAACTTTTAAAGGCAATGACACACACAAATAACCAGTTTGCCCCACAATCTGTCTTCTCTCCCAAGCTTTAAGTCACAAACATTTCTCAGCAAAGACCCTATTCGCTTGGAAGCAGAGGTGGCATCTGATCTCAGTACTGCCTCAGGATTGGCAACACTCATGAAACAGTTTTTTAAAGGGATATTTGGTGGGGGAGAGGAAAACTGCAGGAAAAACTGGTTAAAATTGTGAAAGGTGATTTTACCAGTCACTTATATGAATCAAAATATTTCATTTTCTGGAAAAATAGTAAGTCTGGGCTGCATATTTTAAGTATATTTATTTTCCGTGTGATGAAGGGATATTTTTTTTTTCACCTCGCAGTTTCCTCCTACTCCTTTAGGCTTTCAGCTCAGTCAGAAACAGGGCTAGAGCCATGAGCTTTCATTTGCCACTACCAAGGGAGTTTTCCCTTATCTTATAACTTCACCCCTCATACCTAGTGACAGTCCTTCTGAAACCCTGCAATCAGTGGTCTTGAATCCGGCTACCACATGTCATCCGTGAACCATGCCTTCCCTACTGGGGGCCAGGAGCCTTGCCCCAACAGTATCTCCATCCCCGGCTGACCCAGCAGTGAATATCTTTTTTTCTTGTTTCCATAGCATCCACAATTATACGTAAGACAAGCACCCTAGGAGGTCCCAGTAAATACCCACAGAGTCAGTAACAGCAGAGAATGTTAAACTCATGACCCAAGACTTCTGAATCCTAATGCTCTGTTAGAATGAGGATCTGTTTTTTTTCTTTTCACCTGGAGGTACACAATATGATTGATCCTTACTGCAAAATTATATTTCTTTGTGTTTTTTTAATTATATTTTATTGTATCAACATCAGAATCATGTCGACGTTACATCAACAGAGTCAAAATTGTATTTCTATTGAAGTTGTGCTCATTCCTTGGTCTCACTTTGCTTATGTGTATAAATCTGCAGACTGCTACAAAAATTACGTATATACAGCAATATGTACTCCCAAGCCTACCCTGGTGGGGATGCAGGACTCAAAGTGAATCAGTCTATGCAAGGGCCCCCTGAAATCTACTACAAGCCTGATCATTCCCCACCCAGCTCAGCTAAGTCTCTCCCACCAGCATAATCATTATTTCTCTTCCATCCCTGTGTAAGACAATTATCTCTCTCTATCCCCTTTTCCCTCCCTCTGGTCTGTGACTGTTCACACCGACATGTTTCAATAAAGCTGCTGTTGAAGACATCCTGTTCACCTTTGGAACTGGCACTCTTGCTGTATATAGTTTTCATTAAACTTATCCGACTAACTTAGGCCATATATTCAATGGCATGGCCATGCCGCTGAATATATTCAGCTATCTTAAAGTTAGCTGAATACGTTTATCTGGCTAATTTTAGAACAAGTCTATGGGCTGTCAACTCCTCCCTGTTATGCTCCCAGAATGCCCCTAACTTAGCTAAATTCTAGCTTGCCCCTCGCCCGTGAAGAACTCAGGGAGATGGGGGTTACTTTTTCTCTGGGAAGTAAACACCACACAAGCTACTCACCCTTTGTGTGTATAGCAGCTGTCTATTACCTATATATCAAAGGGCCCCAATGATTTTTGTTTTTCTTTTTGTGCATGCACACTTTTATACAGAGTGACTGAGTATAACTGGGGTGAGGGATTCCTGGGTAACCAGGAGTAAAACTGTTCTGTGGGATAGACAGCTGCTGTTCATCCAACCTAAACAATTATTATCTGCTGAGTTGACTGGTATCATTACTGCATTATTGCTGTTTACTAGTTATTTCATGTCTATTACCATCATTGCCTTTCTCTACTCACCTTTTCCTGCTTTATCCACAATTTATTAGTAAAAATCCTTAACTGTTCTTTCTTGGTGTGGTGATTCATATTGTGTATTGTGAAATGAACAAGGGATTGCCTGAGAAGGGCACTGGTCATGGTATTGGAGGTTGGAGACACTATCTTGACCCTCCTAGGTTGCATACCTTCAGCTATTTCTAATTATTTCTTCTAGGGTGACTCCTCCCTCCCTTGGCATACGAGAAAACCAAAATACCTCAGAGAGGGTGTAATGTGCAGAAACGTCCTCCCTGCCTGTACTGAGTCTGTTGCAGTAGGGTTGCCAAATGGCTCCAGATTTTCAGGACAGGCTGATTCAGTCCTGGTTTTATCCCACTGCATGCAGGGACTTGTAGTCTTGCTTTTCTCAGGGGAGGCAATATGGAAATCAGTATGCAAGAAGGTAAAACTAGAACTGGATCAACCTTCCCTGAAAATAATGAAGTTAGTGAGGCAATCCTATACTAACTGTAGCCATGAGTACACTGAATTTGTGGAAGGAAGAAGGCCTATACCTGACAAAAATGCCTAACTTCAAACCTTCAGCACACTTGAACTTTAACAATCCAGTCAGATGGTCAGAATGGAAGTGATATTTTTTCAGGTTCATTCTAGCTACAAAGCTTTCTGTGGCATCAGGGGAAGTACTGGTTACTTGGTATGGGGCTAGAAGCACAGCATGTATTCCACTCCTTTACCTTTTGAAAAAGAGGAGGAACACAATGATTCTGCCATCATGCTGGGAAAATATGAAGAATTTTATATCTCCAAATGTAACATTACTTATGAAAAGACTACTTTTCATGAGAGTAGCCATACAGAGAAGGATACAGTAGAGTGTTTTCTGAAACATCTTTATGCAATAGCAGAGAGCTTTGATTTTGGAGCAACCATTTATTTATTTAAAATTATTACCCACTCTGTCTACAAATACTAGGCAGAGTACAATGAAATGCTGATAAAAAGAAATAAAAACAAGCACGAACAACCTCCACTATCAACCTTTAACTGCTCCAGTGGCTGTCTAAAAGCCTATCATCATCATCAGATGTACTTTATTCAACACTTGGGGCTCCAAAGTCTTGAATAAACATTAAAGCCTAAATTTTCAAAGCCCAGGGTGAGCAAAAACCAGGGGATACACATGTGGCCGGGCCATGCACGTGCCGAGCACATTTAAAAAATGGCCTGGCCATGCATGTATCCCCTGATATGCGCCGAAGTGCCGGGCTCTTTGAAAAGGGCAGGCCAGGAGCAGGATCTGGGTGAGGTAAGGGCAGGGTGGGCCAGGGGCTGACCAGGACAGTGGCCATTAGGCCACTATCCCGGGAAGCGCGTGCCGGCAGCTGGCCAGTGCATGCAACTCACTTCTGCTCAAAGGAGCAGGTAAGTTTTAAAATGAAAAAAAAAATAGAGTAGTTAGGTGGGGTTTAGGGGTTGGGGTGGAGAGGGAAAAAGGAAGGAAGGGTAGTTAGGGGGTTAGGCAAAGGCCCGATCGTGTCACCGCACTCACTTTAAAAGATTGCCCCCACCGTGCGCATGTCACATGCGTGCCAATATTAAAATCGGGCACACATGTGCATGTGGGTATCGTATTTTATAAAATGCGTGCACATGGACACACGCATGCATGTTTTAAAATACAGACTTGCATTTTTCTATAGGGCATGGATATCACCAGAGCAACTCTAGTCATCTATACAGGGGTAATCAAGTTTATGCACAGGGAAAGGAAGACGTTGATATATCACACAGCTTGGAACATAGCAAGCACAAGATGCTCCATTATATACTGATTATCATGCTCTTCGAGATGTTAGGTGTACAGCCAAAATAAAATGGATTATAACAAATTGATAAAGATGGTACATAATTAAATAGAAATTAGAAAGGGAGTTGCAAATGAACTATAAGAGGAGGCCTTTAAGTACATAGTAAGTAAAGAATCCGTCTGGAAGATCTATGAGGTTATTCAGGGACATGTGTGGGAAGAAAGCGTTAGGCTGTTATGAAAATGAGAAGAGATAAGTTCTTAGCCTTGGCATTCAATTTAGTATTTAATATAAGGTCGTGTTCCAGAGACCGGAAATATTTTTTGTGAAAAAAGACAGACTATGAAAGAGATGTAATAGGCCAAAAGATAAATCACATAAAAGTGATTTTAAAGCAGGTATAAGGAAAATGCTGAGACCAATTACACTGCAAAGTCATATTTTGTGATATTTTCATAGAAATTTTACAAATTTCACTAAAACCTATACTGTGCTGGAATGCTTTAGAAATGATAGTTAAATAAGGAACTTTGCAAAAAGCCAAGTCCAGCAATTCATTTCATTTATTAAAACATCACAACCCACCTGGAAATCATATTACCTAAGGGGCAATAACAAGAATGACCAATAAACATAAGGGGTTTATGTTATGGGGGAGGCCTAATGGTTCAGTGACAGGCAGAGGACCTGGCCTTGATTTGCGGGCCTGCCTTCTACTCCCTGCTGAGGCTGTGGATCCTGCAGAGGCAATGCTCACAGACTCTTATGCAAGGGTAACACCTGCTGGATGGACTCTGTGTGCATGCATATCAGGTTCAAGAAGGAGCTGTAGTATTTGGCCCTGGCCATGGACTGTCACTGCAATGATTGGGCTAGGTGGGAGTTATAAAACAAGGTAAAAATATTTTGGGTAGTTTTGAATGAATACACATGGCACCATAGCCCAACAGAAATCAATTCCAGTTGAGCTAGAAGCACAAAAAAGTAGAAGAAAGCTCAGAAGTTTTTAAACCTTGTGTTCACTGCAGCTGAGCACCAAGGACTGGACAACTCCTGAGAGAAACAGATAAACAGATAGATTCAATTAATTTCATTTTTCAAAGTTTTGAAATGCTCTATAAAAAAAAAGCCACTAAGATAATAAATGTAGCATACTAGTTTACTTAAGCTGTAAGACTGTCTAAGCTAGGGTTGTTTTCTTGAGAAAAAGACAATTGACGGGGATTTAATTACACTGTACAAATATATTAGTGACATGTACGGAGACATTTCAGCTTGTCATTTACCATAGGAGCAACATACAAAGAAGGGACTGCACTTAGTATAAGATTAAGAGGAAATAGTTTCCTTGCTTAGAGTAATGAAATTCTGCAACACTTTTGAATATAGCTGGTTAGGTTTAAAGTCATCCAACTTTGTGTGACCGGATAACTTTAGTCTTGACCAGCTATATTGAAAAGAATATAGCCAGTTAAGTGGTAATAGACCTTTAAAAAAAAAATGGTGCACACGGGCCTAGCAACCTGAAGCTAATCCCTCACTCAATGTAAAAAGAAAAAGTCTGCCAGACCATGTCTCCCCCATCCCCAAACCTCTCCAAGTGTGACTAGGAAAATAAAAGAAGCTGAAGGGTGGCTCCTGCCTCCTCTCTCCACTCACCCCCCTCTTCCTCCCCAGTTCTGAAAGTAATTTACGGATATCCCCCTCCTCTCCTTCCCTCCCACCTCCACCCAGTACCTCTTAAACCCTCAACTCCACAACTTGCACCTTGATAAGACCCAGAAGGAGTCACAGGGCAGCTGAACTGTTAAACCTAGACCTGGATAAAGGTGTATGGTTACCAAGACCTGCCACTGAAATTAGAATGGTAACTTTAAAATGAAAAGTTACGTTCGCTTCTTACACATGAAGAGCACGAAATGATAGCTCCATGCACTCCTTCAGAGCCTTCCATATTGTCAAAATTTGAGTCCTTTTGAAATCAATATCGAAGCCATTTACATGAGTAAATAATGATATAGGTGCTTAAACTGTCTGAAAATTGCTTTCCCACAAATACTTTTAGCAGCAATTAGGGATTTAGAGGAAGCATTCCCAAAGGCATGTTTTCTTCGGGAGAGGAGATGATGTGCGTAGATTTCATTTTCAAATCCACATACATCATCGTTGCTGATGAAAAAAAAAAAAAAAAAAAGAACCTGTAGAGAAAGTGGGTGCAAATGTCCACATGTAATTTCAACCCCCGGCACATCTGAAAGCAAAGGTCTGTCGTACTTTCACTTTGAAAGTTGGGGGCGACATCTGCAGATAAAAAGTACCTGCACACTTTGTCCCAATACACACAGAGACTGAGTTTCTCTGCTAGCATGTCCAGATAAAGTAAACTGGACAATGTTATCTGGTTAACCTTATCTGGATAGTCAACCTGCATACACACTGGCTGATTATGCTGTTAAAATTACCCAGACTCAAGCTGCCGGGTAACTCTAGGCCTGCTATTTGCCCAACAGAGTTGCCTGGGTGACTTTGTCCAGCCATCGTTGAATATCGGCGCTACCTAGACAAAGTAAAGCCATTACCTCTGAAATGGCCCCAACACCACCTCTTTCAGTCCGTGTAAATTTTAGACCGTGAGCAGGGGGTAGGGCTTGTCCAGCTAACTGCAAAGGTTAGCCAGAAAAACCTTTTGTTTATGGACCTCTCTGAAAATGGACCCCTTTATTAATACAATTCAAAAGAATGAACTGCAGTATTAATTTCAGTGTGGCTCTCTCTTCATCTGTTCTGTTGGCTACAGGAGCTATCCATATCATGGTGCTGAACAGCAGTAACATGCATTTTAATAAACCTCTCCGTTCTTGTATAAATGTGGTTGACAGACATGGATTTACAAATGAAGGGAAAATACTTTTTGTTGTCTCAAGGAAATTAATTTGGGAAGTAGTATACCAATAAATATTTCTTTTTTCTACGTATGAGGAGAGCCTTGGTTTTTGGCATGATCCACCTTATAGAGGGATTTATTATCTAACATGATCTTTTTGATCTGCTCAGCGCGGCCTGCTTGAAGTGCCATCTCCATGACCAGCCCCACTCACTGAAACCTGAGACTGAGCGTTCTCAGTAGCCGGCTCTCTCTTTTGGAACACCTTGCCAGAGAGCTTATGCACTGCGGCCTACACACAAACATCTAAGAAACAGTTAAACGCCTTTTTCTTCAGGAGACGTTTGAGCTTGAGGTTTAAGGTCCTGTGGCTTTCTACTAAGCAGCTGTTGTTTAGTGCAGATATGTTTGCTTCCAAGTGTTGCTTGATTCACATGTCTCAGGATTGCAAAAGCCAGTGAGCAGCAAAGTTAGCCTGTCAGAGAGTTCTGAAGGGGAATTGGCTGCTTCACCTGGAATGAAGTGAGTACATTCATAGTAAGTGCCAGCACTTGTCAGCTGAAGTTACATGTAGTATGCAGCCCAGTGGGAGAAGATAAAGCTTCTCTTCCTTTCACTGGGGTTCATGGACACTTTTATGGATTCTGGTTTGGGGCTGGAGGATGGGGTTTGGTGACCCATGTTTTTTATGTAGGGGATAGGGGTGACCCATTTTTTTAAATTTGTAGGGTGGAATGGGGTGCTCACCAGTTAAATTTTTTTTTTTTAACATGGGGCACTGGAAGGGAAGGGGAATGAGCTGCTCCTGGCTACAATTTTTCATCTTGGAGGGCAGGAAGAAGAGGGATCGGGGCCTATCTTATTTATTCAGATAAATTTAGGACAGTTATTTGGATGATTTGAGTTATCAAGGTAACTTTATCTAGCCATAGCTTAATATCAACACTGACCAGATTCAGTTTCTTCATGATCAGGGGGCATCTCCAGTGCCACCTCTTTTTATGTGGCTACATTTTGTGCAGATAATTAGCCCAGACAAAATTTAGTCAGTGAGTGAGAGGGAATTATTCAAATCTTAGGTTTTGTCTGGCTAATTCCAAACGTTAGCTGGATGAAGCCTTTGAATGATGACTTCATTGCTTAAGAGGGACAATCTAGAACAGAACGGTCTCCTCTCCCCTGGGGCTGTGAAAGCTGCCTCTGGAACGCCTCCAGGCCCAGCCAACCCAGGGAAAGGAAGACCTCACTCAGGGACTGAACTGGGGACCTTCATCATGGAAATGCGCATAGCACAGCCACTGAGATACCAGGCTCGTCCTACTGTTATTAGACTATTTTAGCAATGGTTTTTTTTTAGCAAAGTTTTCATATATTGAACTTTTTATTGTGAATGTCCTTTATGTGAGCCGCTTAGGGAATTTAAGCAGGTTATAAATAAGGAAACCATAAACCATATTAATTTTTTTGATTGCTGCTTGCTATGTATGGAGGATTAACACAAAAAATTGTTTTAAGGATTAGCATACGAAAAGAGAGTTTAAAGTGTGATACAAATTGAGAACAACGAGAACAGTTAAAATGAAATAATTCATTTATTTTTGGTGCTTTTCAAGTCTGGTCATTAGGAATTCCAAACCTCTCTGATTATTCTGGAACTCATCTGATTATTCATGTGCTGTATTTGCATATATTTGGTCTAAGACCTAGGTTAACTTGCATATTTCTTTATTCTGAAAAACATAACCTGTTTACAGGCCATAAGAATCACTGCCCTACT